>NW_006911901.1:758510-1189764 GCF_000338995.1 Bipolaris sorokiniana ND90Pr | reverse complement strand
GGCTGCCGGCCAGTGGGGGACACTTTCTATCATCTCGTGAGAACCATTTCTGCGCTGGTAATCTCCATACCCAAGTGGTGTTGTGGCCAGAACCGCGGGCGATACTACACTCGTCTGAAAACTTCAAAATAGTATCACCACCCTAAGTGAAAAAACGCCACCTCCGCGCAAAAAATAAGCGTTTTTTGGCAATAATCCGGGTAATAAGTGGCCTGCGCTTCGCTCTAAACTTATGGTAATCCATTCGAGCAAGTGCTCGTCGAATTGTGGCGCGAGAGACGGTGGAGGTGCCGGAGTCAGAGTCCCATAGGTTGGCCTCGCGATACAGCGCGCGGTACTCGATCTTGGGATCTTTTTTTACGGCTCGAAGCAGCTGTCGGTGATCCCTACTAGTTAATTTGGGTGGGCGGCCCATCCGATCGTGCTTGGTGTAGGTTCCTTCGGTGTCCCATTGATGGATTATTTTGTTTACTGCGCGGCGCGTGCAGCTCAGACGCGTCGCGATTTCTGACGTGCTGCATCCACCCTCCGCTTGGGCCAAAATATATATCCTTTGGGCATCTGATAATTCACTACCTGGCATTCGATTACGCGAAATTTCTGCGCAAAAAGATCTCATTTAGATGGAGTTACATGGTGTTGAAGAAGAGACTAGTCTGAGGAAATTGGGATGGTGGGGTAGGCCCGTGCTCGGGGGAACAGACTTTTGAGACGTGACTGTACTAAGTCCTTAAAGGACGCAATCTTAGTAAATACTGCTGTAAAAAGCGTCTAATGTTAAAGCTCTAGCATGCTCGTCGACGCTATAGATTCTTATGTTAATACTGGAGCTTTCCTTAGCACTAGCGCACGGTTAAGTTCTTAGATGAGTGCTTAGTTTAGAAGGGATCTGGTGCTATATAGGAGTAGTGTTTTTGGTATCTAAAAGAGAAATAGAAGCGCAGGATAATTATGGAGGTTTTGCTCAGCCAGGGCCTATAGTAGATAGTGTGGGGGGCTATATAGGTGGATGAACGCGGCCGGGGGCGACGCAGTCCTCTTATGATTATAGAAAGGGATCTAGATGCTCCCTGTGGTGGGTACAGTGGCCAAAGTTATATCTAAACCCTTAAATAAGGTCTTCTACCTCACTGGCGGCCCTCGCAGATTTTTATGCATAATAACGCGCGTATACACACCTCCTGTAGAGTGCGCGAGTTCCTTACCTCCTATCAGATTACACCACTTAGCTGGCTAGCTTATTTACTAGACCTTAACCCTATTAAGCACCTCTGGTAGGTCCTTAAACGAAACATGGATCGCTTCTATCTATAATACTGCAATTATAGCAAAACCTAGGAATAGTAGGATAGTTTTTGTAAGGCACTAAAAGAGTGCTGGAGAAGGATACCTAGCAGCCAAATACAGGCACTGATTAAGTCAATGCCGCAACGCCTCCGCGCCTGCCGCGAGGCACGAGGCTGGCAAGCTAAATACTAGTATAGAAGAATTAATTCTATTTTTCAAATTTTAAAAGTATGCAGTTTTGGTGGAGGTATTGGTGATAGCAGCACGGGCGTCAACTTTTGATGATGGTGGGGTTTCGGTTAGCGAGGCCAGACTTTTGAATAAGTACTGTACCTTGAAGAATGGCCACCAACACAGGCGAGACGTAATGCCAAGCGCTTCCCAAGGGCAGGCACTGAAGAATATTATCTCGCATCTCAGGTCTAATCTCTTCTTTTCTTCGCAAACATTCATTACTACAATATTAGTAAGTTCATGCTTAATCACTGCACCTGTCCCGTGCCTGACCATAAACACTTGTTATTCCATCTTTCCCTGGGTAAATGGGAAGTGTTGGGTCTGTGGTGTGTTACTGGCCAGGAACGAACGATGACGCTCCTCATATCTCTCATGGATATCTCATCCCGTGGACACTTCCATTCTATGTACACTCCCTTCTCATGATACTTCCATACCAGAACCTGTTCGACCTGCAAATCTTGCAGAATGTCAAAGAGCCATGCGCCGGCGGTAGAGGTTAGGGCTGAGGTACCAGAGACTGAGACTGAAATTGCTTCACCTGCTAGCAGGCAAACAACCCCTTATAGACGCTCCATTATTATGGACGCTCCTCATATTTTGCTGGTACATAGGGCTACTAATAACACTTGGGCAGAAGCTACGATCCAGGCTAAAGAGTATAAGTTGGGAACTTTCGTGTACAGTAGATCATCATCCAATTCTATGAATTCTAGCTTATTGTGCCTCTCTTGCTGTGCTCTATCTTTTAACTTAGCGACTACGTGCACCGACGTGTGCAGGTGAAGGCGAAGGTATTCGTACTCCCCATGGTAGGACTCGTGGTGTTGCACTCCCTGCACCCATTCAATATCTCCCATAAACACTTTTTCTTATCGACATTCCCTCTTGTGGATATTTCTCACATCCATTGCTTTAACGGAAGATCCTTTGGATGGCTACATTGGGTTTCTTTGCAGTTCACACAAAGCATAAACAGCATTACCGTCAACAGTATCATCGTCAACATTGACACCAATCTGCAATGCTACAACGTTAGCATGGTTTGATGTTCAGATGTTTGGAGATTTATGCACGTCTGCATTTCGGTTTTACGTCTGCGCCCATTTATTTATATATGTATGATTGCTTAGTACCAATAGATACTTGTGTAGAACGGATGTGTTTCCTAAGTGATCACACGTCACTATGCTCAGTGACCACGCAGCAGTTGCGTACTTAGAATTACTTAGCAACTACATTAGTATGTAGAGATGCAGAAAAAGGCGAATATCTGTGGAGCTTCATGGACAATAGCTTGGAAAGTTTGTTCGGACCGCTTCCGCTGCTCAAAAACAGGGACGTCCAGTCCCTTGGTGACCGACCATGCGATATTTGACATGCCTGCGAGGGCATTGGTCGGGCACTATCGAACCATAGATGCCCTAGCCCTGAAGCGAAAATTTGCTGATAGATTGAAGCAAATTGAGCTATAGCAATTTGGTCATATCGAACCGGCCTTGGTCAACCGCGGATTTGCGCCAACTATGATCCGGTCATTATGGCCAATATGCAGAACGACTGTTGCGGTTTTTCCCTTTTAACTTCAACATCCCTGACACCTCTTTGTACACCTCTTCCGCACATTCTACACAGTCACATCCTCCCTGATTTATCTGATACTACTATTCAAAACCATCATGTCTCTGGCTTTGAACTCGTCCGGACAATAGGCCTTGTCTCGGTCCTGCGCGGCGCACCTGCTCTCTTCATAGGAGCATCGCGGCTTCATCGAACAACTCTTTTCCAGCAAAGCCTACGGGTCTTCCCAACATTCATCCAGAAAGAAGCGTCAAAAACGATGATTGCAGCGCCAAAAGCTGTGATCCCAGTGGTAGTGCCAAAAGCGGTGTCTCCAGTATTCGTATCAAAACTGATTGACCCCGAAACACAACGACATCGCATCAAGCGAATGGCTGCCCAGCGGATATACCAACAAAACTTAAGAAGACTGGCTTTAACAATGTATAATGCCGGTCCGCCCTTGTATCGCGGCCATGCCGGTAGTAACTACTACGACAATGATTCCGAAGATTCCGACAAGAGTAGTAACTTATATGTATGGGTTTTGCGCGCATGTTTCCACAGATTTTGGTCTGCGATTTTCGCTTTTTTTTATGGAGTTGTCTACGGCAGGTACGTACTACTACCCAGCAATATTCGAATTTGCGGATATGCGAAAAAAAGGTTCTTTTGGAGCTAACAATAAGAACGTGTTTAGGCGCCCATGGGAAGCTTGGGAGGAGGAGAGAGACTGGGATGAAAACGATGAGATTAAGGAGTTGGAAGGGGAAAATGACGAGTTTAGGGGGGAGATTTGGAGGCTGAGGAAGGAGAATAGCAAGTTGAAGGGGCAAAGTAGTAAGTTTGTTTCTTTTCTCTTTACCTTGAAGGAGGGAATGGCTATCTTAGGTGGTTTTGCTAATGAGATGGTTTAGAGGAGGAGTTTGAGGATGAAGAGTTTGATCGGCTTGTACATGGTTGAGGGGTATAGCGTTTGGGATGTTTGTATAGCAAGTAAAGACGCTTAGGAGTTGTGTATGCGAAGTTTCAGAGCATTTTTACATAGCAGATACTATGGCTACAGTTCTTCGCTTTCGTACATTGAAAAGAATACCTTGAGAAAGTAGTAGGAATGGTTAGTGTGGTTTTGATGTTCTTTTGATATCTTCTTTTCTAGAACAGTCGGAAGTCCCTCGGAGATTTGGGGTCTTTGCCTGGTGCTTACATACGAATTGGGATCACCACTCGAGCTCATTTCGTTACACAATGGTGATATTTAATGACTAAATGGACGCTAATGGCTTTCTCTCCTTTCCCTGCGTTATGGTTGATGAAGTACTACGTTTGACCCACAGATAGTCCTACTAAGTCATCTATCTCAACCACTAGAATGTAACTAAATACAATACACATTCCTCACGCTTTCAGACTTTTGTAAAGAAAAATTAGCTCGCTGCTTGGGCGTCCCACAGCGTATCGGAAATGAAATGTCAGACCTCGCGAACGATAATTTCATCTAGCGCTTATATACCAAGATGTGACTTGGTACCTGTTAGCAAAATGCAGACTAGTTTCTTATCCTTTCTCACTGGCCACTCGGCCCTCTTCTCCCTTTTGTTTTCTAGCAAAAGCCATAAGCACGTTGGTTTCCATCATTAAAGACTCCCGCACTCCTCCCTCCACCATCCAACAATAATTCTAGCGACATACAACTGAATCAACACAGCTATCGCCAGCCATAAATACAAAAAAGT
This sequence comes from Bipolaris sorokiniana ND90Pr, assembly GCF_000338995.1. NCBI lineage: Eukaryota > Fungi > Ascomycota > Dothideomycetes > Pleosporales > Pleosporaceae > Bipolaris > Bipolaris sorokiniana. The sequence continues at coordinate 1,184,944 of NW_006911901.1, read as the reverse complement.
CTATCAGCAACATGCGCCACTCAGTTTCCACCGCCATCCTTGCCACCATTATGGTGGGCGTCGGACTATGTAGTCCACAGGGACGAAATCCGTATGCCATTCTTCCCAGACCACGCCCACCGCCACAACAATACCAGTCGAAATGTATCAGTGGTTCATACATTTCTGTACGTTCTTGATAGTTTACTCAAATGGAAGATAATAGTCAGTAGGCGTAATAATTATGGTACCTGCTGCTGGGGTAAGGTCAATCAGGATCCTCATGATACGCTCAAATTCGACAGACAGTATGGATGCTGGGCGGCTGGAAATTGTGCGGATGATTGTTAGTAGGGTATTTACTTGGTTGAACTTGAACTTGTCGTGATGGATTGTTAAGATGTCACATGCTTGAGTGCAAGATTGGGCGGAAAGAATGATTAAGTCTATTGCTTATATCTACTAGCTGCCAGCTCTATTTTTTTGGTAAACTACTGCGATTGCACTCATTCAAAGATTGAGGTCATTGTTGGTGAGGGCATTAGCCGTGTTGTGACAATCGAGTATAGCAAAGGCACAGTCAGGCCAAGCTGCTTATCGATAAGAAATTGGCGCATCTCCAAAATTTCGGCGCGACATCTCCAAACCAAACCAATTTACCATCACCCAGCATGCCCAAACGAAAGCGCTCTTCACCCGCTCCCGCGATCGAGTCGGTTTCCAAATCAACACCCGCAAAATGCGCCAAAATCTGTGAGAAGCGTCTCGCTGATGCGCAAAAGCCTTTGCTTCAAGCACTGCGCCATGCCTCTATGCTCGAGCGCCAGAAGCACAGTCGCAGAAAGAAATACGCGGTGAACAAGAACGAGACCAAGACCATTCATCGCCTGAACTCTGAGTATGAAACGCTTAAAGCACTCAATTTGGAACAAGTGGGTGATCAACATTTGCGCAAGACGCTGGCAAGGGTCAAGAGCTTGAAGGATGCCGAGCCATTGCAGGAATACATTGCTGGGATACGAGAGGGAAACAAGGATGTGAATACGCTTAATGTCACGGCACGGCTTTTCAAGGTCAAGCAGGTGAAGAATGTGGTGGACCGTGTGGTTGAGGATCTGAAGGGCGTACTTGGAGTCGCCAAGGGCAAGGAAGATGCGAAGGAAGAAGTTGGCGGGAAGAAGGTGCAAGAGAAGAAGGCGCCGAAAGATGAGGATACTGCAAAGAAGGAGGATGTTGATATGAAGGACGCGAGCGACGAGGGAGATGATCCATACATGGCATTCAGCGCACGGATAGCAGAGCCTTCGTCTGGCGAAGACGATAGTGAAGCTTCTGTGACGGACGACGAGCGGCCTCCAAGTATCGTGGACAGCGACAGCGAACACGACCCTGATACTGATCTCGATGCTGACAGTGAGAGCGAAAGTGAAGAGTTGGGTGAGGTTGAGGAGGTCGATGGCGCGAACGGCGAATTGCTATCGAATGAGGACTCTGAGGATGAGGACTCCAGGTCCGACTCTGACTCCGACTCAGCCGCCATACCTACCAAAAATATCAAGGCCAAGGCCATCGAAGAGAAGCCAACATCCTCTGCGTTCATCCCCGCCCTCAGCCATGCCGCCTACTTCTCCGGCTCTGAATCAGAAGCCTCAGACCTTGACGTGGATGTCGCCCCACGGAAGAATCGCCGGGGTCAACGTGCCCGTCAAAAAATTGCAGAACTCAAATACGGACAAAAAGCAAAGCATCTCGAAAAGGCACAGCGCAGTGCCACCTTCGATCCTAAGCGCGGCGCAGTGAGCGGCACTGACAAGCGTCAAAGACGAGGAAAGCCACTGGGCGGTGGACCGCAGCAGAGTGGAGGTAATGCAGAGCCTTTGGGCGAGAGAAGCGATAAAAAGGATAGGAAGATTGGTGTTGGCGCGAAGAGGGATGACAAGGGCGAGCTGCATCCTTCCTGGCAGGCAGCCAAGATGGCTAAGGAGAGCAAGAAGCTCAAGATCGATCTTAGTGGGGCCAAGCCGGCGGGAAAGAAGGTTGTTTTCGATTGAGATACCCAGAGGAGCCCACGCAAAGTCTTCTTTATCGAGTGGTCATAGTTATTCTCGTACCTGGTACATGATCTATGTAGGATGTGAAGTTTCCTCATTGATGACAGCTTTTTCAATGGTACGATAATGATGGAAGTGGAATGTTTGACTTTCTCGAAGCCATTGTGTGGTCAATGTTCGATTCCTTATTGCCTGGAGCTAGGCCTGGCGATCTTGCTGAGCTTACAGCCGACTGATCACCTGCCGAAGCCCCGCTCGGTTACGGCTGTTCCCACCTATTCTAACCTGGGGAAATGTGCTTGTAGCGCAGGGTAGGTCATTACCGTCTGCTGGACAAGTGTTTCTTGCCACGTGCAAAGAAGTCTGCATCCTCAAACCCCAACAGTCAGGAGAAAGGCTCTCGTGGTCCCCCTTTTCTTGGTAAATGAGCCGCTCGAGCCGAAGAATGAAGACATTAGACTGATTGTGTTTAAACAAGCAATGACATGTTTCTTGTTGCCGACGATGTATCCGTTGTATCCGTCCGTTGGCCTGCGCATCGCGGTATTAATCTCATCCAGAGCGTGGCGCAGCACAATAGTATAGCATGGGCCAATAGCCCCTGAGCTGCGCCTCAAAAGTCTCGCCACGGTGGGGCCGAGGATCACAATCTGCTGGAAAAGGGAGCATCCGCTGCGCCAAGGAAAGCTTACAGAAGCTTGGTTCGGGACATCTTGCTATGCCAACTCAGAGATGCCATGTTGTCAACAACTCATTCGAGGAAAACATTAGGTCTTTGTTGTTTGATAAGTACCAGTCTTTACAACTACTGTCGCTGAATTTGACTTGGCATCACAGAGTTTGTTTCGGACCGCCAGCACAGTGGCTGCCCGGTCCAAACTCCGGGCGTAGCGACACCGCCTCACCGAGATTACGCCACGTTTCATGCTGAGGCTTGTACGCTGGGCCTATGGATCTTTTGAGGGGCAGACTAAGCTGCAGGTGCCATTACATCCGAGATCGGGTTGGGATGGATTAAATGCCGCGTTTCCTCCAAGTACTAATACTACCATGTCCACAGACACTTGACGTTTCTCGTTCAATTCACTCCAACCTACCCACACTTGCATTTGCACTCTCCTCCTCTTACCACACACACCCACATTCACACAATGGGTTTCCTTAGTGAATTGATGTCAGAATTCAAGGGCTCCAAGAGCGGCGGCAGCGAGCAGCAACAACAATCAGGATATTCCGGATATCCCCCACAAGAACAGTATGGTGGCTACCAGCAACAACAGGGTTACCCACCACAGCAACAGGGCTACTCGCCACCACAGCATTCTTCCGGACCACCACCAGTTTCCCCTCCATGGTACGCAGAGTGGGATGGACGGGAGAACCGCTGGATCTTTGTGAACCAGCAAAACGGTGAACGCACATACAACTACCCTGGCCCTGGCTTCGCACAACAGCAAGGCAGCTACGGTGCCCCACCACCACAAGGCGGATATGGCTATGGCCAGGGCGGCTACAGCAATCAGGGTGCATACAACCAGAGCGCATACGACCCTACACGTGGCTCTGAGCCAGAGGAGAAGAAGAGCGGAGGCAATGGCTGGAAGTACGCTGCAGCGGGTGCCGCTGGACTTGCAGGTGGAGCCCTACTAATGCACGAAAGCGATAAAATTGGTAAGAACTCCACTCTCTCCCCCTTTCCTATCACCGCACTTTGCCCAGATAAGAAAAATCCCAGCTAACACAATTCCCTCCAAACAGGCGAAACAATGGACGAAGCCAAAGAGGGTATCGAAAACGCCCCCGAAAACGTCGCGCACTGGACCGGCGAACAAGCCGGCCGCGTCGAGAACTTCGGCGACGACGTCGAACAGAAATGGGACGATGGCGTTCAGAACATTGAGGATTTCCCTGAAAACGCAGCCAGGTGGACGGGCGACAAGGTCCAGGCGATCGAGGATATCCCAGAGAATATCGAGAACAAGTGGGATAATATGGTTGATGGTGTGGAGGAGTTTGGGGATAACATGGGGGATGCGTATGATGAGGGAAAGGAGGAGCGGAGGTATGAGGATGATGATTATTAGATGGGAATGAAGGATTAAAGAAGTTATGGAAATGGGGTCATATACCATCAACACTATATTTCGACTATTTCTATGAATGACTTGATTGCATTTTTATTCATTATGAGAATTCACTGAGCGATTGAACTGCTGTTGACAGATTGGACTAGGAAAACAAATGGGAAAATGCGATGATGCTGTTGACGAGAAACCACATTTGTTTTAGTATCTAACATGTGATAAGGGTCCCTATGATGGCGCGTCCTTGTGATGTCCCTGCTACTACTGTCCATACGCCGCGATTTTAAACAAACAGTATACTTTTAGCAAAATTGTTACGAAAAGACCACTCAAGATAAAACTTGCTTTGGTATACTATCTTATTTTACATTTCTTGCTAACATTGAGAAAGATCGTCACAATCACGTTGGCTAACGTGTATATTTGCATGATGTTCACCATCGACTATTCCATTTTGACCGCGACTGTCATAGTTGCAGCAGCAACAGTGAAGCACTCCACCGTTTACAAATTCCATTCTAGTCGCCGATTTCCCTTAACAAGATCTCGCAACCTCTATCATCTTCGATAAATCCATCCAGCAACTCTCCTCGCACACCCATACACGCATACATCCTGAACACTAAAATACTAAACATACCTACATCTCCACCAAAACAGAATGGGTATCTTCAACTTCCTCAAATCACCCGTCCCTCTCCAAAAGAAACCCCCTTTTCTAACACATTCTGAACAGACGGCGACCCAAACTCCCCAAACCGTTACCTCTACCCCACCCCAAGCGCCACACAACCCTCCACCCGCAACATGCCCTAGGCTCGCAACTCTCGTAGAAACCCAACAATAACACAGCACGGAACCAACTACAACCACACCGCACTTCCGCAGTCCAATGCTATCAGAAGCAACGCCAGCGCCACGCCGTAGGGCTCTTCCACTCGAGGCAGAACAGCATCGAATACGCAGAGTAATTATGCGCAACAAAGTTCTAATCGTACAAGAATAGCAGTATCGAATGGAGATGCTGCCTCCATAGAAGGTACTAAACCGGTCAGGACACGCATATCGCAGCCCCGGAGTTACGCTGGCACAGTTGCTTGCAGAGCATATAGCCAGCGCCCTCCGTTCAGTCAGGGAATCCGGACCGCTACACCGACGCAGCGTGGACAATGCACAGTTACCAATCAGAATCGTGGTGAGGTCATTGTCAGGAATACAGCTTCCGGTGCGAGAGGAGCGACAGCGGTGAAAGGACGAGGGGCGGACGACGGACGGTCTGTTGTTCAGGCTTCTAATTCTGGCGGTGCTGGAGGGCAAGGAGGAGGAGGGGGGCCGTTTAGGGTGGTGCGGTATTCGTATGAGAGTGTGCAGGTTGGAGGACGGGGAGGGAGCAAGTGGAGTAGGTTTAGCATGTTTGGGTGGCGTGGAGTTTCTTAGGAGGTAAGGAATATTGATGGCGCTGGGAGGGGAGGATGGAGAAGATGGTACACGGAATTTTGTTGGTGAGTTTGGAAAGTGTATTTGAAGGCTTTCGCTCTAGCTCTGGAACGGAGTATATGTACAATGACTGTATAGATAGTATCATTTCTTGTGCGCCCTATTTCGTGATATCATCTATGCGCCCTATTCATTTCTCGTTTTGTACATTCAGTCACTACCCGTAGCGACGGTCTATTGCAGTACAAAAATGACAACTCATCTTGTTTAGAAAAAACTGTTCAAACCATCCTTACGCCTCAGTGCGACATGCAAGAAAATGTACACAACAATACCAAAGCCCAACATTCCCGAAATAACGCCAAAGCCCATGAGATATTTTGGTTTGTCATCAGCCGGGAAAAGGTATGCGCCGTAGATTTGCGCCAGATTTCCAAGCGCATTGACAAGCGCGATAGCAATAGCCCTGACTTCGGGCTCCATGGATCCAAATGTCGCGCTGGCGTACGATAGAGATACGGCGTTGGATGACCACAGACCGGCAGCCATGAGGACGAGGAGGGCGTAACGTGCCGTGAAGTCGTAGATCACACAGACCAGGATGGAGGTTATGAGCGAAAACGCGAGCCAGCACGCAATTACAAGACCACGGTGCATGGAAATAGAGTCGGCAAAGTATGTTGTTACTGCAGTGCAGACGAATGCGACGGCATAGATGGGAACAGTCATGTACTGTGCGGTGACGGTGTCTTTGTAGCCGAGGCCGTTGACCAGCGTGGGGTAGAAGTAGGAAAGAGTGGAAGAGCCGACAATGACCTTGAAGGTATTAGTCACATGGTTTTGATAGATACGACAGATTACTCACCATATAACCGAGGACAAATCCGATAGTTCTCCAGTCCATGATTGCGAGGCGGAAAGATTTGAGCTTGCCAATCCTTACATCACCACTTACGTATGTCTGGATACCACTTCCTCGGAGACGTGCAGTAGCAATGAGTCGCTCGCGATCAGTCAACCGCTTGGTATTCGCTGGAAAGTCCAAAAGGAGGAAAGAGGAGATTCCGGCCCAGACAATAGTTGCAGCTCCTTCAATGATGAATAGCCAACGCCAGCTACATTGAGATAGATTAGTATGTTTAAAGGACCGAAATCATAACATCTGCATTGAAAATCCACTTACCCGCGTAGACCACCAGTTCCCTCCATACCTCCAGTGATAGCACCAGCAAGGAGACCTCCAAAAGCGCCACTGAGAATGGCTGCTGACATGTACACACCAAATCGTTTCGACTGCTCGTCCTTCTTGTACCAGGACGAGATGATGAGGATGATACCGGGGGCAAATCCAGATTCAAATATACCAACGAATATACGAAGTACAACAAGATGCTTAAAGTCGTGGATAGCACCCATAACACAAGTCAAAGCACCCCATATGGCCATGATGACAGGAAGATATACGGAAGGCTTCAGTCGGACCAAGAGCATATTCGAAGGCGGTTCAAAGGCGACGTATGTAACAAAGAAGACAACTAGAGAAATTGAGTACTGGCTCGAAGTCAGACCTAGATCGTCGGCCATGCCTGCAATCTTTGCGTTGCCAATACTGGTACTTGATCAATCTTTGCAACTTCAATTCTTCGGGAGCAGCTTACTTTGTGCGGTCCATATAAGACAACAGATACATCAACCACATGGTTGGAAGCAGGAAAGAATCAATTTTCTTTACCAACTGCTTCTCTTCCTCAGGTGTCCAAGTGAAGTCCTCGGACACCTCAATCTGTTTTGTTGTATCCATATCTTTGATGTCGCCGGCTTCGAACGAATGGCGTGTTGACGACATGGTGTCTTGGCGTAAAAAAGCAAGTGTCTACACGAAAAACCCAAGCATGCGGTACGCTTTGCAGTGGATAGAAGGGTACCGTCGGTGACTTTCTAGAGACAGTCGCAAAGATATCCTTGTTGTTTTGTGACAGCTTGAAGCTTTATAGATCTTCTCTGCAAAGTCGTTTTGTTATCTTTTCAAGATTTGGTGACTGCCCAGAAATGCCTAGGTCGTATCGATCCCCAGAGTGGATCGACCCTTCTTCCCCTACCCCAGGTCTTAGTACATTAGCCGAAATTACCCAATGCGGTCCAGCTAGGCTGATGCAGTGATGGCAACGATTGGCCACCGCTATCCGCAGAACTGCATGCACAAAAGTACGCCTCGATGCGAGCGTGTGTCAATAAGCGAGAGCTCGCTGACGAGGACCAAATCAGCGACTGCCGGCTGGGTGTACATGCATTCGCCACGAACTCGTTCTGGCGTTGGTTCACTGTCGGGTAGATTTCCGGTACGGTGACAATACGCGTCGCTCTTTTCCAAGGATCCTCGGTAGCGAAGTAGAAGATTGTTTTGCCACGAGCTGGTGTGGGGTTAAGGAAATGTGGTGTACTTAAACATGCGGGGAGCCTGTGAAGTAGGCGTCCAGCCATCCAGTAGTTTAAGTATCTCAGCCCCCTCGCTGTACCTGCCATATATCATTAGACTTCCTCAAGCAGCTTATTTTTAACCGCATTCCACTTATGTCTCCTGCAATCATGCCGCAGGCAGACCAGACAGCGCCTGCCAATGGTCACGTCAATGGCACTCAAGTCGAACAGAGCGTGCCAAATCCCGTCTACTTGACCACTGAGCCAAAGGAGGATTTTGACTGGAAAATCACCCTCAGGGGCAAAGTGATCGCCATCACTGGCGCAAACAGAGGTTGGTCGACCCCTCTCCGACGCTCGGGAACGACACTAATGGGTACTTACAGGCATCGGTCTGGGACTTGCAACGGTATGCCTTGCAAACGACGCTGCAGAGATATATTCGCTCGACCTCTTTGAACCGGGCGAGGATTTCCAGGCGCTTCAAAAGGCGAACCCCAAGCGTGTGCACTACCTGCACTGCGATGTCACGTCCGAGGAAAGCGTCAACAAGGCGGTTGACCAGATTGTAGCTGAGTCGGGCCGCATAGATGGCATGATTGCCAACGCGGGAATGACCAAGCATCAGCCAGCGCTGAACTTTGACCGCCCTCAGCTAGAGCAGCTATTCAACCTCAACGTGTTCGGCGCTTATTTTTGCGCGACGGCAGCAGCGAAGAAGTTCATTGAGCTGGGAATAAAGGGGTCGATTGTCTTCACTGCATCCATGACTTCGTACCGGCCGAACAGGGCAGCACCGTCGGCGCCATATGGAGGGACCAAGGGCGCTGTTCGCAACATGGCGCACACGCTAGCCATGGAGTGGGCGAAGCATGGGATTCGTGTCAATTCCATTTCGCCCGGTTTCGTGCGAACGCAGATGACGTACTATGTTGAGAAGGCGCCTGACTGGAATCTGAAGATGCAATATTATGGCGGCATGCCGAGACTGGCTGATCCTCGCGAACTTGGCGGAGCCTACGTATATCTGCTCTCCGACGGGGCCAGTTATACCACCGGCATTGACATCCCCGTGGCAGGCATTGTCGGGGCATGGTAATAGAGGTGACTGTGGCTGTTCATTTGTACGCGTTTCGTTTGTTTCATGATAATACTGCATTGGGTGGAGTCTGTGTGATAGATGACCGGCCTTTCGGCTGTGACGATGAATGAATTTCCATTGCGTTTTAAAAAGAGAATATGTATGTTGGGGTGTGTGTGTGTGTGTGTGCACAGGTGATATTGGGGTTGGTGGAGAAGTGAGGGTTGGAGTTGGAGTGAGGGCATCATCCATTGCACGGAAGGAGCTCCCGCGACAGACGGCAGGCGAGACAGAGACAAATGAGTCAGCCTCCTGCGGGTATCCATGTCGCTCCCGTGGTGCCTTGGGCTTACCCCCAGGATTATTATTATTTCTTTAGTTTCCTGAGAATATTATTTGCGTGTCCTGGATACCGTCTGAACCGAAGCAATTGCACCGCTCAGGCAACGCGCCCAATGTATTTATTAGGCATCCCTACTTGAGCCGGACGGGGATAGTGCTCAGGACTGGCGCGGGGTCTGTCGCCTCCCAAGTCGCATGCATTCTGCACCATTGCCGCCCCTTCAGATCCCCACAGTACTGCTGCTGCTGCCGCTGCCGCCGCCATTTTCTGTGAGAAGTAATCCTTTCCAGCACTATCCGCCAGAAGCCTATCCGGTCTGGCGTAGCTGCTGGTATTGTCTCCAACTCTTGTTTCCCCACGCGATCAGGTCCGGGTCCTAAGCGAAGACACAAGGACCTCGACGCGAAGTCTTACCAGCATGCACGACATTGTTCGTGATGCCAGCATCCTCTACAGGCCCTCCTAAGCCTCGAAAACCCCGCCCTTCAAGAGCGCGAGTAAGTCCACGCACACCCACCTTTTGTGCCATTTTCACTGACCCGACATTTTCCGCCCTCAACAGGGTCTGCGGACAACAACCGGTTGGTAAGCTCACCATGGCATCGCTCCAACGCGTCACCAAGACCCGCTGGACGATCAAGCCTGCCGCATCAAAACTTCTGCTAACCCGCCTAGTCTTACGTGTAGACGGAGAAGGGTCAAATGTGACGAACTCAGGCCTCGGTGTGCAACATGCACCAAGTCAGACCGAGAATGCGTCTACTCATCCTCAAAGGATGTGTTGGCAGACACAGCAAGCACCGTCTCAGGCTCTGTGCACTCCACCTCGCCTGCACATGAAGATGCCTCTTCGTCTGCTGCCTTTTCACCTGCCTCCACAGCCTTTTCACCGGGCTCAGCAGCCTCTGCTCGAAGACCCCTTCCTCGAGAAATCGATCCCCAGGTCTGGCAAGCCTCGCCTGAACTCTTGTTTGAGTCTCCTTCAACTGTCATCAATTCTCTGCCATCGCCCAACTCGGCCCCACTAGCTTATTACGACTTGCTTGCCGAAGATGCCATGAACAATATTGACAAGTACAATTTGAATCTCGACCTGGAGAGGACCGCCTTGTCGCGGGCTCAGAGCCCTGAAGCAGGAACGCCGAATGTAGATCCTCAGCTAGGCCAACAGGAGCAAACGGCCGAATCCGACTCTCAGATGCAAGAGCAATGGAACTCTACCGACGTTATACCCATCACAAACGATGAGCTTGTTCTCTTCAGGCACTACGTCAGCGTCATTGGTCCCATTTTGGATTTGAGTGACCCTTCCAAGCAATTTACCACAGTTGTACCCGCCCTAGCCGTTCACAACGTGGGTTTGCTAAAGTCCCTGCTTGCTGTAGCCGCGCGTCACATGGCGCTCTGGAGCGAACCGCAACTTCACCAACTCAGCCTCCAAGACCCTGCACCGAACCCCGAAAGCACCAGTGCCAACTTACGAAACCCATTGCTTCAAGTCGCAACACAGTATTACTACGAAACGCTGCATTATCTCTCCAAGAACCTCTTCTACCCTTCATACTCGAAATCGAGGGAAATCATCTCAACCTCCATCCTTATCAGCACATATGAGATGTGGGACTCTGAGGGCCAATACAGCAATGGTGCATGGGAAAGGCATCTTCGTGGCATATTTTGGATTCAAAGGAGCCAAAACAACAATGGAGAATGTAGAGATCCGCTGCGAAGGGCTGCTTGGTGGCAGTGGCTACGTCAAGATTCGTGGGTTGCTTTTCGTGAAGGGCGACGAGTTCTGACTATATGGAGACCTACCAAACGTTTGATGGATTTGAACCCCGACGAGCTAGCCCTGCGTATCGTGTACATTTGCGGAAGGTGTATAGACTTTGCTGCGACGGAGAAAAAGTATGACATAAGCACGCGCATTGAGCAAGCCGGAAAGCTCCTCCAAGCGCTTGAAGATTGGCATAAAGCGCTTCCTTCTTCGTTCCAACCCATCTATCGAGGGCCCCCACTTAGGCCAGGTGAATCATTCATACCCATCTGGATTCACCCTCCTTCGTTTGCGGCTGCCATTCAGAGCTTTCACATTGGGCGGATCCTGGTTCTCATCAACCAGCCATCAATAGGAGGTATCGATGAGTTTCGAGTTCGACAACGAGCCTTGGATGAAAGTGTCGAAACGATATGCGGTATTGCGTCGTCACATCAATCAAAAGATATGCCCAGTGCCATGACCAACATCCAGGCTGTTTACACCGGTAAGCATGTAACCATTATATACGCCATTTAAAATTATGCTTACAACGGTTAGCTGGTCTATGCGTACAGGACCCAGTCAAGCAGACGGCGATCATGCATGTTTTGGAGCAGAATCTTGACATTACAAGATTCCCGCCAAAAACATTACTCGCGGACCTTGCCAATTACTGGAGTGCTGAATCATGATTAAAACTGTAGTACTCAAGTCCCACCCCACCCCACAACCGTGTACATATGCCGACATGCATGCTTGGCACGTTTGCCGCAGTGCTCCACCCGTATGACTAGAGGAGGCTTCACTACGCAGCTAAAATCAGTCTTGAATTGAACCGTTCCGTTAGCACAATCTTATGTTAGCGTGGCTAGGTACTGAAGCCAGGAACGAGTATAAGCAACGCCTAGGAACTACGGGACGCTTTGAGCGTACCGGGATGGATATCGTGGGGTACTGGAATCGTTTCCGCTCTCCACAAGATCCATCGCGGGGTCGGACATGTGAGGCTCAATAGGACGGGGTAAAAGCGGGGGTGCAGGTTGCTGAGAGTGGGCCTTCCCAATGGTCTGCATATTTGCGCCTCGTGTCGAGGTACAGCCGCGGCACATCTGTTTCCGCTCTTGCAGCGGGTACCAACTTTCCCTCACGCTCTGCCCCAGCCATTTCATACATGCAGCATGAGGAAGATTGAGGCTGCTCGTTTCGCGCTCCAATCAGCGACCCAGCATCTCCGTGTCTGATCCGACATTTGGTCCGCTATCATGTCATCATGTAAAGTTTCAGTTCCGAGCCCTCTCGGAATCGTGAATCACAAGCACCAAGTCACCATACGTTCTTGCGATCAACTTGTCCACACTGTTGTTGACTCCCCTGCTCTCATATAAACATATCCAACTTGGTCATCATGACTGTCAGCAAAGAAAACCGTACACTGGCCATCCTTAATGCCGCCGAGGCAGGCAACTACGGCGTCATGGCCGCCATTGCGTAAGACAGCATGTGCGGATACCTTGCGAGAAACTAAGGAATTTCAGATACAATTTGGAACAGTTGACTGCACTGGTGCGCGCAGCCGAAGCCAAACGATCTCCTCTCATAATTCAACTTTTCCCATCGACACTCAAGCAACTACCTTGGCTCGCTCACGCTGCCGCACATGCCGTCAAAACAGCCACAGTACCACTTTCTCTCCACATTGATCACGCGCAAGATGTCGGGCACATTCAGAACATTATTGAAACTCTGCCTGTAGACTCTGTCATGGTGGATATGTCGCATTATGACGAGGCTGAGAACCTGGAAAAGACCAGGATACTCACCAAGGCGTGTCACGACAAGGGGATTGCTGTTGAAGCTGAGAGTGGAAGAATCGAAGGCGGCGAGGATGGCATTGCTGATACAGGGGATCTTCAGGGTGAGAATCTCTGCATTCCGAAGTCTCAATCAGACGCTAAACTTCAACAGCCCTCTTCACATCCCCCGAAGACGTCGATAACTTTATTAACGCCGGTATCGACATCCTAGCCCCTTCCATTGGTAACATACACGGCGATTACGGTCCCGCTGGTCCTAAAGAAGGCCAATTGCACTACGATCGCCTAGAATCAATCAACAAACAGGTCAACAAGCGCGTACGCATCGCCCTACACGGAACCAACGATTTTCCCCCCGAGGTCATGCAGCGCTGCATACGATCCGGCGCCATCAAGCTCAACGTAAACAAACTATTACTCGAAGCCGGTAACGAGGTTCTGCGGAAGAATGCATCGACAACCTTGCTGGCAAAGTTGATCGATATGCAAATGGAGGCGATACAGAAGGAGACGGAGAGGTGGATGGATATTTGTGGAAGTAGTGGGAAAGCTTAGAGGATGTAGATGTTGGGTCGGGGTAGGATGGAGAATACGTACCCTATATTATCATGTTCATCCAGCCACTTGGGGTGTTTGAATGAATAAGAATAGAAATTAATCATCAATTCAATATCTAGAATTGCACAATGATTGCCTTTTTTTCCTGACAGCTCCATCCCTGTACCAACTAGCCCTCGTATACGTTGAAAAAAAACCCCACTAAGAATCCAGGACATCTCTCGTTTATTGTATTGCGGTCCGTTTCTCACCTTAGCCACCCCCCAAAACATGTCTACAGACTACAAAAAAATTGTTTATCCCACAGCTTTAGGTAACTAGTTCTTTCTTGGCTTGATACCAAAAATGATGTTCACAACAGCAAAAAAACTTGGAATATAACTCAGAAAGGTCAGGTCTTGCCCGGAATCGAACCGGGGTTGCCGGAAATCGTCTGATATCAGGATCAGAATCCGGAGTGATAACCGCTACACTACAAAACCGATGCTGATTTTTAACGTTACAAAATAAATATAATATGATAAAAAATGGAGAGCATGCATATGAGGAGAAAGACGATGCTCAGAGTGGAGAGAATTGTATGTTTGTGCTTGGATAGATTTTAGGCTTAGGAGAGTGGGGCTTGGTGGGGTGAGGGGTAGTTTTGAAGAAAAAAAAAATAGGATGGTGGGTGTGGGTGGTTTGGGACACATGCGTAGTAATTGTATCTTTCGGAACAGAAAAAACGATGAACAGAAAAGAAGACAAGGGTTGGTTAAGGAGTGGGAGTTGGATAAGTGAAAGTATGTGTGCTGCAAGAATCCAATACCCAATGCCTCAGATTGAAGAAAGAGCTTATGTTTTAAGGATGCTGGTTGTATTTATTCGCACAAACGACTATGTACAACATTAAACTCTTCGTCTAGAATCAGGGACTGGAAATATCTAAACATTGTTTCACGCACAGCAAAAAGTCGATGAGTATCATATTCTATCTTCATGCACCCTCAACAAACCAACTACACACCCACCCTACCGCAACTCCTTACGAAAAGGAAGGCTGCAACTTCCCCGCCACCCTCTCCAACACCCTCTCAGGCAATAAACTCTCATACACATGTCCCACCCACTCACAGCACACGCGCCGCGTAAACGCCGGATCAATAATCTCCTCAATCCCAAACGCATTCGCCGTGCGCACTGGATTCATCAACCGCTTGTACTCCGCTTCCAACTCTTTATACCGCGTCTCCCGTGCCTCCTTGCCTTGCGTCCGCTCGACCTCCTTGAGCTCAAACGAGTGTCCGACTTCAATCCCGCCTTCCAGCGGCAACGAACCCCAGGTTCCAGACGGCCATGCAACGCGCATGCGCGGGTCCCGGCAATCTAGCATCACGCCGCCAGCAACGCCGTACACGCGGCGCACGATAACGTTGAAGATGGGCATCGTGGTGCTGTAATACGTCTGGGCGAGCGTGATTCCATGGCGCATTGTGGCGTTGCGTTCTGCGACGGTACCGATGGCGTAGCCGGGTATATCGACAAATTGGAGGAGTGGGATGTTGAAGACGTCGAGGAACTTTAGCATTCGAGTTATTTTTTGGGAGCCGAGTGCGTCGAGGGCGCCGGCGTTGACTTCGCAGTTTAGGGAGACGATGCCGATGGGTTTGCCGGAGAGGCGGGCGAGGCCCACGATGGCGGTTGTGCCCCAGAGGGCGCCGATTTCGAAGAAGGAGTTTTGGTCGACGACTTCGGTGATGATGGCGCGGGGGTTGTACATTCGGTTTTTGGCTCGTGGGATGATTGAGCGGAGGGTTTCTGATGTGCGGTCGATTGAGTCGGTGCAGTCGATTGTTGGGGGGAGTTTGGTGCCGCAGTCCGGAAGGTAGCTGAGGACTGTTCTGATTTGTTCGAAACAGCCTGCTTCATCTGGTGCTAGGTTGTCGATCGTGCCGTTTGTACAATGGACGGCGGGACCTCCAAGGTCTGTCACTGACAGATCCTCTTCGAATGTAGCGTTCTTGACGACGTTTGGTCCTGCATTGAATAGTGATCCAATATCTCCAGCCATGACGGAGAAGTGGCAAGCAACTACACGTGCGGCTCCTAATCCAATGGCCGGACCCAAAACTGCACCCAGGTTTGGTATGCCAGAATTGAGTTGGCTGACGACGTGTTCGAAAGCCGGCAGTGGTGGAATGTAAGAGTAACCCCAGGAGCGAATCGTAGTGACAGAGCCTCCACCAGAAGAGCCATCTACAAGCTTCACAATCGGCAGTTTAAGTGAAAGAGAAAGCTTCTCCATATACAACTACATCTATGAGCATGCGTGCAAATTGATAGATGATTCAAACGTACCGTCTTCTCCATCAACGACCCATCAGCATGCCCAGCACGTATCGAAAAGTCATCAGCCGTAAAAACGATTTTTCTTCCTCTTAACTTGCCAAAACCTGCAATCCATCAGCATCTCCCGCTCACAAAAACCCCATAAAACATACCTTGCACGTTGTTCGAAGGTACGTATTCCTCCGGCTCTTCCTTCGACGGTCCCAACTGCTTCCATTTCACAGTCCCACTAACACTACCAACTTCCTGAAAACTCCCTTCATCAAGCAACTGCTGGACTCGTTCGCGCACCCATAGTTTGCCTGCCTGCTTCTGGCGCAGGTAGCCTCGATTGCTGGTATCAGGAGTCGCAGCGCTCTTGCGGAGCGTCGCAATCTGACCAAGGATATCCGAGTAATCAGCTGGTAAATCTGAATCAGCAGCCTTTCTCCGCCGTCGCTTCGGCGTGTTGGGCGCAATGTGCGAGCTGACCTGCTCAAGCCTAGCTTTCGCAGAGTCGGATGGCGTTGACGCGTCTGTGGGTGGGGGCTTCTTCTGTTCGTCGCCAGCCATTGTGCTGAAGATGGGTGATTAGACACAATTGCTCTACTACAAAGCAGACTTCTTGCGAGGAGACCCTGTTAAGAAAGTCATATTGCAAGGAGTTGACCCGATACACAGGTGGTGCGGTGCAAGGCTGGGGTAACGCCGGGGAACCGAGGTATGTTTTCCGCATGCAGACTAGTCAACGGCAATGCCGAAGTCGTTCGACCCCGATCGTCGTCGAATTTATGGGTCTGAATAGTGCGGATGCTACGTATCGTTCGATAGATATAGACAGGGCCAATATCTGAAACGAGCCAGATTCCTCTCCGTTTGTACTTTGGAATCGACGTTGCCTCCTCTATTGTGACTGACCCATACCAGAGTCACTTCCTGCACGCGCCGACCAGTGATTTCCGTTACTTTGGATAGACAAGCTGTTTAGTGTTTACTGGATTTTCAACCAAAAGAGATGGATCGCCCACCGCAACGACCAATCAAGCGTCTTTTGATTGCCAATCGAGGAGAAATAGCAACTCGCATCATCTCCACAGCCCGAGAACTCGACATTGAAACATACGCCATCTACACTTCTGGCGATGAAACGCATGCTGTACGAGCGGCCCATGCGATTCAGCTTGAGTCTGCAGCAACGTTTATGAGCATTGATGAACTCATTGAAATCATCAAACAGCACCAGATTGATGCGGTGCACCCTGGATATGGTTTTCTTTCAGAGTCGGAAGACTTCTGCAAAAGAGTATGGGATGAAGCAGGTGCAGTAGTTGTTGGTCCTGGGTGGGGTATCCTGAGTAACACTGGGGATAAGCTTAAAGCAAGACAGCTTGCTGAAGCGTGTACGTGACATGTAAGATCCATTATCATTTAGTCAGACTAATTTCTGCACAGGTAACGTCCCGATATCCCCAGCACTTGAGAAACCCACCAACAAAGTCGAAGATGTCCAGCAGTTTGCTGCAAAAGTCGGTTATCCTATAATGGTGAAGGCCGTAGATGGAGGCGGTGGTCGTGGTATCAGATTGATTCGAAATAAAGAGGAACTCGCTTCTTCGGTGAAACGAGCAGTCGAAGAGAGTCCATCAAAGAGTGTCTTCGCTGAAAAAGCAGCAGTGGACGGCTTCCGCCACGTCGAAGTCCAAATCATCGGCGACGGCACAGGCAATGTAACACACCTTTGGGAGCGCGAATGCAGCATTCAACGTCGCTATCAAAAAGTCATCGAATTCGCCCCCAGCCTCGTCCCCAACCGCTCTCCCATCGCAAAAATAATCGAAGCCGCCCTGAAAATGGCTCGACACGTCGGTACCCCAAATCCATCAACCCAACAATACCCAAGACTAACATTTTGCAAAGATATCCTACTTCTCCCTCGGCACTTTCGAATTCCTGGTCCACCCCACCACGCAACTCTACTACTTCCTCGAAGTAAACCCGCGCCTCCAAGTCGAACACACAATCACTGAAGCCCTCTCAACCACCGACATCGTAAAGTCCCAACTCCTCCTCTCCCAAGGCGCCTCTCTCTCCTCCTGCGGCTTACCCCTGACCCCCCGCTCCCCCTCCACGCCCCCTACAGCGCACTCAATCCAACTGCGCATCACAGCCGAGAACACACAATCAAACTGGTCTCTCTCCATCGGCAAGATCTCCTCGTTCAACTTTCCCGTTGGAAACGGTATAAGAATCGATACGCACCTGCTCCCCCACCGTCCCAGCATCGTAAGCAGCGACTTCGACAGCCTGATAGCTAAAGTCGTTGTCACGGCGTCGTCGTGGGCGGATGCGGTGAACAAAGCGCGGAGAGCGCTAGATGAGACGTTTATTGCGGGTGTAAAGACGAATATCGATATGCTCAAGGCGATAGTGGCACACCCGGATTTTCTAGCGGGAAAATGCGATACGCAATGGTTGGAGGGGCGGCAAGAGGAATTGTTGCAGCAGAGTCAAGACTTTGCTTCCAATGTGCAGGGGAATGGACTTGGTGTGGGAACTACGGCGGCGGGGGCGGTAACTGGGGCTGTTGCTACGCCGAATACGCTGTTTAGGAAGGGAGATGCGTGGGCGCTTGGGTTAGTGTCCAAGGAGAAGAAAGATGCAGTGCAGAGTCATTTGGAAATCACGCGTGTGCTAAGGAACGATTTCCCGGCTTCGCTGACGGCGGATATATTGTTTACTACGGCGGGGGCGGAGGGACCGAAGTCAGTGCCGTATACGATTACGCTGGCAGCTACGTCTGCCAGTGCGGCGGCGGCAACGGCACAGCATCGGAGGGGGGATGTGGCGGATGCATCGCATGTTGTTATTCCTTTTCCTGGGAAGCTGGTAGAGGTGCTGGTGGATGAGGGGGATGTGGTTAAGGAAGGGGATGTGATTTGTGTGGTGCAGCAGATGAAGATGGAACTCGAGGTTCGGAGTCATCGACGCGGAAGGGTGAGTTGGGTGCTGGAAGTAGAGGATGGGGAGGATGTGGGCGAGGGGACATTGGCGGCTGTTGTTGATGTTGAGAAAAATGCACGGTTGTAGCTTCTGACATTGCGGTCGCTATCGTATAGAATAGCAATATACTTTTATTTACATAATGTTCTTGATGCGAGATTTACATAGTCTCGCACTTGATAGTCGTATGAACATTTCCTTGCGTCGCCCTGCTGTACGGGCACACTTCTCTTGCCTTATTGACTACTTTCTCTAGTTCCTGCTCGGAAAGACCTCGCACTTTGACTAGCAAGTTGACACGCAGTCCGAGGTCGAGATCCTTCATGCTACCAACAAGCTCGACTGTCGATTCTACAATTGAGTCTTCGGGCGTGGTGGGCATCTTGATGCCGAGCGAGGCTGCGGAAGCATTCATTGCGGATTGGAAGCATGCACCCTAAAGTAGCCAATTAACAAGGAAACCTAGATGATAGATATGCGGCATGTGGGAGGGCGTACATATCCTGCAGCAAAAAGTTCTTCGGGATTGGTTTTTCCCTTGTCACCCGCGCCACCGAGGACCTTGGCCATTGTCAATTCCACTTTGAGATTTTCACCGTCGACATGGCTGAAGTAATTCTGTCAGTTGTAGTTTTTTCGATACTATGCATAAACTTGAGAAATCTCGGGCGTACCCTGTTCGTGCTCCGACAACTTTGGCGCGCGCGGAGTAGAGGTTAGGTGCTGTCTCGGTGTTCAGAAAACGACGGCATGGTGCTGCGACAATGTTTCGCTGTGAGACGCGGAGAGCCTGGCGAAGCATAGGTGTAAACGTTCGGCTGGCCATTTTGCTGTATACGCTCTTTCTAACACTAGATAATGTTTCACAAATTGAAAGGCTTGATGTGAATGTTGTGTGTGGATAAGTAGGGAGGGAAGAAGTTCATCAAAAAAATTCCAGTTACATAGATTCAACAGTAGCGCAGAAATCCAGGAGCTATGACAGCTGTGACGTTGTTGCACCCAGCGACTGGTTCTACTCCAGACTAAATGTGAAAAGTCATGACGTTTGCGCGAGAGCGTCCAGTGGAGCTTAGTGATTTAGCGCAAGGGACTCCCGCCGCTAGAGGGAAGCGAAAATCTGGGGAAAGTCTAAGCTTATGTGGAGAAAGGTAAGTATACCGATGAAAATAACGACGATCTCAAGTGTGGAGTATCGCGCTACAAGCACGTGGGCTGGAAAACAAGTTGGGGAAAGCCTGTCACCGAGATTTTGCACATGAACCACATGACACGGAAGCTACTGACGATGCAGGGCATCGAGATTACGCTTGACAATGATATGAGATGAATGACAACTCTGGTTGCTTGTGAAAGTTGTAAAATATTTCTTTTGAATGCGTTATCTATCATATGTTCATCTAGTAGTCTAATGTCTTCTTGATGGCGTCGTACACCCCTGATTGAATTAGCATAAGAGAAGTGATTGGAGAATCTGTTGACTTACTTGTAACATCGGGAATGACAAACTGCTCGAACATGAGACCTGTATGGGTAGCCCAACCTGTCACTCTCTTGACTGGAGCCTCTAGTCTTAGGAATGCCTTTTCTTGAATGGTCGCAGCAACCTCTGCGCCAACACCGGCATTCATCATGCTTTCGTGCACTACGACTGCTCTACCAGTCTTCTTGACGCTTTCTAATACTGTTTCCCGGTCCCAAGGGTAGATGGTCCGGAGATCAATCAGCTCCACACTGCACCCAAAGTCCTTCTCAGCGGCTGTTATAGCGGCCGAACATGTGTATAGTGGGGTGCCGTAGGATACGATTGTCAGATCCTTGCCGGTCTTGAGAACTTCAGCCTTGTCAAGAGGAAGTTGGTACGCATCCACTGGGACTTGCTCAACAGCGGCACGGTAGAGTATCTTGGGTTCCATGAAAATGACGGGGTCTTGGCATTGGATAGCCGAAAGGAGAAGGCCCTTTGCTTGCACGGGCGAGCGGGGTATTACAACGCGTAGACCAGGCGTATGGGTGAAGAGAGCTTCTGGTGATTGTGTGTGATAGCTGCATGATGTGTTAGCATATTTTCAAGAAAAAGCTGAGTAGCATCATACAGAGCACCGTGTCCGACGCTTCCAGTTGGCATGCGTATGACCAAACCACCGCAGTTGACGCCAGTGCTACCGGATCGATACCTGTACTTGGCCGCTTCGTTGTGGATTTGGTCGAATGCAGGGAAGACATAGTCGGCAAATTGGACCTCTGCGACAGGCTTCATGCCCTCGGCAGCGGCTCCAATGGCAAAGCCGACTAGTCCTTGCTCGCTCAGTGGTGTATTGAAGACGCGCTCTGTGCCAAAATCGCCAGCCAGGTTCATTGTACACCTAAAGACACCGCCAAACTGGACATCCTCTCCAAAGACCAAGACTCTTTCATCCGTCTGCAAGGCATGTCGCAGGGCCTCGTTGATGGCAGTGTACAGGTTGATGCGCTTTGTCTGGCCATTCCGTATCTCTGCAGGCAGCTCGGGGTTGGAGAGAGTTGACTTGGCAGTGTGATTGAGGATCGGGGTGGTGTCGTACTCGACGGTTCCGTTGAGACGTGCGCCAGGTGCGGCGGCAGAGTATGGCCTGTTGAGGATGCGTGTGTGACAGCGAGGGCGAAGCAGTGTTTGGCGCCGCAGCAGGCAGTGGGACAGTGTGCGAGGTGATGGTGTTTTTGAAGCCATTATTTGTCTAGGACGGAAATCAATGCGTCTGCCCAACAGCAACAGCAATTGCTCTGAAAAGATACATGAATAGAGGTCATGGTGGGTGTAGACAGAGACAGAGGAGCCGACGGTTAACGAAGCGGCTAACGGCGGCTCTCTCTGTCGAGAGAGAGCACCGGCACGTGATATCCTGATCACGTAAGGGATCACAAGCCACAATGAAGCCATATCGGACGAAGCCACATCGGATGACGCCAGCCGGCACCACCAGCCCTTGGCACACCGAAATGCCGCACCCCATGTAAAAATGCACAATGACGCCGTTGGTTCCTGTACCGTTTGCACGGTGGAGACGTGACTAAGGGTACGCCTCTTTCTGCAGCGGCCGCCTCGGTTATCGTCTGTCGCTATGTATGCAGGGCTGGTTCCTGCGCGCGTGGCTGCAAAGACAGTAGTATGGAGTATTGGAGCACTCGTCACGAAGGATCAAGGTTCGAGACGGTGCAAAGGGTTTGCCCAGCAATTGGACCTTGGCTGCATACTGTCACCATGGTGAGCGATGCTCTGTTTTGTTGGGGAAAAAGCTGGGCGCTCAATCACTTACAGCTTCTGGCCTAGTGGCAGCTAGACAAGCACGGGCCGACCATGCCGCTATTTCCGCATCGTTATTTCGCCCTCTACGCCTCGCTGCTCTTATACAGACGCCGTCTGCATCTCCCCGCACCACGGTGCTTGCATTTTGCTAGCTGCCCTCATGGCCATCAGCGCCCCTCGTCCTCGCATCCCCAATGGCTCGTCTCTGCCCACCGTACGCCTCGCCTTTATTGGCCTATGTCATGCGTTCGCGCCAATGGTCGCCGCGCTTCCCATGCCATTTGGCGGCGCTCTCAGCGCTCTGAGGGAGGCCGACGATGACCTCCCCAAAGACACCGATGACCCTCAGCTCTGGCTGTTTTTGGGTATTGCTGTCGCGCTGGTTTTGGCCGGTGGTGTCTTCGCGGGTCTGACCATCGCGTAAGTTGAATAGAGCTCCCCCGTCGTGCGTCATTTTACTAACAGCTCCCACCTA
This sequence comes from Bipolaris sorokiniana ND90Pr, assembly GCF_000338995.1. Taxonomy (NCBI): domain Eukaryota; kingdom Fungi; phylum Ascomycota; class Dothideomycetes; order Pleosporales; family Pleosporaceae; genus Bipolaris; species Bipolaris sorokiniana. The sequence goes on along the minus strand of NW_006911901.1, from coordinate 1,162,352 downwards.
GCTTGATGGGCCAGGACGAAATCTACCTTCAGGTTCTTGCTTCATCTGGCGAGAAACACGAGCGCAAGAACGCGAAAAGGGTACTCAAGCTCCTCGAGCGAGGCAAGCATTGGGTCCTGGTGACGTTACTTTTGAGTAACGTCATTACAAACGAAACGCTTCCTATTGTGCTCGACAGGTCCCTTGGCGGAGGATGGCCTGCAGTTGTTAGTTCCACTGTGCTCATCGGTATGTCTACTCCGCTCTATCATTTGTCGTCTGTGTCTGACGCACGCCAGTCATCTTCGGTGAGGTCGTCCCCCAGTCGATATGCGTTCGCTACGGATTGCCCATTGGTGCCGCCATGTCCCCTATTGTCCTCGGTCTCATGTACATCATGGGAATTGTTGCCTGGCCTACAGCTAAACTCCTCGATTACCTCCTCGGCGAGGATCACGGCACCGTTTACAAGAAGACCGGATTGAAGACCCTGGTCAGCCTGCACCAGTCCCTCGGACTTGAGCATGAACGCCTCAATGGAGACGAGGTTACCATCATCACCGCAGTTTTGGACCTCAAGGCCAAGGCCGTGGGTAACATTATGACACCAATGAAGGATGTCTTCACCATGTCATCTGATACAGTCCTTGATGAAAAGATGATGGACAGCATTCTGTCTGCAGGATACTCACGCATTCCAATCCATACCCCTGAGAACGAGAACAACTTTGTGGGCATGTTGCTTGTCAAGATGCTAATCACTTACGACCCCGAGGATGCACTGCGCGTCCGCGACTTCGCCCTTGCTACCCTTCCGGAAACGCGCCCCGAGACAAGCTGCCTGGACATTCTTAATTTCTTCCAAGAGGGCAAGTCCCACATGGTCTTGGTTTCTGAATACCCTGCTGAAGCTCGCGGTGCCGTTGGTGTCGTCACTCTCGAAGACGTCATTGAAGAGCTCATTGGCGAGTAAGTCATTGTCCATCACAGAATATCGAGTATGAAATAACAGAAGCAGGGAAATCATTGACGAGTCAGATGTCTTCATCGATGTCCACAAGGCCATACGCCGCATGGCACCTGCCCCACGCGCTCGTGTTCCCAGAGGAAAGATTATCAACGACGCCTCGCGCAAGCTCTCAGACGCACCTGTTACCGATACCGAAACGGAGGGCGAAGCACCTGCGCCACGTAACAAATCGCTACCGGACATGCCTGACGGCCACCCAAAACCTTCTTTCATGCTGCGACGTCGTAGCAGCGGTAGCAAGGCAGGCATGTCGCCCCTTCGCAGTGACGATCCTGCCGTAATCGAGCACCTCAAGCATCTCGGTCCTTCGAACGCTGCTACCCGGCCCAAACAAACGCGCATAAACACTGTCAAGATCAAACCCGGCCCAACTAATCTGACCGGCCCTGATATTCCAAAGACGATACCGGAAGATAGCCAGACATTCCATGAGCCAGCACCAACAGAGGGTGTGATTACACTAGATTCGCATGCTCCTGAAGGCGGGGTTGGTGAAGGTCTATTATCATCTGCAGGGCGTGAGGCTAGCGATGGAGTTCACAGCGTAGCTGTGGGATATGGCACTATGGCACCAAATGGCGACCGCATGTCTTGGAGATCTGGACGATCTGGACGGTCAGGAGCGCGGGACCATGACCTTGATAATGCCTCCCCCAAGAGTAAAGCAGCTGACAACGAGACTTCGCACTTGTTATCCAAGAGTGCCACCAGCGAAAACGGTCGTTCGGGACGCCGAGGCCGATCCCGATCCGTCAGCACTATTGCCTCCCTTCCAACAGTTCCCACACCCTCACACAGTCCTGTTAGACGCCATACCGCTCGCAGTGGCAGCATCTCTGAGAACGTTGTCGACGTTAACGGTATCAAGAAAATTGTTCTAGAGACTACCAGTTCTAGCGATACAGATGATAAAGCCACCAACAGCGGACCAAATGGTCAAGAGGATAGTAAGCACTCGGAAGCTGAATCCTCACACGCGGGCGGCAAGGGCGGAAACAAAAAGAGGAGGAAGAAGCGTGGTAAGAAGAAGAAGGGCGGCCCCGGAGATGGCCATGAATCACAGCCCCTGCTTGGAGACAATTAACCGTCTACACGTCTCTGAGGCATGTTGTTAATGTGTTTTGTTTGTGAACAGGAATTTTAAGCAACGTGGAGATTTCAATACTCAATCGCATTGCTCCTGGGCGAGCTGGTCGATGTGCTTCGGAGCCTTAGTCATGCCCGTCATGTAATCGAGAAATGGATGAAAATAGTTGGCATTGTTAGGGTTCTGGGGGTGTTCAGTTTCATTCTCTTTTTCAGTTTACGCAGGTGTGGGTGGGTGTACGAATAGGCAGCGGAGATATTTCTTGTACAGTGAAGTTATGCATCGTAAATTCGTCAGAGAATCAATACATTCTTGTATTCTCTTGAGACCTTTTACTGGCTTTTTGTTCTTTTTTTTGGGCGATGGTGATCCTTGTGGATGACTTGAGTGATGCCTTCTTAAATCAAAGCCAAACCAGTTTGAATCTGACAGTGTCATTACTTCATTAAACCCTATGATCCCTAAGTAAACAATGAAAACTGAGTTCTCCTCTTCCAGGTCCCATCCTCGTCAAACCATAGAAATGCCCATCAAGCACCCACAATACTCGCACCAGCCACCAGCACCCTGCCAAGATATGCAGCATCAACTGTATCCTCAAGCCACGTCCTCGCCTTCTCAACAACCAACTCCCACGTCTCCTCCTCATCCGCCATCTTCTTCTCCAAAAAGCTGACCACCGCAGCCGTAGCTACACACTGCTCCGCCATGGTTGCGTCCTTTGCTACTCCGTCCTCAACAAGCCTCTGCGCCACTTCCCTCGCTTCCGCAACGTCGATGCCCATTTTCCGGCACGGAAGACGCGAGATAGAGGGCCAAGCGCCGGAGAAGGATTGCAGCGCAATTAGACTCTGGAGGAATTTCCCTGATTCTACGGGGGATGGTGGTTCTATTATCGATTAAGTTAGTTATGTAGAATTCATTTATGTATGTAGGAAAAGGGGGGGAGGGGGTTAGGGAGGGTATGGATGTATGTGTGCGTGTAACGTACCAGCACTAGCTTCTTCTGCCTCCTCGAAAAGTCCACATCCCATGTCCTCATCCGAGCTGTCGTCCTCTTCCTCTTTTTCCTCTTCGGCTCTGAAGTTGCAGAATCCGCCTCGACTTCTCGTATAGCTTGCGGATGCGGAGCGGGCTCCGGAGAGGCACATGGGGCTGCCTCTACCGACTCCCCTCTCACCTCTGCCGCCCATGGCGGCTACGGGGCCGTCGGATGTTGGGGCCGACTTACGAGCGGAGCGGCTAAACATGGCTCTGACCAGTGGTCTTGAGCGCGATGTTGCGTGGAGCAGTGCCCGAGGTTGACTTAATGGAGCTCCTGATACGATGTGTTGTTAGATTTTACAGCCAGAATCAAATGGGGGGATTCATAGACATACCTTCATTGACCATATCCCAGTCTTCTTCATCTTCTTCTCCATCTTTGCTGGCAATATCTCTGTTTATCGTTGCTTGCAGAGCTTTCTGGCGCATCTCAGCAATGGCAGATTTGTTTGTTTCAACTGCGACGAAAGAGCAGTATTTCCCTCCGACCTGGAATTTGACTCCAAGGCGCACGGCTTCGCGTCTTTGGAGCAGAGCGTACATGCTTGGATGCTTTTCCTTGATTAGCATACCCGTGTCATCGATGGTAGCACCTGAGATCCAGCCTCGGCCTTCCTCAAGCTCTTGAGTTGCTTTTCGTGCGGCGAGCTGGTGGATCATATCGTCGGCGTCTTTGCGCGACTCGATTGGGATTTCGAGCTCGAGAGGACCTTGTGGGGAGGTGCCTCTTAAGACTACGCTTTTGAGTTTCAAGTGCGAGGACTCGGGCGCAATGAGCAAGTATACGCAAGTGCGATAGAAGGGGAATAGAGAAGGGATTTTGTGGGGCGTTTGCAGAAGAGCTGGGTGCTTGAGATCCGGCAGACCTGCGAAGATATCCTTTGACTCGCCTTCCTTGGGGTGCTCTTCTTTGACATCAGGGTCGTACAGCGATACAGGCTTGGTTTCGGGTTTGTCACTTGAGTCCTTGGACTCTTTGGGATTCAAGTGTACGCGAAGGCCATCGGCGACAGTCTCGACATTACCATCTTCATATTTGATCTCCAAACGATAATCCTTGATGTGTGCAGTAAGTGCTCCCTTCAGCTGTAGAAAATGTTAGCCACACAGTTCAATACACCAGAATCCCCTCCATACTCACCATGCGAACAACTTTGCTATCCATCTTCTCGTTGTCCGTGACCATCTGAGCGAAGCCACACCCTGCCCTTGCGACGCCCTCAATCAAGGCACTCGATACCCCTCCGCCAATACCCAAGGGAAAGACGCGCACGTCGCCGCTCTCAGTTTCACGGGAAACATAGCTGAAAAGCTCGTCCTGAGACCATATGTCACCATCAGTGAGCAAAATAAGCTCAGTCGGGCTATCCTTGGTACAGGCTTCGAAACATGCTTTGAGGGCGGCAAGAGTTTCCGTTCCGCCGAAGCCGGCATCGAATTCTTGAACATATCTGAGAAGCAATTAGTAAAGTGCTGGTGTTGGTCTGTGAAAGAAACTTCGTGGTATAAGTCTGTGTAGCTTGGATAGATCGCTGTCATGTACGTTCCCAAGTGATGATCTCCAAAAAAAATCCGGTACTTACTTGATCGCCTGCTGCAGCGTTCTCTCATCGTATATTTGACTTTCATGCCAAAGGAACTCATGACTTGACCCGAAAGAGCAAATGTTGAAAGTGCAACCAAGAGGAATCGACTTCAAAAAGATTTTTAGTGCCGATATGAGAGTGGTAATGTTCTCCCCTTGCATACTACCTGAGCGATCTGCAATGAGAATGATTTCTGGTTTCTGCGACTTGAGATTGAACTTTGGTACCAACGTAGCCATCAAAGCGCGTTGATTTGGCAACGTTGGGTGACTCTCTAGAATCGCTTGAGGAACACCGACGTCCTTTGCAACCACTTGAAGGATAAAATCGTTCTCAAGTGCCGCTGTACCTAGAGCAAGAGTGGCCGAGCCTCGAGACAATGACTGGTCTTCATCGATGGTACTGCTAGATAGTGAACCAAGTGTGACTTGGATAGGGTGGGAGGGAGAAACAATCTTTTTGATTGGGATACCCTCAGCCATGCTGATATCCACAGTGATTGAAATCCCTTCAGAAGGTATTGGTTTTAGTGATTCTTGTAGTTCTGAAGGATAACCTCGGCGGTAACTTCCGTAACGCGGAGCAATCCATGTTGGTATGGTAAAGCGCACACCATCGACTTCGGCATCATGCTTGAGCTCCTGCACGTATTTGATAGTGATTTTTATAGCTGCGTTATGGGGAATATTGCCGATTGTAGTTGTGAAGACATCGGCGGCATCAGGTAGCTGTTCCAGCAACGCAGCGCTTTCACCTCGTTGCTTGGCCTCTTCGTAGGTCTTTTTGGCATCGTTCTTTTCTTTGACCAGACCGTAAATCGTGCGCTCTCCGACTTCACAGTAGAAATCGACGACGCTGACGCCGTCGTACAATGGAAAAGCATACCTGCATGGCGAAATTTAGTCCTAGGGTAACTCAATTGCTTTTAGGGCATAGGAATGAAAGTACCTTATCTCGTCCAACGCGTCTTTGGAGCCATTGACAAAATTTTGCGTCAGTACTGTGCGAGAAGCCGTTGACAGGATTGTTGTGTGAGCTTCCAGATTGACCTGCGGCAAGTAGGTACGTCTGCGGGTCTCCGAGCTGTATATGTAACATCCGCAAACGTGATTCCGCATGATGGTTTTTGTTCTTTATTATGTTATGTGTGTGTGAAATATGATGTGAGTTCAAGACAAGAGATGGTGGGAAACTCTTCCCTATATATCTATGTCTGTAGTGGTGGTTGCCTGGTACGTCTTGGCAACATTGCCAAAAAACGCAGTTCCAGTTAGGGCAACCAACTTCCCTTCCTTACTATTGAAGGCACGTGATTCCTGGACCTCCGTTCAGCTATAAGGGTACGAGTTGATGAGTCATGAGATAAGCTGGGGCGGAACGGTGCTAGGGTTGATATGGTGGGCCAGTGAGTCAGGCCATCCATCTACTCAACGTCGTGTTCCTCAAGGCTCCCCGGTACTTACGTCGTTTATCTATCTTCTTCCGCACTAGACTAGCTGTCTGAGTTGGATCTCTTTGAGTGAAATGAGTCATTTTCAACCATTTTTGGGGCCTTACATATCACATGTCAATAAGCCATTGTTTTGACAAAAAACGGAAATGTATTGTGCGTCCAGTCGATTGACTGCTTACGCAATTTTTGATTGCGTTAGAGAATGCTTATGGTTGAAGTGCTCATTCTGGAAGCGACATAACTCAAGGTCCATGTCAATCGGCCAGCCGAGTTGTGTGAAACAAATTATATGCTTCGTGTAAGTATGTACCAACAATCCTCAGACCGTAGTACCGCCGTCATGGCGTTCAATGCACTCGCGAGTACACAGCCACGACGTGATTTGGCGCTTGTCACCAAGTAAGTACTCCTGAGGCGATGAAGAAGTATCACGGTCTGTACATGTCGTTGACATGTCGCGTCTCACTGTCGCGTTCTCGAGCGGAAGGGAAGGAGCAGCCGAAGTGTCTCATCACCCGTGTTCTCAGACAACGATTGTGTCATGACGTCAGCCATCATCACCTACTCTGAAACCTTAGATCTGTCCCCGACAATACGCGATTCTTTTGTTGCCATATATCTCTTTTCTTTATCCCGGCATGTTGCAATTGACTTCGTTATTGATATCACCATGAATATTCCAGGATACGACGCGCTGGTGTACTACACCACTCAACCAAACAACTACATCGGCACCACACTCTTTCTCTCATACATTGTCGCTGCGTTGTATGCGACCTTCGCAATCATCTATTCCCTCTATTCTCAGTACGCCACCATATTTGGCGGGCCTGCTTCAAAGAAAGATGAAAAACTCGATGCAGCCCGAACGGCGCGGGCGCGTCACATCAAAATCTACGCCTTTTTAGCTTCCTTGAGCTTTGCGACTTTATCCTACAACATGCTCATGTTTTTAATTACACACTTCCTGGAATGGAATGCAAAGAATAGCCCGAGCCCGAGTGCTATCACAATAGAACAGCTAAAGAGATGGATGTTGGAGTCGACGCTTTTCCAGGATTTCGCCCAGGATTTGGTCAAGAACGCGCCCAATGCGTCGTGGACTGAAGCTGCCATTCTCGCAACATGGTTCTGGAATATCTACATGGCTCAGAAAGGTGAGTCTCTTCTGCCTCACCAGAGCCCTTGAGTTTGCTAATACATCTGCAGCGAGAGAACGCAAATACGACGCATCAATGGTGCGCAAGTACACCTTGCTGAGCCAGATTCTCCCGATATCCTTCACAGTCTTACTTTTCATCATTCAACTTCACCTTTCATCTCCGGACATTTCGCCAACGGAAACTTCAAAAGAGCCCGCTAAGCCCAAGTCTGTGCCAAGACGTCGCAGCCCGATAGCATCGTTGCAGATACCTAATATCTTACTCAACGCCTCCCTATTAGCTCTCCCAGCCCTACGATCAAACTCAATATTTATGGTTCTTCTACTGCTCACACGAGCAATATTACTTCTGCCCCATTCCGCTATAATGAGTCTTAGAGATGCGGATGTAGTCAAATGCATCACCGTCTCTGGTGGATTTGCAGTTGCTAGTGTAGCAACGATGAGAAAAGATTTAAGTTACGGCGGAGTCTTGGGATCGCTTGGAGATGGCGGCTATGCCATCAAAGCATTAGCATGGGATGCACTGTTTGGCTTGATAGCCTATGCAGTACTAGGATGGGGAGGTGGCGTTTGAGACGCCAAATTGCAAGATACTAGACGAATTCAGCGACTTGGACTGGAACCAGAAAAAAAGGTGCGTTTCTAGTTTTGGAGACATGATCTGTTAGGACCACTCAGCAGATGAATGTGTCTTCCTCAAGAAATCATGCTGTACTCTGCGTCACTTGGTCTTATGTTGTTGTCTTTTCACTCGTCCTTGCCTGACAAATCAAAAACGCACTGTTTTTCTTTTCTCATTTCTTTACCATGGGGTGTATTGATTAAAACGACGCTTCCAGTACAAGAATACTAACGAAATAAGAACCTGGATTCCGAGGACCAATTAGAGCTGCGAATACTCCAACTCATACATGAGAGGCAGCAAGTGGTATACCACTGATTAGTCAGCCCCCTTCGCCTCCAAGATTGGTACCGATGAAGCTCAATCGAACAATTTAGAAGAAAAAAACCACAAGTGAATGAATGATAATCTGTATACAGAATCCCTCCCGGATGCTTTAGTATCCTGCACGGAGCCAAGAAAAAGGAGGTTCAAAACCTGAGCAATCTCTCCTAGGGGATACCAAGCTCGTCTAGACCCTCGTTTCAATTCCTGCCTGTCCCTTCAATCAGGCACAACCTTCTCATCTGTTCGATTGGTACTGGATTCAAGGGATAAGGGCTTACAGGATCCCACTCGAAGAAATCGAGATAGCCATTATCTTGAGCATTTTGCTGCGATGGCTGCTGAAGTAGTTGCGCGCTTGTTTCGGCTGCTGGTACGTTGGGAGAAGGACGAAGGGGCAAACCGTCTGGTATACCGGGTATGGGAGTTTGTGCTGTCTGCGTTTCTGGAGGGCCAGCATTGTGGGACATAGGCGGCGGGTATGGCAGCTGCAAGTCAGCATAGGCCGAGTACTGTATGGGGATACCGAGGTGTTCTGGGAAATCCATGTATGAGGTTTGTGTCTGCACTGAGGAATGTGACTGACCAGGTGCAGGCGAAGAGAACTGGTTCTGTGTCTGAGGTCCGGTCCTGAAGTTGTTCTGCGAAGACCTCGGAGGCGCCAAACCACTGTAGTTGCCTGATGAACTGCTCACAGGCACTACTAAATGTATATTTCGTTGTTGTGGCTGCCCGATACCCACGGCCGGGACTGTAGCCATGCCGAACTGCATTGGTAGCGGCTGGTGTTGGCTATAATAGCTACCTGGCGACACTCCATTCAATTGACCCGCTGAACGCACCGAAAACCCTGTCGAAGGTATCGTTGGACACACATTCGTAAAGGTTGACTGGCAAGATTGTGGCGGGCCCATCAGTTGAGGACCCGAGTCTCCTGGATGAGGGACATCAGCCAAGCTACTCGGACCTTGCCGCTGACCTTGCTGCCCTGTGGCCAAATTGCCATATATATTCACCTGATGGTAAGTCCCTGCTGCTGAAAGTGGCTGTGAAAAGCCGGCCAGTGGGGGTGCTGGAGCCGAATTGAACCCTGCAACAGCACGTGCTTGTGACAACCTACTATCTCCACTCTCAGCGGGTATGTTTCCGTAAGACGTACCATACCGCTGACACGTTTCTCTTCGTCCTGGATCCATTGGTAATGTGTAGGTCGGATGACGGTTCGAGTACTGCTGGCCGGTATTATAAGGAAGTGGAGTTTGCGGTGAAAAGGCAAAGATACCATCCGTCCGACCTATCGTTTTCTCAAAGGGACTGCTAAGCAGTGTCTGTCTTTCATACTCTTGTTGCTGATTCTCAAAAACCGAGGAGTTTGGCGTCGGAGCAGCTGGAACTAACTGCCGTAGTTTCTGTCTGGTTCTTTGTCGACCATATGGCTGGTGACGAGGAACTGAGGTTGAGTTGCTCTGGATACTGGCCTTCGAGCACCCATCGCCTCTACGACGTCGGGTATTCTTGAGTTTATCAGCATCACTGCCTAGACTCTCTGCCGTCTACGACGAAATCAGTTTCTTGGCCTGAAATGATACTATGTATGACGAAAACGGATGTAACAAAGAGCTTCCAATGTTGGCAAGATGACTTACAGAAGACCGTGTTTCTATTAGGGAATCACCAGATGATATTCTACGCCGCTGCGACTTCCGAACGTCATCCTGATCCTGGACACATGGTCGCTTTGAGCTGGAGTTTGGTGTAGGGCCCTCCATTGCCTTGCGCCATGTGGTGAAGAAGAAGAAAAATAAGAAAATAAGAATGATTCTTCTGATAAAAATCAAAATAACTGGTCTCTCTTTTCCGAAGAGGCTCTTCTGATTGGACTCGAAGCTCTGGCTCAGCCTGAGAGAAATATCACAACCGTGGTGCGCTGTGTTATATCCGTCGCTACCGAACGGCTGTGAGTTCCGGTACTACTGAGCATCGCCAGAGCACATCGCAAAAGAGGTTGCAAAGCGAAGATTCAGTAAGAAAGACTGCTGAGTCCCTCTATTGCACCATCAGGATCCTTTTTCACAGGCTCCAAGACTCTTTCACACCATACAGCGTTGCTTCCAGGTTTGAACTTTGATATTCGGTCTGCAACTCCCAAATCTCTCCATGCCTGCACTAAACAGACGTTATAGCGGAAAGAAAGCACCAACCCGCACCTGGCAGTTCCTGAACTGTACCACAGAACCGGAGCCATTGATACAGCCTCACGATAACCCAATATACAACTACCAGTTTCCTTCTGGTCACCATCTCCTATCCTCAACAAGCCTACTATGTAATGGAGCGCACGAGCAGTTGCAGACTTTTATTCTCTACAACCACGGTTGACCGTCATTTCATATGATTGGTCTACTGCTACAAAACGTCAGCACACGCCTTCCCTTACCACGTGTCCCACAGCTCTGCCGCTCCTCTGATCAAAGGGCGTTCGGTACGTTACGCATTCATTGTCGATCTTTCAGTCCCTACGTACACAAAGATTAAAATCATGGAAGGTTTGTGTCTCTGATCTTCGTACAGAGTGACATCTCACATGGCCCATCTCGTTTTTTTGACTGTATAACTTATTTCAAGCGCCTGTGCGCCTGTGAACATGTTCAATCCCTGGGCTTTCATAATGCAAGTGCAAGATAGGCAAACATCGCTATATTAACCAACTATCTAAGAAAGAACAAGCATAGAGCGGTCGATCAGAGCAAATGTCAACACAAGTTATTCACTCTATCACTTTTACAGTACGAAAAACATATTCAAACGTCTCTCTTTTGTTTCTCTAGCAAGAAGCCCAACACTAAACGCACCACATTATCACAAAAACCCCTTTTAGTCCCCATAACGCCAACCGCACATCCCCCAAAACCTCGTATTTGCACGCACACCGAGATATCTTCCAAAATCATATAGAAATGAACCTACTACCAAACTAGCACCTCAAAACACATATACAGAATTCACCACACTTCAAACCTATCACATCAGACAAACACTGTCCCGAGATATATCTCCCTCATCTATCTCAGAATGCTAAGAACACATCATTTCACCGCATAATTATTATCCCACTCTACAATATCCGACAAAATAAAATAACAAGGCATAGCAACATGACCCCACAGGATTGCTGAGAAAACGCAATTAGAATTTGCCCAAACCTAGTCCCAGGACCTCGTGTACAAATGCTTCACTCCCATCTTCCCCGAAACAAGGATGTGGATACCAGGGAAAAGATACCCTCCTGATGGGACTTCAATACCAAATCAACGAGGCAAGCAAAAATGTGGATATCTCCGTGAGGCTGCACGATCCAAAGTTCAGTCAATTAAGTGGGGGGGGGGGGGCATGGAATAGGTTTTAAACCCTGTTGTGAACCATGGTAAGATTAGAGTACGGGAGGAAGCGCCGACGCTAAGAAAACAGGGTCGCTTGCAGGCCGACCAGTAAGGGTCGTGGGGATGAGAATACCACGCCTTTTCAAGACTCAGATTGGTCATTATGTAAATTCGTTGGTTCCTAGCTATGTAATGTCACGTTTTTCTTCGCGTGGCTACTACTGGCGAGCGCACGTTTCCATCGAGCATACACCCTGGTGACTTCTCCCAACTCTGTCGAGATTTCTACGCACGGGACATGTTTGCTCCCTCCTCGGCCTTCTGGAGACCGTACTTCTTCAAACTAGCATGGCATTAGTAAACTGACAGCTTCAATCCTGAAAAGAACCAGACTTACCGGATGCTCTGGATAGCAATGAAGCCAGTCGTATCCATTGGGCTAAAGTTGTCAAGGGTATCCATGGAAGCCTCCTCCTCAGAGTACAGCTTCTCGGTCTTGCTCGAACGACCAAGCACGTACGCGTTACCCTTGTACAGCTTCATCCTGACCTCGCCGTTGACCCTGCGCTGGGAGAAGAGCAGACTGTTCTCGATGAACTCGCGCTCGGGCGAGAAGTACATGCCGTTGTAGAGCTGGTAGCTCCAGTTGTGGGAAACGAATTGGTCGCGGAGGTTGCGGACCTGTGCGTCCATGACGAGACCCTCGAGGTCGAGATGGGCGAGGCGGAGGATCGTCATGGCGGGTGAGTCGTAGCAGCCGCGGGACTTGAGACCAATAAAGCGGTTCTCCACAATGTCGATACGGCCAATGCCGTGGGTGTAGCCGAGCTTGTTGAGCGCAACGAAGAGCTCAACAGAGTCTGTGTAGGTCTTCTCTGGTGTTACGACCTTGACAGGGATACCCTTCTCAAAGTATACGGTGATGTCAGTGGGCTCGTTGGGTGCGTTGAGAGGTGAGTCGGTCATGGTCCACATGTCGTCTGGGGGAGACACATCTGGGTCCTCGAGGATACCTACACACGTTGTTAACACCGAATTGACAGTCAAGCTTCGTAGACTTACCAGCCTCGTAACTGCAGTGTGCCAGGTTGGCGTCCATGCTCCATGGCTTCGCCTTGGTGGATGTGACAGGAATACCGTGCTTCTCAGCATAGTCAAGGAGATCTTGCCTGCCCTTGAAGCGGTCGCAGAACTCTGGCAGCCTCCATGGTGCAATGACCTTAATGGAGGGCTGTAGTGTGTAGAAGGCAAGCTCGAAACGAACCTGGTCGTTTCCTTTGCCTGTGCAGCCGTGCGAGACGAAGCCGCAGCCTTCTTGTTGTGCGACGCGGATCTGTGCGCGAGCGATGACTGGACGAGCCAGCGAGGTTCCGAGAAGGTAGCGGCCCTCATAGGAAGCGTTGCACTGAACAGCGCGGAAGCAGAGTTCTTCGACGAACTCTTTTTGCAGGTCAAGGATGACCATCTTCAGTGCACCGATCTTGAGCGCCTTCTTCTCAACCTCGTCCCATGGCTCGTCTTGGCCAACGTTGGCCAGGAAACACACGACCTCGTATCCTTCCTCTTTACGAAAGAATTAGTGCAAGTCACGGCTTCGAGTGCAAAGTTGGCATACCAATGAGCCATTTGAGGATGGTGGAGGTATCGAGGCCGCCTAACGACTCAAGTTAGTGTATGTGCTTCGCAACAAAGCGGGATTGAATGTAGTGACAGCGGGCAGCCAGCTCGTCAGGAAAACTTACCAGAGTATGCAAGACAGACGCGTCCCTTTGACATATTTAATTCTTCTGAGGGGTATCAAGTGTGGTGGAAAAGTCAATGGCAGTGAAAGAGTCAGTGTTGGAGTATAAGTATGGAGAAGTGGGGAGTCATTGCTATCTTATCGGCCATAAAAAAGTTCGGTGCTCATCACACTTGCGGGCCGATCTTCGGGTCTACAGACGACTAGCCATGTCATAGGTGAACACGCGAATCGAGTGCAGCGCCAAGTTACTCATTCAACTTGATCTCCACCACTACCTTCAAATTCTTCATGCAATTCAGTCATGGTCATCGCGTGGTATTCAAAGTGGTATATGTAACGTGGCAGCCAGATTGCGTTTTTTTCCAGCGCCGTCAATGCAATGCTTCCTCCCAGAACGCAAAAGCATCGTGGACCAAGTATCAACAGCATAGGAGGAATGAACCCATCGCTAGTAAACAAAGCGCAAAAATATCGGACACGTCAATTGTCTGGGAATGCGCTTACACCCACACCTAAAATGCCCCACCAGCGACCCTCTCCCGCTCGTAAAACACAATGTATGCCTTTTCATTTTGCAATCGACTGTTGGCTGGAAGATTGCCTGGATCAAAATCCTGAATTTTGTCATCGTTGAAAGACCGCCAACATCCTCGCGATTTGTCCTTGACGAAAGCAATGTAATGGCCGCTGCCGAGAGTCGCACCAATATGCCAGATGACAGCGTAAGCGTTGTAGACATACGGTCCGTTCATGGTGGGGTCGGCTTTGACTCCAGCCAGCTGCGCAGGTCCGTCCCGAGCTTTCTGAGCAACAAATGCCTCTTGCTCTGGGGTCATTGGTGGTTCAACAAACGGACCTATGTCCAGCCTTTGAAGCGGAAAGTGGACGGGCGTGCGAACTTTGCGTGCAGTTTCTGTACGGGATGCGCTGAACCGCTTGAAGTGGATGACAAGTGTGTCCGGTGCTCGAGTGATGGTAATCTTCTTAACCGCCTCGCGGTCTTTTTTGCAGCGTGGGCAACGCCATAGCTCGTCTCCCGCTAGATGTTCTGGCGCGCAGTAGGATTCTAAACATTGGCGTAGGTCGCACTGGCCCTCGCGAGGAATCTCCACACTGATGCTCCAAAACGCCTCGTACGTTGTACTGGTTACACCACACGTTTGACATGTGAGCTGTGAAGCGTGCTGCCCAGCGAACAGACCACCGATAACGGACATGTCGCGGTGCTGGTATCGCCGCCATTCGATCATGGCCGAGTATTGCCGTGGAAACCGTTCGCGAGTCAGTTCTTCTTGATCTGTCAGCGGTTTAAGGGGCGGCTTGTTCCATGTTAGGTTCATGTCTTCGTGCATGTAATCCAACACGAATTCGAGAAACTCCTTGGCATCTTGCTGCTCGTCAATACCCCATTGCGAGTTGAAGTGACCACAAATGCGCTGTCATGAGTTAGCAACAGCCCATGAAGATACATATCTTTTGAACGTACCCTGAAAGTGCTAGGGCGTACCGACGACACATCGCCCTTGTATAGGTTCGATAGCAATGTCGCATACGCCTCTGGAAGGATACCCTTTGTACCTTTCCAGTTGTCTCGTTGAAGGTCGCGCTGGTATCGCCCGGTGAGGAACAAGTCTGATAGCAGCAAGTGTCCACTTAGACACTGAACCACTGAGTTCATGTAGCATGTAACTCCAAAGTTGAGCAATCCGGTTCGGTGCAATCTCAGATTGCTAAATTGAGGTTGCGAATTATAGACATTGTTGCGGGTTGGCTGTACATCTTGGCGTTCATGCACACCACTGTAACCAACCCTAGGCACCGACGGCGGCGGCCGTGAAGGGGCGACAGGTATGGCAGGTGCGACGTATTGGTTGGTAAATTGGGGTTTTGGCGGGTACATCATCGACTGTTCAGCTTCTACATCGGGATACCGACGCAAAAACTCCTCGGTGGAGCGATAAAAGGGCGCATTAGACTCATCCTCTTCTCCTTCGCCCTCTGTTGGAGGCACCTCAACATCAGCTCGCCCCTTGCGAGCTTCTTCGAGCCATGCCTGTTCTTCTTCCTGGTCCATGGGTACGTACTCGCGGCGCGATCGTCTCTGGTTGTTCTTCGCAATATGAGTAGCAGCAGGAGACCGCCGAACAGCGCGAGCTCTGGCAGGACCTGCGGCTACCAGTGCAGCGGTAGTCGACATCTTCAATGCTTGTGGGCCTACCAAGTCAACCCAGGCATCAAGACCGCCTTTCAAAAGAACTGGCGGGCGCTTGAGGGGTTTCTCGGCATTGAACTCGTGTAGGGTGTCGAAAAGGCGTTTCAATGCAGTTTCCTTTTCGGAGCGATTGGGCTTCTGCATAAATTCAATATTTTCGGTTGATTCGTCATAGTAGACGACGACATCAAAGTCGTTTCGCCGATCGAACATGGTCTGCTCTTCGTCTGGTGAGATGATAAGGCGGTCTAGTAGCTGTTCTGCTGAGTCGCCGTCGCGTAAGGTCAAAGGCTCTATACACATGATGTTTCGCACGTAGATGTGGCCTGCATCATAATCGGTCCTATTGCGTACATCAATGGTGAGTACATTGTACATGCGGTAGTAGTCGTATAGCATGCTAGCATCTATTTCGAGTTCGACGGGTTTGCTGACAGACCGGGTCCTCTCGGGGGCAGTACGTAGATTCTGTTGGGATGGGAAATATGAGTCTGGCACACCATTCGCATTGGGGGCATAACTGGACGCGCTCGATGCAGCTAACAAGTTGTTACGGCCTCCGGTGCCGTTCATACTCCTCGGGGTACTTCGTGGCGGATTGATGCTTGAGGGACCTGAGATGTTGCGTGCAGGACTGTAGGTGGGACTAGGCTCTTTGGGTAGGGAGGCAGCAAATTGTGTGTCTAGTGGCAGTTTGGGTGGCGGTTGAGGCATGGACATAGGTGTCATGGGCATACCGCGTGGTCCCATGACTCTGTTGGTGGTAGTGAAGTCTGCTGGGGAGGGCATCTTGACTGATAAGTCAGGGCTAGACCGTGCAGATGTATCAATTGGAGAGCGGCGCAAGTTTGCGAAGCGCTGAGTGAGGTCGTTTATGCTATTCACCGACGCGGCACTTTGATGGATAGCGCGGCCATGCAGCGTTTGGGGCTTTGGATGCACCATAGGTTTTCTGTAAGAGGAATCCAAGGGCGCAGCAGGTGAAGCGCGGCCGTTTGGCAGGTTCGTGGGCACCTCAGGCAGCATCAACTCATCATCTTTTCGTGGCGTGACGGAACCACTGCGGGAGTGTGGGCTAGGACCTGTAGGTAGGGAGGCAGCCCTGTGGTGGCCGCCATGGCGCTTGTTGTCATTCTTGATAATGTCCTTGATGCGCATGAATCGCTCCTCGCTCGACTTGATATCTCGCATGAGGTCGTTGAAGTCGCGGTGAGCCTGGCTCCGGCTGTTGCTGATCTTGTCATAGTAGTCGCGGTGTGAGGGAATCAGGTCGACGATAATCTGGTAGGCGACCATATACTCCCAGTATGCTCCGGCAGGGATGCGGTTGTTGAGCATTGTCTTGGCAGAGTTGAAGTGTGTCCGCGCCCGTT
The DNA here is from genome assembly GCF_000338995.1 of Bipolaris sorokiniana ND90Pr. Taxonomy (NCBI): domain Eukaryota; kingdom Fungi; phylum Ascomycota; class Dothideomycetes; order Pleosporales; family Pleosporaceae; genus Bipolaris; species Bipolaris sorokiniana. The sequence continues at coordinate 1,145,353 of NW_006911901.1, read as the reverse complement.
CCAGCAAGTTACGGATCTAGGACAGTCAGTGAACGCGGACATGCACACAGAGGGAGTCTTTGCAAGAGTACCGAATGGTTTCTGAGCGACTCGGCCGTGTCTGTGGCAGAGGCAATAATCTCTGCAATGGGTGGGTAGCCACCAGACCCGCGCGAGTCGGCTTGCCCATGGCCGTTCCTCGATGCATCTGCGCCGTTGGGATAGCCGTTCATGGTGTTGGCAGACGGGGGGAGCGAGGGCGGCCGAGGGGCAGCCGCACTCGTACTATCTCTTTAGGCGTTGGGCACTCGCATGTTCAAGAGGCCCCGTCGACGGCGGCGTTTGCTTGGGTATCTTTGGGCCGTCCTGGCAACGATGACGGGGAAGCGGGGCGGAGTCGGGGCGGAGCGCGTCGACCCGTAGGCGAGGGGCGGAGACGAGTGAATTGGAGCAGCGGAGAGATTGTTGCTGCGTACGTGGCTGGAGTGCACACCGAAGAGGAGCGGGTTGGGGGAGTTAAAGGGCGAGGGCGGCGGGCGTGGGTGAGGCACAGGGCAACGGTGGTGTTTGGGACGGCCAGGGTTGCAGGCATAGGTCTCATCGTTGTGGATGCGGCTCGTGGGTCTCCGCCACAGGGCGTCATCAGCCAAGCACTCCCGCCTCGGACCTCAGCTTGCTACCTGACCACGCCCACGACCACCACAGGCGCCGCGCCACAACACTCCTACGCCCAATTCACCGTCAACAGAGGCCGGTGCATCAGCGTCTCGTGTTTGATTTTCACCGCAACCCTACAAAGAAAACAAGAAAAAAACAAGACCGCCGCTGGCAACGCAGCTGCATCACCAACACCATGGCGGGCTGGTTCGGGTCCTCGGCCAACGGCGCGCTCGACGAGCAGATTGAGCGCGCAACCTCTTCAAGCTTGTATGCATGGCCTACTCTTCGCCTGGCGCTTGCATCGTCGGCTAACATATGGCAGAGAGGATATGCCACTCAATCTCGAGATATCCGACGTGATTCGGTCCAAGACAGTGCAGCCTAAAGACGCCATGCGCTCACTGAAGAAGAGGATAGGGCACAAGAACCCCAACGTCCAGCTCGCAACTTTGAATGTACACCGAACCCCTCCTGCTACGCGACCCGTATTTGCTGACCTTTTTCCAGCTCACAGACACCTGCGTGAAGAACGGCGGCGCTCACTTCATCCAAGAGATAGCTTCTCGCGAGTTCCTCGACAACATGACTTCCCTACTCAAGGCACCCCCCTCCGTCGCACCCAACCACGATGTCAAGAACAAGATGCTCCAGCTGATACAGTCCTGGGCAATAGCTGCAGAAGGGCGCACAAACCTGGGCTACATCAACGAGGTTTACCAGAGCCTACAGCGCGAAGGCTACCACTTCCCTCCAAAGGAGAACATTACCGGAAGTATGCTCGATAGCAGTGCGGTAAGCTTTCTTGTCACATGCCAGTCGTTTCCCCTAGTACTAACCCATCTTGCTTGCTGCAGCCCCCAGAGTGGACCGACTCGGACGTCTGCATGCGATGCCGCACCGCTTTCACCTTCACCAACCGAAAGCACCACTGCCGAAACTGCGGAAATGTCTTCTGTGGCGCCTGTTCGAGCAAGAACATCCCCCTACCCCACCTCGGCATCATGGACCCTGTGCGCGTCGACGATGGCTGCCATGCCAAACTCACCGAAAAGTCCAGAGGGGCACACCTTCCCAGAGTGTTCGATGCCCACAGGCCCCAGAGAACATTATATCAGGGCTCAATGGAACCGCGAAACGCCCGCATAGAGGACAGCTTCGATGCAGATCTTAAGCGAGCCCTGGAGATGAGCCTGGATGAGGCTAAGGGAAACAGTTCTTCTGGCTTCGTGTCCCAGCCGCAACTGTCACAATCCAAGTCTACAAATGCAACTTCCAAGAAGCAGCCCGAGGAGGAGGAGGACGCCGATCTGGCCGCTGCTATCGCGGCCTCCTTGGCTGATATGGAAGAACAGAAGAGGAAGTACTCCACAACCTTCCGAGAGCAGGCTTCCAACGCCAATTCATCAACCCCCTTCGTCGCACCCAAGAACGACTACGAATTGACGCCTGTTGAGGCCGAGAATATCAATTTGTTTTCTACTCTAGTCGACCGCCTACAACATCAGCCCCCTGGCACAATCCTCCGTGAGCCGCAGATACAAGAGCTATACGAGAGCATTGGCAAACTGAGGCCGAAGCTTGCGCGTACCTACGGCGAGACTATGAGCAAGCATGGTATGTACTGTTCAACTATCACAAGATCGCACACTGACAATTATAGATACACTACTTGATCTGCATGCCAAGCTCTCCACCGTTGTTCGTTACTATGATCGCATGCTTGAGGAAAGACTGTCGAGCACATACAACCAAGCCAACACCATGTATGGACTGCCTCCCTCTGCCCAACGGCCGGCGTCAAATCTCTATCCTAGTATACAGTCAGGTGCACCAGATGCTGCTGGTGAAAATTACTACACGGGAAATGCACCTCCTTCGGGCGCGTATGGACAGCCTCAGTCACAGTATGGTGGAGGCTACCAGCCCCAACAACAGCCCTATCCTCAGTTCGACAAACGGCCCGCATCCTACGCCCCACCTAATGAGCAGTATCAACAACCATCACAACCATATCCAAACCTGGCCCAACGACCGCCAAGCACGTCTTACCAACAACCTTCGTCACCACAATTACAACGTCAAATGTCCAACCAGCAGTATCCTTCTCAAGCGCCACCATCGGGAGTATCAGATGCAGATAGTGCCAGCTACTACTATGGAGAAAGCAATACGGCACAGCCTTCACAGCCCCCCATGCAACGGACGCAAAGTTATGGCTCTCAGCCTTCACAACAACAGCAACAACCTCCTTCTCCCCAAGCATATGCTCGGGCACCGCCACAGCAGACACCTATTTCACCGCCCTCGCAGCCCGCTGCTGCCTGGCAAAACCCACCATATCCTCAACAGGATCAGCCTCCAAATTGGCAACAAAATCAGAACCAGAACCAAGGTCCACCACAGCAGGCTCCTCAACAGCAAGCCCCTGCTCAACAGCAACCTCAGGTACCCCAGCAACAGCAACAGCAACAGCAACAGCAACAGCAACAGCAGTACTGGCAACAGCAACAACATCAAGCATCCCACCAGCAACAGCCGCAAACGTCTGGATGGCAGCCAGCACCGTACGCCACTGGAGGCTACGGGCCCGAGAGTTTCCCGTCTGCGCCTCAGAACCAGCTCCCTGCACAGCAAGCAAAGGTGGCTGATGAGCCTCTGATTGATTTGTAATTTTTTAGAGAGTGACTACGTATGGGAGTATTTTTTTTAAGCAAGAGGGAGAAAGTACTTTGAGGAACACTCATAGCGGGGCACTCTTGCTTATTTTGTTGAAATATGGAACACTTTTGAAAACTGTCTTTTGCTGGTGATGTTCACGTCTTCTTCCTCTTTTTTTTTACTGGCTTGGCCTTGACCAAGATAGGACTAAGGTGAGCCATGAAGAATATTGACCGGGTGAAGGGCGAATGGCGCATATCCATGGACGACCAAAAAATATGGAGTTTGTGACCAATAATAGGATCGAATATAACATCAAACTTGAGTCTCACACACCAAGCAGCTAGATCGAGTACGCAAGTTCTCTTGAATATCATCTCAATTCATCTCTATTACGATCATAAATAAAATTCTCTCGCTTTTAATTCCGTTTGCGTTTCTCTTTTTACTCCCACAACACCTCAACCCATGCTTCTCTTAATACAAAACACAACCTAGAGAGGACCGCCCCAAAAGTTTCCGCTTCGATGAAGAAAAATGAAGCAAAAAAAGTGAAGAAGAATGTATATATCAAATGAAAAAAACAAACGAAGGGTATATGTTTCGCCATGTTCGAAAACGAGTGCTAGAAATGTTGTGATAGGAGTCAAAGGTGATAATTACGATGAGTGTCCTAAGCGCCAGAGAAAAAAAAATGACACCTTGCCAGAGGCTGAATGGTAGAATGGATACTTGTCCGATATGGTGCCATTGGCTCCTGATCTTTTTTTCTTCATGGTCGTACATGACATTGCAGTCGTGTTTGATCATTGGCGGAGCACACGCCGAGAAGAGGGCGCATCCACGAGACTGTGATCTCCTCGCTTGAGGTACTTGTCATAGGACGGGGGATCAGTGTACAGCAGGTGTGGAGAGGAACAAACTCGGCACGGCGACCTTTTGCTCGCCCGAGAGTGTAAACTCGATGACGTGAAAAGGAGGAAGGCGTGGTCGAAAATGGCCATGGGAATCAACAAGCTCATACGTACTCTGGCCAGTAGTTGTATGGCATGATGCTGGGGCCGGTCCATTTCTCGCCATAAGGATTGGTGCGCTTGCCGGCAATGAAGCCGTCATGTGCGTGTTCGAGGACTGAAAGCCATGATGAGGGTTCAGGATGTTTCATCCACTGTGAAAATTTATGTCAGTCTTGGTCTTTGTTCATGCTGGTAATGCGGGTAAAGATTCTCACCTGGTTGTGGATATGGTAGGTCCATGCGCCACGGAAAAAGTTCTCAAGGGTGCGGTTGTTTGGTGGGAACTTGTCTTCCTCGAGGACATAGTCTGAAATGACACCAGCCTTGCGGAGCTCAGCCTCCTCGTCGAGCGTAGCTTGGAACGAATCATGGTGTCCCGGTTTGTCACCGTGGCTAGGAGTCTGCGCTGCTGCAGACGCTGGCACGTTGTCTTGGTCACGCTTTTCGTTCTTAGTAGCGGAACTCAGCTCCTTGCGCTGCGCATCTTTGAGATCAATGCGGTCCAACTGTGGTCCATCGTAGCTCTCCCATTCATCGCGGATTCCGCCAATCTTGCCCTTGAACACAGCGCTGTAATCACGAATGCATGGAACGGTGCATCGACCCTCACGATCCCAGTTGAATTCCGTCCAGATGGGATCGAAAGCGGCGGTCTCGAACATTTTGAATTCCTGATCACGTCCGTCCTTCCATGCCATGCGACCAAGGACACGGGGGTGGAAGTTGACACCCATGCGAATACCGCCATAAAGCAGATAGGAAGAAAGCGAAGAGTTTGCGGAAAGGGACATGATAGCCGTGTTGTAGTCGCCTGGATGGGGGTGAGCAGCCCATCGCTCAGCAAAAGCGTGTTCCTTGGGCAAAAGGAGCGGACGCATATCCCTGAGCATGAGTACATCCATGTCGAAGTAGGCACCGCCGTAGATGTGCAACACAATGAAGCGGACTGCGTCAGAGACGGCGACAGGGAGGAAGGTCATTTGCTTCTGCGTCAGTACGAGCCACTGTTGTCCTTGCTTGTCTTCAACAATGTTCTCGGCCACGTCCTTTTCACCCTTTGCGTTGGGCAGTCCGGGCTTGCTGTAGTAGTTGAAACCGTTCTTGTTTTCCTTGTCGGTAGCCAGTGGAATGCGGCTAGGGAAGTTCCAAGCCTTGACAACAATGTCACCTCTTTCTACCAGAGGCAAGAAGCGGGCAAAGAGAGCGTCCTTGTTGAGCATGTTGTAAACAGCCTTAGGGTTGCGGTCACTGTCGAGCCACAACCACAAACGAGAGCAAGCCAGGTTCTGGGTGTACAGATAACTCTTGATGAAGACCTCGACTCGCCAAGTAGCTGGGCCAGTCCAGTAGACGTGATACGGGATGATTGGGCCAGGGCAAGTTCCAATGTCGGTGCCATTGGCAGCGACCGCATCCTTTACGGGGGTGTATTTGTCCAATGTGTTTCCGTGCCCGTCTGCGTTTATAAAGTCTGCCTTGCGGGGATCTTGGGCGCTTGCTCGGTCGGTGGCAGCAGGCAGGCTGTAGTAGCGATCCTCTCCCTCGGCAAAGAACTTCAGGCAGTCAAACGGCTTCCTCATCTTCTCGATACCAGCATATGTGCCCCTGCACTCCTCAATCAACATGTCGATGTCGGCCTCGGTGTCGACGTGGGGGCGAGGACCCAGGTAGGCGTCCTTGTTCTTGACAGCGGTAATGGGACGGTTGAAGACATTGGCGTGCGGGTTGATGGTGACGGTCTTTGTGGTGCCGGCAAATTTGACCTTGACGCCGGAGCGGGTGGTCTCGATCAGCTCTGTTGGTCCAGCCTTGTCGAGGAAGGCGGGAATGCCGATTTTGCCCTTTGCCGCGACCGAGGGGTCGCTGACGAAAGTAATGAAGCCGTATATGGCTCCATAGAGCAGTGCAGCCAGCACTAGGTTCTTGAGCAGCGTCAAGGTTGCACGGAGCCTAGATACTTGAGCCATATCGACAGGCCGACAGGCAACGACCTGTGTGGGTAGAGTTCGCAGGTGGTTGTGCAGGGCTGCCAATGTAGGTACGGTGTTGGAGCAGGCTTGGAGGGTTGGCAACTTGCAGACAGCGGTGCAAGTGGTAAAAGGATCGTATAGGCGGTCAGATGGTGGTGTTAAGGAGACGCGCTGGGTGGAGCGGCGAGGAAAGGGTATGCTTGAACCACGGGTGGAGTCGCACAGGCGCAGGGTCCACTCTGCGGGATATTATAGTGTTATCGACGATTGCGCATATGGGTATAGACGCGAGGAGTCGAGGGAGTGAGGCCGATGGCGGCGGGCGCGGGCAGACTGACTGAGGGGTTGTTTTTTTGGACAAAGCACAGTGGGCAAAAGGATGGCGTTGGGTAGGGGCAGTGCAGTGCAGCCAAGCTCCTGCCCTCGCTGCGCTGAGTTCTGTTCGGGGGAGAGAAGAAAGCGCCCAGCTGAACTAAGTAATTTGGCTGCAGAACGCGCGCCACATTCTGCCCCCGCCCACGCCTTCCCCTGAACAAGCCCGTCTTGCGACAATCAAAATGGCCAACGCCCAGCCAGGCCCATTTTCTAGCCATCATATCATCGCACTCTTCGAATCGCATCCCGCCCGCCGCGCTTATTTTCCCACGATTGCGACCGCTCTTTTGGCCTCCCCCCACCCAAAAGGCCGCCCGCTGCAGTTTGCATGTGTCAGCCATTGCCAGCCAGCCAGCTGCCTTTCACCAACACCCTCCCTCCCAAAACCAATACAATCCAGACCATCGCCTGACCACTGCCACTCTCGCTTGTGTGCCCACCTTTGATGCCGCTACGCATCTGTCAAAAGGCTGCCTCTGCTCTGCGACCCCCGCGACTACGGCCCGCCTACTACGCGCGTCTGGGCGCTTCTAAGCCCCGGCCATTCTCAGCAGCATCAGGCCCAGCGCCACATGAACAAGTCGATGTTCCCTGTCGGTCCAACGGCATCGTGACGGTTGAGTGAGTCTCTTCTCCCGTCTTGTCTTCGCGCACATGACGTTGTTCTGTTGCTGCATCTTGTTTGTCTTGACCATGCATGGTCTCAGATAGGCCTCCCTCATGTGCAATGACCTCACACCGGCCTATTAGCCCTGGTCGCTCTTCCGCCTTGCCCACGACTCGCTCAGGCAATCACTACTACCCCAATGCCACTTGCTGCACTTTCTCCACATTCTCACTCCACGTCAAGCCACTAGAATTCCGCACGAGAATCCCTCGTATTATCATTCGCCTACTCGACTGACTGACCCTTGTAGCGTTTTCCGCGCCCCCAAGCCTGCTGCCCCCATCTTGATCTATCTTCCTCCTGGTCCTGTATTCCCACAGTCCGAAGAAGACGAACACCGTCTCATCACAACATTAGCCGCTGCAAGCGCTGCAACAGTCGTCCGCATCAACTACCGCGCTTCATCAGTACATCAGTATCCCACGCCATGCCACGATGTATTGACCGGCTACGACTGGGTGCGCGAGCATCTGCTTGTTGATGCATTTAACAGACCTTATCTAGCTCGTCTTGGCGTATGTGGAGAACTCGTCGGGGGCTCTCTAGCTACGATGCTGGCCTTGACCGAGTGCCATGCTGGAGAGAGCCGTATCGGTGCTGCGGCCGTGAACAACCCCCTCGTCGACTGGGTGTTTCCGGACGAGCTCCCTGTTGTGCACCCCGAGGACCTCCAAGAACCTATAAACGGTGATGAAACAGCGCTCCCTGCCGATGAGGACTTGGCCGGCTCATTGGCACTGCAGGAAGCCACTCGTAATGTTTTGAAGTCTGAACGCAAGTCTCGCAAGCGGCCTTCGTCAAAGGCCCAGCAACTTTCTTCCTGGCAAGCCCACGGTGACAACACCGTCATACCCACCCTGACTCTGTCTGGAGAGCGTGATGTCCTCTTCACAAGCCCAGATGACTACTTCGATCGCTTTGCCTCTCCAATCCATTTCTTCCGTTCCCCCCATGCCCAATTGATCTATCCACAACCAGACCACATCTTTGCGTCGCAGCAACCCGACGAGATTCTTGACATGGAGACTCAGATGGCCCTCAGCCACTATGCCACCTTTGGTGAGAATGCTAAAACACCACAGCCGTTGCCGTACTTGAACCGGTGTCGTGCATACGCTCGTAACTATCCCCAGGCTGGCACTCGCCTAACCCTCCCAGTCTGGAACATTACCACTGGCTTGCAAAGTCCACTGTCCGATAGCTCGCTCGAGCTCGCAAAAATGGTACGTAGAAGTATCGCCCGTCAGACGATGAAAGCGCATACAGGGCGATCGCGGTGGTTCGATGCAGCCGAGAAGAAGCACTACGAAGAATACGCCCACGGCCGCGTCCAGGTGAGCTCACACTGGGGAATCGGGCTGTGGAGTCAGCAGGATGACAATCCGGGGTGGAAATCACGGGTTGAGGAGGTGGGAACTTGGATGAAGCAGCGGCTGGATCCGGGCTTTACATGATGATGTTGACAATGCATCCCATGTGTTTTTGTGCTTGACTAAGAGTGGTGTTTGTTGGGCCTAAAATTCTGGTTTAGTCTAGCAGTTCATCGTGGTCATCAAATCAAGGGAAGGGGAGCTGGCAACGCATGTTAATTTTGTATTGTGTAATTTCTCTGCCCCTCGACGCTTACCGTTGCACAGTCGAGAAATCCCCGCAAGTCAAGTTGAGAAATCCCCGCATGTCAAGGCCCAAACTGCTCGATCCGTTACGTCGTTGCCACGTCTGAGCCACTCTGTCTCTGTCATTCTCTCTTCTTCTTCTTCTTCTTCTTCTTCTTCTTCTTCTTCTTCTCCTCCATTTACCTACTGCCCAACTTTGCCAACCAATTCCTGCTACTCAGCTATCCGCTTTGCTCTTTTAGCAACATACGACAACGCAGCCTTGTACACGTAACGGATATGCTCAAGTAGACGAGATGCCCGGAGCTACGACGGTGTAACCTTACACATGTGCAAGATACGTCTTCAAGTAGACGAGACGCACGAAGCTACAATGTATCTTCAACACCTTCCATCTTCTCCTCAGCAGGCATGCCAGCGCTGCCATACTTGCGCTGAAGATCCTGAAGAATCTTTTGACCTTGAAGTAGGGCTTTGCGCTGCCCCAACAGGTCTATGCGCTGCTTGTAACGATCGGTCGGTTCAGCAAGGAGGTGTTTCGCATTTTGATAGCCTACGCACACAAAATTAGCTTTGCCGTACTGAATGGTACCTTGCGATTCCATAACCAAGATTCTCTTACCTTCAGCGTCATTCCGTATGCCCAGGCCGTTTTCTAGCTCATCACGAAGCTGCGTACACAGCTCCCTATGGAACTTGGACTCGATACGCATGCAGACAGCATCGTGGAAGCGGTAAGCGGCGAGCATGTAGTACGTAGTAACCTGTGCAACAACGCCAATCTCGCGGGCATAAGGCTCGTGCGCTAGAATAGGCATAGAGTTCTTCTTGACTCGTTCTTCTTCAGCGGAGGTGAACGGCTTCTTTGTATGTTGCTCCTTCTTTCGCTTGTACAGAGCAAGTCGACTCTGGAGACGTTGCTGCTGGTAATACTCTAGCATTGCGCTCTTCTCGCGTTCGAAGAGATCCTCATGGAAAATGTATGGGCCCTGCTTTTCGTCGTTGAGGCTATCGTGTGCCATGTCGTAACTGGGTACGATTAGTTTCTGAAGGATATCCCACGCCTTGTAGTGGAACATGGATCCTTTGCGATTCCCAAAGTGCTTCTTGAACAATTCTTGGATCTGGCTGTGAACTTGCTCCTGGAGATTGCTCAAGAAATGGTGTATTGGCTCGTCCCAGCGTTGAATCGCTGTCAGCATCATAGTATCGATGACGCGCGGCTCAATCTGGCCAGGAACCTTGGACTGCGAATTTTCTGCCAAGTATTCCCGAACTGCGTCAAGTTCGAACGTTATCTTCAGATTCTTGAAGTCTGTAGAGTCTGAACCCTCCTGATGGCTCGGCGTTTTGTCTATCTTTCGCTTCTTCTTTGGAGACTTGTTGGACATATCGCTATCTTCAGCAGAGTTTTTACCGTCTTCATCATCAGATAACGAAATCGGCGCCTTCGCCGAGGCACCAGGGAGTGCTGCCTGAATGTCGAGATACACAGATTCATCGTCAGCTCCGCGAAGCTTCAAAGCTGGCTTCATGCTTTCTAAGTTACTAAAGAAAGTTTTCTGAAGAGCCTTCCAATTGTTCCTCCATTCTTTGTGTGGAAACTCAGCTTCAATCTCTCTGCGTACCTCCTGGGAGAAGTCAAGGATAATGTCTGACATAACCCGAGATGCGTTAGCTGTAGCTGGCTCTGGAAATTGCTTGAGTTCTTGCTCCACCCTTGAGAGACGTTCAGAAATATGCTGGTCAATAGTTGGTAGGCGCTTGATCATCTGCTCCGCGAGCGTTTTGGAAAGAAATGCTTGAAGATTTAGTGTGCCAAAATAACTTGCGTACGACTTGAATGTACTAGACCAAGTTGCATCTTCGCGAAAGAAATGCTCCTCTCGTGTGCGAGCTTCTCTATGGCTGATTCCCTGGTTGATCTCATCTTGGCCGGGATTCTTGACAACAAAATATCCATAACCTAGAGAGAATCTCTTTTGGTCAAAAACTTCTCTCAGTTTATCGTGACGCGATCCTGCTGGCAATCGATCAGGTTTAGTAAGAACACCAATGCATCTATCAATTGCTTTCAAGTCCCTTGCTATACCACCAGCACTTGAGTTGGCAATGTCAGTCTCCAGAGAGCAACATACAAGGATAAGAGCTTCGGGGTCGCGAACGTATTCTGTGACCAGATCACGTACGAACTTGACGAGAAATTTTTTGTCCTCAGTTTCTGCTTGTCCGATAATGCCAGGCAAATCGTAGAAGCTTAGTGCCGGCAGTCCCGGCTGGCTGATTGAGATGCAGACAATATTTGGGCTGAACTCACACCTTTGATGCTCTCCAAGGTGGAAGGATGAACTGAGAAACTCCTGGTAGTCGATCAGAGGACTGATGGTTGCGAGTTGCGCGCGACCAATGATATGCTCCAGCTCGTTTGGATTATCCGTAGTTGCGAACGGTACGAGAATTGGCTGCGGCAGCTCGCACCAACCGCGAAACCGTCTCTCGCTTCCTCGGCCAGTTCTGCCGTCATAGCTGAAGCTGCGGCGAAGGCTCACGCTTGCGCTCCAACTAGCGCGGGGATCTTCCGAGGGCTCTAGTTTAATATATACAAAGGGCATCGGGTGCATGTGTCGTCAGACCTAGGAGTCTTGATGCCCGATATCGCCTCAATGACGGATGACTTTCCCGCAGACTGCTCACCTTTGGTCAAATGTCAGTGAAATGCCATGTGCTAATTCGTTAGGTAACGTTACCCAAAACAACGCATTTTGGCAAGGGGATGTCCATTCGCTGTAAACCAAGACTTTCGAGTCGGTTGATTGTCGAAATAACCTCCTTCATGTGCAGTCCCAGCACATCTACCTCGGGTGTCTCGGAAGAACTCTTTTGGTGATTATTTCCTCGGATTGGTAGATGGGTCGGCTCAACATCCTCACTGGACAGAGGGCCGCCATCTTGCTTCTCACTTTGTGTACCGGCCGTCATCGTGACAAAGATTCAGAGTGATGAGCAGAAGACAAAGGTAGTGAGAAGGTAAGTATGTGGGTTCAGTTGGACTGATAAGAGTGCGAAAGTTTGTGCCAAGACCCTGCGTTTGTCAGGTAGCTCAAGTTGACGCAAAGTTTGGGCGCGCAGGACACAAAGAAAAGTGAAAGTGAACAGTGAAAACGAGACAGCAGGGTAGAGGGACATGACAATCCGGCGAGAGATTGCTCTAGCCATTGCGTAGGCGATGCCTGAACATTCCATGTCAATTTCCATCCTATACTGAATGCACGCATGATTATGTCATATAGATGGCGTTCAAGACTGATGGTAAGTGGTGCTCAGAAACTGAGGATAGAAGGAACAATGGAAGATTGGCATAAGACGTTGTAAGTAAAGGCAGCCCCGAGGTTTCGCCGCTAGCGCCAATCCGGCCAGGGTCCTCGAGAGAAAAACGTCGAAGCACATCGTCACCAGTGCCTACCATCCTACCTCAAGTTCGCCAGCACTCTTTCTACATCCGCCTCTCGGCCCCGCCACCATTCTTTCTGCAGTAATAATACACAATGGATCATTCGCGCGATCCTTGTCCGTGGGTCATTCTCAATGACTTCGGCGGTGCCTTCGCCATGGGTGTATGTCATGCTAGACGCAGCATGTACGGCGCATATACTAATCGGATATCAGGCAGTCGGGGGAGCAGTATGGCATGGTGTTAAAGGCGTAAGTATCATCATTGGTCCTAGAATGCTGCGCTAACAAAGGGACCAGTTCCGCAATTCACCCTACGGCGAGCGACGCATAGGCGCCATCACAGCGATCAAAGCCCGCGCGCCAGTCCTCGGCGGCAATTTTGGTGTCTGGGGAGGTCTTTTCAACACATATGACTGCGCCGTCAAGGGAATCCGGAAGAAGGAGGACCCATGGAATGCCATCATCGCTGGTTTCTTCACGGGTGGGTCGCTTGCGGTGCGAGGAGGCTACAAATCGATGCGCAATGGCGCGATATCGTGTGCCATCCTATTAGCAGTCATTGAGGGCGTCTCAATTGGTTTCAACCGTATGATGGCAGACAACACAAGGCTTGACGCTCCCCCACCACCACCAAGCGACGCTGGAGCATCACCTGGTAGCGGCGGCATGGCTGTAGCTGCGTAGAGGATGCCATTCAATGATTACGTTTTCTGAAGCACGGCTTGATTCGTTAAAAAAAAAGGAGGCAGTATGACGGGTGGGCGGGCGGTGTTTATGGGATTTTTTGGCATATACCGCAGTCAGGTTCGGCAGCGGGCGGCGTTCACACTCTCCTCAGCTTTGTGCTATATATCTGTATCATACACGCGACACGATTGTACAACATCTGGAGGCATCTCTATGGAAACATGAAGTGTTCAGGAATTCAGAAGGAAACAAATGTTTCTCCTCAACATGCCAGACCATGAATGGCCCATCCAGCATTATGCACAGAACTTAGCGTATCAGACTTGAGTGCTAAGCGCGGCCCGATAATTCCGATGACATCATTGGCCCGCTGCCACATAGGTCCAGGTATGCGAAGTCATAGCGGACATTGCACGTATTAGTATTTTATTCCTTCAGTATCTCATGTCATTCAAGCTGGGGGCGCCGCACAAGGATGCTGCTGGACATGTTTGGCTAGCCGTTTCTAGATGCTAGCGTCTGCGAGTCAGCCACGCACCTACCGCCTTTCACCTCTACTATTTCAAGTTGGCGCCCCGAGCCTTGTCGTCTGCATCATCACCATGCTATCTATATGCAGAATAATATTGCCCCACGAACACTTCGGACTGCCTAACATTAAAACTTCGTCTACAACAAATCGGCTCAATCAGCAAGACGTATTAAGTTTGCCTCTTCATTGGTGTGACCATGGCACCATCTAAACCATCTAAACCATCAAGTTCTGTCACCTACAATATCCGATCCATCACCAAAAACTGGAAAATTCATCGCGTCCATGAATGTTTGCCTAGAGCACTATGGCCCAACAAGCAGTTCGAGGCGACACAATGGGATATTGGAATTCTTACACTCCTAAGTCAGATATCTGCCATACCGAATGCCACCATCCAGGACTTTCGAGCAAAGGCCAGGCGTACAATCAAAGCGCGACAAGAGCGAAATGGGACAGCAGCTGGAAAGGTGGGGTGGATAAAAGTAACAGACCTCAAAGCTGTTTTGAAAGAGTATGAAAAAGAGATTGCAGAAGCAGACGCGGCAAAAACCGCTCAAGAAGAAGCCGAGTTGATAGGTGACGTTCAAACAGAAGTCGTAGAATTGCCCAAAACACCTGTGGCACCTGTTGTAGACTCAGAAGAAGAAGACGAAGAACAGGGCTCTTCTGAACCTCTTCCAGGCGGAAAATATCAGTATCTCACTCATGTCCGTCCTCTGAAGGTCGACTTGAATCCTACAGCATCTCCGCCAAAGAAGCTAGTTCAAGCAAAAGCCACTCGAGGCAAGAAGCGACAGGTGGAAGATGAAGCTATGCTCGATCTCTCTGCCATAGAGAGACCAAGCGTGGTACAGCAAGATCCCGATCCCCGGGCACCGGATGACACCGGTTTTCTCTCTGACTTGGAGCCTGAGAAGACGGAGCAAAAAGAGCGGAAGAAAAAGAGACTCTCTAGGCTTGAGCAGTATCCTGTCCGTGTACCGCACTGGCAGCGCGATTTAGATGATGTCGCTGCCGATCCTTTGTTGTTATCGAATGGTACTGGAGCAGCCAGTGGAGCTGTACCCGAGGGTACACTTGGGAATGGAAAAGACAATGATGAAGATCTCGAGATGAATCTGGATAACCTGCCTAGCATACCAGTTAATGCGACAGTCAAAGAGAGAAAGGAGATGGAGGAGTTGAGACTTCGGATGGAACAGCGCATATGGAAGATCAAGGTGCTTCGAATAAAGGAAAGGGAAGGTCGCAGTAACGAAATTGTCGGACAGGGTGAAATTGTAGATGATGACGTCAGCCAGGGAGAAGAAGGGGATGCAGAAGATGAAAATGATGATTTAGACGAACGTGACGAGATTGAACATGACGAAAATGGCGCTATTGGTGAAGGTAGAGTGTTGCGAAGTAGAAAAGCGAAGTAGAAATATAATTCACCGACGCTAAATACACCAGTATAACAGCATTCAAAAGTATTGCTGTCCTTGTTCATATCAGTGACTCATGTCTCACTAACTTGACATTCCATTTATCATGTCGTCGAAATTGACAATTCGATCTGCCAGGGTGCATTGTATTAAGTGAAGTATGCCAGGGACAAGCAAAGAATCCACGATGTATCACCTTTGTCTTGTTCAATCAATTCTCTACAAGCAAACAATCCACCTGTGTATACTCACACGATCTATTGACCCGTTTACAATGCTCCCACACTTTCACATTCTACTCGCTGTTAGCTCACAAAACTGTACCACATATGTGTTCATTCACCACAAACATTGTCTCACAGCATTATTCAACGAAAGAATATATCATGACCGTACTTATTATTGATTCCATATTCTTCCCTTAGAGATCCACCATTCAACCACAAGAATTAGCAGTCATATAACAAAAGCACCAATGCCACCAACTTGATCCAAACTTGAAACACAAGCCCGATATAAAAGAAAAACTAGCTATCATGGGTATATCGTTGAAGATCAAGATCCCTATTGGCTCTAGAAGACGCCCCAGCGAGAAGCCCGACGTACAGAAACCCTCCGGTGAAGGTAGCAGCCACAAGCAGGCACAAGACCATCGCAGCAGAGACCCCCCATCTCCCCACCACTCACGAAAACCTGAGTCCAGACCCAAGCCCTATATCGTGCAGCCCACAACGCGCAGCTACAACATTGCGGAAGTAAGGCTTTCCACCGCGCCCCAAAAACCCCATGTCACAACCCACACTATCACCACGACGACTCCCTCCTCCCGCCGCCATCGCCGCCACAGTAGCATATCCATCCGCTCACCCCCCAGGAGTTCTCACGGCTATGTCGAAACCCGGCGCCGCCGCTCGTCCCAAACCACAACCCCCAGATCCCCCGTAAGTCCGCTCGGAACCTCTCGTTTCGAGTACCCCTCGCCCTGGTCGCGCCCTCAACCGGCCATCCAGCGCGATGAGTACGGGTTCAGTATTCGCATGCCGTCGACGCCGGCTGGGCAGGCGAATGAGTACGGGATGAGTGCTCTGGCGCCGGTGGATTCGGATGAGTATAGCTATTTTGAGCCGTGGGTGGGGGATGAGAAGGAGGGTGCGAAGGAGGATGAGAAGGAGAAGGAAAAGAGTGGGTGGACGGAGGACAATTTGCGTGGGTACTATAGTTATGGGGTGGGGAGTGTGGGGGCTGCCGGGGGGAGGAGTGAACAGTCCGTGAGAGAGAGTCAGGGGGAGGGGAGCAGGGTAAGGTTTGCTTAGGAGAGGGGGTGGAATGGATGATTTATACAAGAGGGGGATGGGTATAAACGGTAAGTTGGCGGAGTTTCCTGTTACAGTTGTTGTTATCCATAAAGATTTATTGTTAGCTAACTATTGTTTTTGCGGAAGAAAAGAAATGGATGGAATGGTTGTTAAATTTCTTGGTCGTTGTCGTGACGAGTCCTTCTGAGAATTTCTACGTGATGGTGTGCAATCGTCATGTTCCTACGTTTAAATCGATCTAACGTCGAAGACGTAACATGGAAAGAAAACAGATGGTGTCCTCTCTTTTCCCCAATAGAAAAAAAAAGTCTACTCAAATCACTGTGTCAGGCTCTTCATCAATCTCTTGCCCTTTTTGAATTTTCCTTCTTCTTTTCTCTCCATCCCATCACTTGTGATAGTTCCTTGGGTGTCAAAATCCTTATATCTCTCCTGTTCGTCCTTGGTGACAAGGTCATTTGGCAGATTGATAGCACGATCGAGTCCGTAAGGTAGACCCCTATGCCTTCCACGTAACATCATAGCACAAATGACCAGTTTGCCAAATACGCTGAATTGACCGGATAGCGAAGCAAGGTTCGTAGGGTACCCCAAGGAAAGCCCGACATTTCCGTATGCTGAGACGACTTCAAAAAATATCGAGAAAACTGAAAAGGCCTGTTTGTGGGCACGTTGAGTTAGCATCTTCCTTATTGCGACGTAATCGAGAGGAGAGACTTACCCAATCTTCATGGCTCATAATTCTCTTACTTTCAGAACAGCAAATACAAAAAACACCCATGAAAATATACCACAGGTCGAAACTCAACTGGTTGCGCAGGTGATTGATTAGATAGGTCTTGCTGTCGGTATTATCATCGGGGCTCTCGTCTGCCGCGTACAGTCCCACCGACTTATCTTCGTAGGTTTCACTCATACGGATACTAATCGCAATGGGGTAGACGGAAATATACATCATGACCAGCAGACTAAATTGTACACCCGGGTTAACATTGGCAAGATTAAATGTCGAGGTGCCCGTGTGGCGCGATGATGCGGATTGAAACAAGGCGGCGAGAATGCGGGGGCCGGCGGGGAGGACGTTGACTTCGGTGTTATCCAGGTCCAGGGTGACAATAAGAAGGGTATCGACAAAGTTCAAGAAGACGAGGATAGCGGTGAGAATCCAGGTCGCAGTGCTGGGAAACAGCAGCGTGTAACACCTGCGAGGATGATCAAGCAGGAATCTCGAAGACTCTTTGGTTGAGGACTCGTTCGGGGCGATTTTCCACATGATCCAGATGACAAGGCGGAGGAAGCATGGATAGAATGTGTTGCCTGCGAAAGCGAGGAAAGACATGACCAGCATAGGCCAGGTTGCGTCGCGGAAAGAGATCATGCTGTCTGGGGTAAGGGTGAGACCCAAATTGTCGATCATGGTTTGCGATGAGTAAATGGCCCTATCGACTGTTATTATGCAATGCCATATTATCGTAAATTCAGCGCCTACATACCACCATGTCTTGTCTACACCCTGCGAGGCGAGGTATTCCTTGTACTTCAAAGGAGAGAGATGAATCCAAGGTATCAAACAAATAGCACCAAACAAATGCAGACCGAAAAAGTATGCTAGGATCTTTAGTAAAAAAACTTTTCATCATCTTCCCAGTCATGTACATACCGACAACAACCTTGAGGAGGACGCGCAAGGCGCGGTACTCGACACCACCCAACTCTTCTGGACTCAGCGAAGCCAGGTCGATTGATGGCTGCCTTGATTTTTCCTCACTACGGCGGCCACTAGGTGTGCTTCCAAGGACGAATATGGATGAGACAGCGCGGTCTATCGAGGTTGCTTTGCTTATACTTCTTGTCTCAGATAGCCTGCGACGTAACCGGTTGTTGAACTCTCCAACAGGCTTGATTTGGTCATCATCTTCATCTGCAATTTTAATTTTAGCAACAGATCATTGCCATTAGCGTGTGTAGGCACCTACCATCGGACATTGGAATGGAAGGCTGTGCTGTGTTTGTATTAGTTGTGCGATCACAATAGTTTGTTGTAATCTACGTACCGCTCTCGCCTTCACGTGGTCCTGCAACATGCAATGTGCCTTTCTCATTGACAGTGTAGCGAGGGTCAGGGGCAAACGTAATGTGAGCTGTATTTGGGGTTTCATCCTTTTGTTGGTTGCCAGAAACTTCAGGCTTCGTTTCGGAGACAGTCTCGGCTGGGGGACCTCCCTCGAGGTCCCTCTTTTCAGAGACATCAGCAAGGATCTGAATCCGCGGATCAACGGAATGTCTAGAACTCTTTGGTCTCTTGTTTGCAGCAGCTATGTGTCTCTTAGTTTTGATCTGAGAAAGCATGATGCTGACCTAACTTACGAATTCCTTTGAGCTTTTGTTTGAACCATCGCAGCCTTACGATAACAACGACGATATTGATAAAGCCCAGGTTAGTGATAATAGGTGTGATATAGAACCAGACCTGCTGATACGTCTTGAGCGCCTTGACGTCAAAACTGAAGTAGTATTAGCCTATAATGTTTCGCTAGTATGTATGTATGTATGTATGTGTATGTCTATGCGCGTATACGGGAACTCACGGATTCAAGCCCGAAGAAGTCGAAGCACTAACTCCAAAGTAATATGCATCTATGGCTTTCATATTTCCGTAAGGATATACGATGATCATGGTCAGAATGCCAAAACTCAAAATGTACGCATCTGTATTGTGTTAGTGCGCAGGGTCTCTGGACCCGGCCAGACGGGACGGTCAATAAGGCAGGTTGCAGTAGGCAAACTTACAGTGTAGCGTGATGAAGTTGATTGGAGGCTTCCACATGGTAAACGATTGACCGCGTACTTGGAGGTGGCAGTATACAGAGCAGCAGTTGAGGGAATTTCGATGTAACACGGCGGCAGCAGAACTAGTGCTGGAAGCGACACTGGGACAGACAAAACGCCTCGTATAAGGTACGGGAAAGCCCGTGTGATAGAAACCCCCGGCTCGAAATCAGAAATGTCGCTTTAAAGACTGTGTATGGACGGGCATAGAATGGGAGGGGAGACAAAGAAAAACACTCAAGAGGGGAGGGACATATAGTCGGGGCTCCCAAACAGGCGATAAGACACGACGGCAATTCCGCTACTAATCATAAAAGCACGGCTACATTCTTCCATGAGGAATTTATTCACGTAAATCAACAAACATTGGACTGGCTCTCCGCCCCCGTGCTTGGCCAAAGTCATCAGCGGACCTTGTTTTTTCCCTGCAAACAACCTCGTCCGACGTCCGCAGAGGAGGACTAATCCTGAAGGGTAGGGGTGCGGGAATTAATTCGCGCATCTCAGCTGGTCGTATCGCTAGCAACAACTCAACTGCCCACGCTTACACACGAAAGCATAAGTAGAGCTGCGGACTAGCACGATCTCGTCCCGGGGCCCGTTGGCAGGCCTGGCGATTGGAGAGTGGTTTGCTGGGAGGAGCCAGTGGTGTGGTCATGCATCCCACATGTTGACGTCGTGGGGCTGTCTGTAGTACCACAGTCATGGTGTCGCGCGGAACCCGCATCGTGGCTCGCGGTATTTATACATATACACATATATCAAGGCAACAAGAGGACCCATTGAAGGCTCATGGTTGAATCCTCTGCTTCGTCGAGTCTATCGACCTTCACGTACTTCGCGCCAAGACTGAGCTGCAGCGCCTCCCCATCTCCGTCCCCTGCCCACCCTGATCGTGCTTCCCTTTGTGGAATTTTCAAAAGGAAAAGAAAAAGATGGGCAAACATCTGCCAAGAGAGGCGTTGACAGCGTTTACCACGAATCGGGCTCTGGTCGTGTCAGCATTAGGCGGTGATCGCCGCACTTGGTCGCACTGCCACGCGGCGACTAGATGCAAGAAGCGCCGCAGAAGCTTCGAGCCGTGTGAGCCATTTTTCTACCCTCCACCTTCTCACAAAAAGACCAACTTGCTACGCTATAGGTGGTTTTCTTGCACCGAAGATTTGCCGTGCGTACTACTGGAATTTCATGGAATCAAGCATCTTTGCCGTGAGACTTGGTAGCTCGCAGCTTGATTCTGCGCACTAGCTAGAGCATGCCGTGCATCCACATTCCAGAGCAGCGACTTGTCTGGTTTGGAAACGGGATACTCGTAAAAGCCTAGACGTTTTACTTGTTCTGTTCTAACCTCTTCAAACCCCACTTCCAGTCTTCACTTGTCGTCTAGCCCATTATGCAGGCGCCAAAGAATACCACTACGATGGCGAACCGGACGGCCAACGCCACACCCGTAAACCCAATCGAAGTTGCGGTAACCAGACCCTGAATTTCCTATCCCTGTCAGGCATCGAATGTGCATCTGCAGCGTCGCTTGGCAGTTTTCCGTCGCTGCTTGTAGCGGAACTGTCCACAAGGAGTAAACCACTTCCCAGTGCAAGCACAGTCAGTAACCCTGCATACTACAAGGTAGCTTTTTTGTTTGCACTAGCATCGAAAAAATGCTTCAAATCTCAAGCGACTAGGCACTGGCCTGTATCTGTTCCCTTCTAACAACTACGGTACTATTCACTGGAAAAGAACCCGAAACCGTACTGTCCCTGCGTCTTGTATGAGCCAATATGACGAAACATGGACATCGCTGCCATTTGGTAGACTCTCTAAAAAAAACTCGAATATTTTGCGATACAATACGACATGGCCGTTGGCCATTGGTTGTAAAAACTTTGCAGTGAACACCAAAATGCTACTACCATGGTCACACAACAACGACAGCGACGGCCATGTAAAATAATGTCATTGTGAAAGATGGAAGTCAACTACCAAAACTAAGCGCAATCACATTACACATTGCTTACAAAGCGCATATGTAGTTAGTAGTCCCTGCCCCTCTCCCCACCTTGCAGTCAAGCCATACTTTTCTATTCTGGCCCCCTATCAACTCGACCGTCACGATGCCTACGTTCAAAGCCAACGACGGTATTATAATCCATTACGAAACGTACGGATCTAGTAGAAGCACCCCTCTGATCTTGGTGAGCGCACCCTGCCACCAGACTGCACCTTGCTCGTCCACCTGACCGCGTCTGGATAGCTCCATGGCTTCACAGGCTCCGGGGCCGTCTTCAAGCGCAATGTCGCTGCCCTCTCCCAGCACTACTATGTAATTGTCCCAGATCTCCGCGGCCATGGCAGCTCCGACAAACCCAACGCCGGATACCACGTCTCGCGCCTGGCCATGGATCTCAAGAACCTGCTCGACCACTTCAACCTCAGTAATGCAGCAGCCGTGAAAGCCATCGGCACAAGCCTAGGCGCAGCTATCCTGTGGTCCTACAGCGAACTCTTCACCACATCCCCCTTTTCCCACATGATTTTCGTAGACCAAGCGCCCCTGCAGAATTACCTTGAGGATTGGGGTCCACAGTTTGGCAATCGAGGGTGTAATTCGCCCGAAGCCCTCAAAGCGATGCAAAACTCGCTGATTAGTGAACCCGAAAAGGCGCATGTGGGGACGATTGCGGCGTGTCTAGGGTATAGGTCGCATCCACAGTCTGGCGATCCAACGCCCGAGTCGGAGATTTGGAAGGAGGATGAGGCGTTCTTTTTGGGAGAGGCGATGAAGGGGGATGGGTGGTGGTATGGGAAGTTGATGGCGGATCATACGGCGAATGATTGGAGGTGGGCAATTGCGCAGAATTTGGGACCGGGGAGTGCGAGTAAGACGCGTGTTTTGGTGGTTGCGAGTAGTAGGAGTGGGTGCTTCCCTGCTGACGGTCCGCTTAAGGTTGTTGAGCTGGTCAATGGAGGGAAAGGTGAGGGCCATGCGAAGGGAGTGATGGTAGAATGGGGCGGTCACTGGTGTTACTGGGAGAAGCCTGAGCTGTTTAATGAACTTGTGCTTGAGTTTTTGAAGTAGGTATATCACATGCAAGTACCAGTTGCAAAGCATAGTGGGCAGGATTAGAATTCATAGGCAAGGAATGCATTGATGATGAATATCCTGTCTATTATATTATCTCTTGGCCAAAAAGTCGCAGCGATTGACCCACCCAAAAGTCAGTTTACAACAACCACTATTCCTATGACAACGACATTCGAAAGCAAAATTAATATAATAATACCATCATCACCTATCCGTAGCCGATACAGCAAATACTCCACACTCTGTCGCCCTCAATACCCCGCACCACCCCGCTACATCTACTGCCCCTTCAACCACTCCCCTGCCCTCTTAGCCATATTATGCGCCTCCTCCTTAAACCCCAAGACACCCCCCAACAACAAAATATCATGAGGCACATGCTCCTCAACATCCAGCACAACCTCATTCCCCTCTTCCCTCATCGTTTTCGCCCACTCCACAGCATCAAAGTACAATATCTCGCTGCCCCCGATATTTACCCAAATGGGCACTGGAGTCCGGAACATGCTGTACTTGTGCGAGATATACGGCGACGACAACACCATCTCGCCTGCTAGACCAGCGTACGCGCTTGTGCCCCATTTTGTGAAGGGCGGGGATAGGTAGTCGGTCTTGTAGTTCCTGTTGTTGTCGACGTACGAGCAAGATGTGTCTGAGGGGTCGACCCAGGGGGACCAGAGAAGCACGGAAGAAGGTGTGGGTAGATCGAGTTCAGCGCCGTATTCGGTTATGTAGCGTAGGAGGGCGATGGTGAGGTTGCCGCCTGCCGAGTCGCCGGAGAGAATAATGTTCTTTGGGGGGATCTTGAGGTCGTTGAGGAGATAGAGATACGATGTCAGGACGTCTTGGAGTGCGGCTGGGAAGGGGTTTGACGTTGGTGAGGCAGGCAGGGTGGAGAGTCGGTATTGTGGGCAGAAGATGTGTGTTGCTGGTGTGTATTTGAGTAGCAATTTTGCCATGAAACCGCTTGCTGCCGTCCTTCCATCGCCGTGGACAAATGCGCCTCCGTGGGTATGTAGGATGACTTTTGTTCTGCCTTTATCGCTACCGGCTGTCAATGGCGCTGGATACCAGGTTGCGCCAATTTCCACAGGCACAACATCATCATTGCTCCTCAGCGGTCCTTTGTAGGCATCAGACTTGGCAGGTTTGACAAGAATGAATCGCTCTTTTTCTGCGCCTGGCGTCAGGGGAAGTGGTGTTCCAACTTGCAGTGTTGCGATGTGCCAGAGAACCGAGGAAAAGACGCGCATGGTGATGGCCTGGCGGAAAGTCCATTTAGGGTGCTGGCGACCAAATCCTAGGAGAAAGGTAACAAGATACACTGGAAGGCGGGAAATCTCGAAGCCAATGGCGCAGATTGCGTATACGCCCTTAAGGGGCTGTTGTGTGAGGTTTACCATGGCGGATCGCCGTGCCTGGTGGCACTCCTGGATACTAGAAACTACTATTTCAAGGCGACTTTGCGGGTCCTCGACTGCGCGTTCATACGGCGATACAGAACGGAGAAGCACAGTCCAAGGGATGACTGGAGAATGTTGCAGGGACCACAGCCCGTTCGTTGTGAATATCTGTCTTGAGAGGCCAGGATTAGTGCGGGGGACATAGTGATACCGTCATATGTCCGTGCATGTACCGCGGTACTTTGTCACATGATTACCGTTACAATGTCGCGCCGCATCACGAATATTACAGCACGGATGCGAAAATAAATTTGCATTGTCTCTGGTCAGTTCGTGGGGTTTGATTATGGGTTGGTTTTCAATCGGGGTAATATCCTGGCTGTTCAAAAAGATAAGCTTGAGTTGATCTTTGTCCAGGTTCACATCGCCTCCGCGCAGATAGATGTGCGTTGCTGCAGTCGCTAAACTGTCAATCAAACCTTGACTATTTCGAGGTAGATCAGGTTAGAGAATCACTCGTAGTACGTATTTAGGAGAAGCAAATGATCGACCTTGTTGCAGCTTTGGCTGCATATCACGATCTGACCTTGTGGTGTTTCATGCAAGAGGAAATGCGATGTGATTATAAGCCGCAACGATGTCAAGATGGCATGAATCTCCTTGTTTGAGTATCTCTCTTTGGTGCCACTTACAGACTGTAAGTAGTTAGAGTATTTAGATTGTATCGCTGCGAGGTGGCTGACGAGCGACGGCTATCGATTGGTGCCGCTCCCCCATCTGACCAGCCACAGAATCTAGCCATAGTCGGAATGTGGGGTGAGCGACGCTAATCGACAGCCGTCGCTCGTCAGCCACAGCTAGCCACTAAAGGAGGGTGGGGCGGGCGACACCAATCGACAACTGTCGCTGAGCAAGGGGGGAGAGCGACGCCAATCAGCAGCCTGTCGCTCGCCAGAGGTAGGCGACACTCATCGACAGTTGCTGGTCAGCCACAGTCAGGTAAGTATACACTACTCCAGGGAGTAGCATGAGCGCGCTTCCCACGCCATGACACAGAGCGGCTGTAACTTCAAGCACCCGTCGATAGTAGTTGGACAGTGTAACCATATATACCAATGGCTATGTTACACGCTCTGATCAATTGGGAGATTGTGGGTTAAAAGCAAGGCCCTTCTATCCCATGCGACATTGACCACACAGCAGGTATTTAATCACCGACACAACAGTCAAAGAGAAGAAAACGATACTTGATTTCTGATCCTGAACATTCAGTTATGACTACTGATTCAGGTCATCTAATGCACTACACAAAACTCGCATTTCGTCCCGAAAAGAAGAGTTTAGCGCGCGATCACGGTGCTCAGTAGCATCATATATAAAAGCGCGCATGTCGCACTGTTATCGACAATTCTTCATCTTCGTGTATCCTAGTCCTCAAAGAGCCAACCTCTAAGCTCTATACCATGACGCCCTCTCTACTAACATAAATACACAGTCCCCACGTACGTACATACACCCCAAAACGCCCTTCATCACAACACCAACCTATCCTCTACAACTTGGCCGGCAACTTCCCATTCTTCTGCGCCGTATACGTAGCAATGAGGTCCATCAACTGCGGACTAAGCACATCGTACGACTGCAACCCCACGCTCCTAAACTTCTCCCTCACAGCATCCATCTGCGCTGGATTGAAGCCTTGCTCAATGATACTGCTTACAAACGCCGCAAACTGCGGTTCCTGCCAGCCGCTCGTGTTGCTCAGCTCTGTGTGCACAAAGTCGAGGCCCTTGAACGGATGGTCGACTACAATGCGGCCGAAGAGGTGGACGCCGCACCCCTTGCACGCATTGCGCTGGATGGCTGCTGATTCATCGATAATGTGTAGTTTGTGGCCGTTGGCAGTAACAGACACGTTTTCTTTAGGGATCACGCCGACGACGGAGAAGAGAGCGCCGCGCGGCTTCCAGCATTTCGAGCATCCGCATGCGTGGTTGTGTGCGACATTGCTCGAGAGCGTGACTTCGACTTTGTCAGAAGGGCAGTGGCAGTAGAGTTTGCCGCCAGGGAAGTTGGGGTTGCCCTTTTTGATGCCGTTGTCTATCGCTGGGTGGATACTAGGCATCTTGATTTAATCTTATTCTTTAAGCAAGTTAAAAGAAAAAGAAGTATGATATCCAGGTAAGAGATAGAATAACTTGAGTTTTTGCGATTGACTTGTAGTAGACGGTTCTGCAAAGAAAAAAAAACAAGATAAGACGTACCCTCTCCCGGAACTATATAGCAGCCTTCTCCATTTTTCCCGACATCTGCACTGCACGGTACGCCCCTCATCGGACTATCAGGCCATTTTCGAACTGAATTACGATGCGAATGGCGCAATTGTCTGGCTTCTTGACTTTATTGTGGACTGTTTGTATGCGGAACCGCATAAGGTTTCCACTTTAGGTCACTCGGACCTTCCCCGCTTCATTGCACGAACCGCACTTTTCAATTGCAATCAGCCTTGGCCTGTGCAATCGATTCGCCACAGAAGATGGCGACGCGCGAAACATCTTCTCTTTAATGCTCTTGTCGCTGTCGCAATGTTTGGTGCCAGCGAAGACATTTGAGTTCGAAAAGTTGAGTTGCGCTGCAATGCAATGGTAATATGATGGTGGCGGGGATGTACCGGTACATTCGTGTACGTACCCGGCCGAATCGGACACTTTTTTCAATCTTGATCGCAAGCATACCCCAAAGGTACCCCAGGAATCTCGCTATCCTTTTTATCCAGAACGAGCCCAGATGTCGGCCAAAAAAGCTTCCTACCACGTGCGGATCCGAAAACCCACGCCTCCATTATGCACGTCAGCGTGCAGCCAAGGCTAGTATCTCGAAATACATTGGACTTGGAGACTTGTTCCGCGAGCAAAGGGGCCACTATGCCCTGTCTTCCAGATAATTCTTTGCTAAATCACAGAATACATCGCAGATCCGCGTTCTATGCCGTATATTTCCTAGGGTGAAATTTCCCAGATCATCCTGATTAGTGTACTCGGCCAATCGCCAGCATCCAGCGTCCTCATCAAGACAACCCACCATAGTCACTACGAAGACCAGCACCAAACAAGTAAGAGAAGAAAGAGAGAATCTATATTTTTTTTCTATTTCCAATATTCTACATCAACCCTCTGTTTCTATCCACTACTCCCTTTCTGCTTTTCCCCATGCATCAGCCTCTCCCTCCGCCACCTCCACACCAACCCATTATACCGTGCCAGCAATGCCCTCCCACCGCCTCCTCGTACTTCTCTCTAATCTCATACAACGCTATTTCCTCATCTATAACCGCAATCATCTCGTCCATCTCCCCTCCTTGCAGATTTTCTAGCGCAACGTTGGGTTCAGCGTCAATGTGAAGAGGCTCGCGTAGTTGAGGTACGTCTGGTATGACGGGGGTGACAAAGCGGTATTTCTGGCGCAATTCTTGTTTGGGGGATAGCAAGCAGTGGGGGAGTGTGGGCGATGAGAGGGGGGGCGTCCAGGTGGTGCGCTGGCCGCATTCGAATTGGGAGGAGGGTAGGGGGCGTGGTGGGTGTGAGTGGGAGGGTGGTGGTGAGAGCAGTGATAGCAAGGGTTGTGTGATGCCCGTGTTATCCCGGGGTGTATGGTATTGTGGTGGGGTTCGGGTTCGTTCGAGTTGAGCTGATGGAAGTAAAGTACAGCCACTTCTTTGGAGAAAAGGACTGTTGGTTTCGATTATGCCGGCGGCTGAGGCCTCGGATAGGATAGCGCGTGCTGGCTTTTCCCAGTTGTCCTGTCGAGTTTGCTGCCGTACCGTCTCTTTAGGAGTCAAGCTTTCGTATGTTGCGGTTGTCCCAAAGAGACTTTCTGTGATGAATCTGCTGACTTGGGTACGATGCTCTTGGGACCCGAGGAAACTCGGATTAGATGCACCGTTGATGGCGGTGTATGAAAGGGATGTGGGTGCCATGTCTCGAGCAGGCTGTCTAATATGTCGCTGCTTCATCGCTTCACGATCGTTGAAAGTTGGTTATAGTTGAATGTAGCAGATATCTGAACCAGTTATGATGAGTGGATTGATTACTGATGTGTACAGTAGCATATTAGAATATCTGATGCGTGATCGGGGTAAAGTTCCATGTACGATTCCCAAGTAGACAAAGAAAGACTCGAGTTGTTTGTTATAAACAAAGCCGTGACGTTTGTGATAAAGAGTTCATTATTGCCTCCGCCAATGATACAACGACAAGACTTTATGAAATGATGATTGGCTTTTGATCTGTCCCCTTTGTGATCCACGGGTACCTACCTCAATCTCTAGGGCGGTTCTCCGCGCCTTGCAGTGGAGCTGGTAAGACTCAGTTCACAAGCGTTCCATAGTTGACTTAAGTCCTTGGATCTGGCTTGCCCACCTGCCCAACATCATCTTGCCTTCCATTTTCAGTTCCGGCGTCGGACCGCAATAACCCACGATTAAGACAGGACCAATGCTGCGTAAAAGGTCAAACCCAGGCGCCTTTGCTCGTTCGATCTCGGCTGCAGTCTGCAGTATGACTTGAGCATAATTCTGTGCTTCGGAACAATACTGCCCTATATTATACTCGGATGGTTCCAAGGGAGTACTGGATTCGGTGTGCATCTTGTACATGAGCATATTGAGCAAGACTCGATCTGCCATGTAGTTTGACCTGATCAGCACTCTGACCGGGTCGGTCTTTCCTGTTTTGGGTGATTTCTGTCTTGTAGATTGCGAGGAAGACTCTGGGGTTTGTGCATTCCCAAGGCTGGTGAATGGCTTCGTCAGATGAGGATACTTTTCGGCCCAGCTGTCAAGATCTTTGAGCAGTTTACATGTGAGTTCCTTAGCAGGTGTTACATCAACATTGGGCGGTATGGCTGTCTCAAAAACAGTACGCAAAGATCCTGGGATCTCTAGAGAAGCCATACAGGAAGGCATCATCAGGTGGATACTGGCGAGGTCTTGGTGTGGGTCGTTGGGCATATCGACGAATGGTATTGTCATCCAATCTGGGGAAGAAAACGTCGACTTCTTGTTAAAAACGATTGACCTGTGGGCCTAGGAGCCATCAGCATGGGACTGTGAGAGTGCGGAATGTCGTAAACATACCTCTTGGCCGCGGATGGCTTTGAAGAGCGGCCAGATTACCCCAGATCTACAGTTGGTTGGGCCTCGCATCTTCATAATCTCTCCTGCTGCATCCAGATGGGCGAGTAAGCCAGCAGACGTTGCGCTAACGTAGAGCTCATATAACGCGAGGATGAGGGGTACCAGCACCTCTCCTTCATCTGGCATATCGTTCTTTTTCATTCTTGCTATCGAGTTTCGCTGCGTGCTCAATGCAACAGTATACCATCTCCAGGAGTCGATGAGTATACTTGAGTCATGATGGTATTTGCCGTAAAATGCCATGGACATTGCTCGAAGTGATATTCTGACAGCGGGCTTGGAGGCGTTACTAAATATTTCTGGCAAGTGTACAAGCCACTGGATTTCAGGCGCATAGGCATTTTTAACATGGTTGAGCTCTACATAATGGGTAAGGAAGACATTGTCCAATGTTGATGACAAGGCTTTCGAAGGCTGGTTAAAGGTAGGAGGTCTGTAGTGGTAGCGAATGGCTGTCGTGGCCCTCTCTACCTGTTCAGCATGTCGACTGTTGGTGGGAAACATTGGGTTCTGAAGAGGCATATCTAGCGGGGTAGCAGGCTTTTTTGATGCGATAGATACCACATGATGTGAAGTCTTCGCGGCAGGAGTCTCGCTAGTTGATGCTGATGCCGATGCTGATGCTCTCACTGTTTCTTTCTTTTTCCGTCCTTTTGGTTTCACTACACGCTCCGTCATGTCAATGACAATGGAGCCTTGCAGTGGTCCCGAGCATTTGATTCCCAGACGGCGGCACTGGTTGCATATCTCTGGCGTCTCATCACACTGTAGATAAACAGGGTCAATGGTTGTACCCGATACGTGATACACAGTAAACGAACCTTGACGCGTCTCGTGCGGCATTGGGAACAAGCGCGACTGCGCTGAGATCTAGGGGGCATCTGACCTGTGTGTACAACGACAATACAAATGAGTGGAATAAGAAGTATTCTAGCGACGTTGTTGGCGCAACGCTTTAGGGGTGTAGGAGTATTTGAGGCCAAAGTATTGGCTAGTGTTGGTATTGATCATCGTCAGGGATTGTCCCATGAGAAACGCATCTCTTCTGTGAAGGGTTAGGTTGCCGCCCAGACAGGCCTGGCACGCCGATGGATGTCTTTGCCGAAAAAGTTTGGCTGATTACGGCGGACCACCGTGCGGCCAAACCGTAATACAGATAGATCTTGCGACATGGCCCTCATGATATTATCTTAGTCATGCATACGACCACACAATCACGGCATCGTGGTCCCGCACTTTCCGACAATCTGCATCTCGGGTGGAAAGCGGAAGAACATGCGCATGGCCAACGGTGTGAACAAAGCCAGCCCCTTACATGCAGGGCCTGATGGATCTAGTTGGTTGCTGAAACGAACTACGCCACCATAATATTGACACCTAAAAGCGAAGAGCATGCATCTGACAGCGCCGCCTCGTTTCACCACAGTGGAGGCCTGGGGAATACTTGTTGAATTCAACGGCCGTATGCACCCATTGCTTCTTGTCCTCTTGATATCCAAAAACTTGGTTGTATTCCTCGATACGGGGTTGCACGTTTCCTGTCGTGACGACGAAACTAGCCACCAATCGCTTGCAAACGCCCCAATCATCATGTGTGTATGTATGTATGTATGGCATACATATATGGTCTCTGCCAGCCAACAGATCTACATTTCCCCCCTCTCCCCCTTCTTCTTGCCTTCCTGCTGCAACTCTTTCATGTGTGCTTCGTGGTTGTCGACTTGTTGCCGGTCAGCGGCAATATTGCTTTCGCCAGAGCTGGCTAGATCCTCGCGCCATCGTCCCTGTCCCTGCTTCTGTTCCTTGAGCTGGTCCTGCTTGGCTTGCTCAATCTGGTCTGCGCTGCGGTCGGCATCTTCCTTAATGCCCATGCGTTGTGTAATTGCAAAGGTACGACGCGTCGACAGGGTCATGGGCGTGCGGAGAGAACGCGTAGCGCTAAGAATAGTGCGGGGTGCCATTGTCGGTGCTTTGAGGCTTGGAAAGGGAGTTGATGAGCGCAGATGCTTGAGGTGAAAAGACGACAAATATCGTGATAATTTTTATGAAGAGATTGCTCGCTGAGACAAAGCATTTCATGGCTGTGGAGTCTTTAACGACCGTCATGGGCTGTGACGTCATTTCCTGCAGTGAGACCTGTTGCGTAGGCATTCACGCTCCACTGCAAATCTCGGCACTCTACACGACGTCAGGCAGGGTTGAAGTGAAGCTGACATGTGAGCAGCTGCAATAGGCAGATGAGGCACTACAAGAAGATGAATCCTGATTGAATGTTGAGATTGCACATGCTATGCGCCAGCTCCCCCACGAATGTATGTACATCATTTCTTGAAAAATGTAAAAGTAGCATAATCCATCACCAATGTGACATGCCCTAAATGCTCCATGGATCGTTCATATCTCCCATATGCCTGCTGAGCTCATATATGGCCCCCAGTTGTGTGTCCGCCCCATCACCGGGAAACCATCACGCGTTGTGTGTGCTCATCCCGAGCTGTTCTTTGGCGCACTGCCTGCACCGCTGCTCTTCTTGCTCGGCGCGCCTCCGTGTCCCCCGACAGTGGGGCTGTTGGGTTCGCTGATGTCCTTGTTTCCTGGGCTAACATTCAAGCTGTTCTGTTTTCCGCCAGCTTCACGCTCAGCATCTGCTTCTGCTGCCTCTGGAGATGTGTTTGAGGGATCAAAAGCTGCGTCTGTGTGTGCTGCGCCATCATCAGAGCCAGATTTGGCATACTCGGTCGATCGTGGCTTGAGCGAGTCTTTGTCTTGTGCGTCCTTTTGCGCAAACCGTGCTGGGTTCGTTGAAAGAAAGCGAGGACGAACGACTTGAGGGCGAGTGAAGATTGCCCGTTGAACTGCGCGTGCGGGCTGGATGCGGAACATCTTGAGGATTGAGTTAAGTTTCTAGATGTAGTCTCTGTGTAGGTGTACTGTGGGAAAGCTCTTTAAAGATCCTGAGGGTATTAATTGAGTGACTGAGAGGTGTTTTAAAACTAGATATTGCTGATAGACAGATTGGTTAAGGTGACGAGTAGATGGGTGTGAAGCTTCGCACGACGATGGTGTGACGTCATTTGCCGAAGTCCGACCGATGTGCCTGATCACGTGACTGAGGCACGCATGTCGATGAATATGGGAATCTGTCCTTCATGTGTCTGGACGAAACAGGTCCTTCCAAATGTGCAATCAGATGTAAAATGAGGGTGTCTTCGAGCGGAAAACATCAAAGCCAGATTCTGACATGGAGAGCTGACCCCTCGTGACACAATACCCTACCAAGGCAGCTTACCTTATTGTAATATTGAAAGAATGGGATGTAAAGATAGTTGCGACATAAGTCGTACTCCGTGAAACTAAAGCGTTCCACCTCATCCAGTTTGAAGCGCAATACCATCGTATCCCAACGGCTTACTATTTCTAATCTATCGTCCTTCCAAAGGCGGAATGGTCTCAGGTCTATTCCAGATTGTCATACCCACTACAGGAACAACATTTCTCGCCCCAGGCAGCAGCAGGTTAGGCAATATCACATGACCAGTCAGATTTATCGTATCTTTATTTCCAGGTGTATTTATTCATGCGATTGAGGTAATGGCGGGAGGCTCAACATAAACAAATAATTAAGGCTTTCACTACCCTCGACGCGACACGTTTCAATTAAGCTGCATCTTGTTGCCACACAATAGCCATAATGGCACTCTCTGCATGGATTCCACCTCCCCCTCCAGATCCAGACACATTAAAGAACCCTCCTCAATTCACTCCCTTCCCGCTGGTTCAGCTGCGAGCAGGCAAGATCAAAAAGTCCCTTTGGAATGGCAAGATTGAATCGGCAATCTACAAGACTCCTTTGACCGGTTCCGTTGAAATATGCGAACTTGGTATTACGACAGATGAACATGCATTTCCTAAGCATGTGAGCCCTGACAAGGCTCTCCTTCACTACTGCTCATCTCACTACGACGACTGGAAGAAGGAATTACCAAACTCAGAACACTACTTTAAACCCGGCGCATTCGGTGAAAATTTATCCAGCGCGGAGGTTAGCGAGACGAGCCTTTGTATCGGGGATCGACTTGCCATTGGAGATGTCATTGTCGAAGTCAGCGAACCGCGAGGACCATGCTTCAAGCTCAACCACCGTTTCGAGGTCAAGGACATGGCCAAGCGCACGCAGACTCTTTTTCGCACTGGCTGGCTATATCGTATAATCAAGACTGGAACAGTCAAGGAAGGGGATATGATCTCGCTGCTTGAACGACCACATCCAGAATGGACAGTGGCGCGTGTCATGTACTATCTCTTCATCGAAAGCAACAACACTAAGATGATGGAGGATATTGTCAAGATACCTCAGCTCGGTTGGGACATCAAGGGCCAGTTTCAGGCTAGACTTGACAAGGGTGTAGCTGAGGACCAGAGTGGCAGACTGTTCGGCGGCGAGGACGAAAAGACATTCGCCTGGAACGAATATCGCCTAGTAGAGAAGAGGAAAGAGACTAAATCCGTCACAGCTTTTACATTTGAGGCAGTAGAGGATATTCCTGATACTCTTCCTGTTCAGCCAGGTAGCCATGTGCGAATTAAACTAGGCAGAAAGCTGGTACGCGCCTACTCAGTAACAAGTGGGACGTCCAAACGCTTTGAACTCGGCGTCGCTCTTGATCCCGAGAGCCGTGGCGGTTCAAATTACCTCCATAAGCAAACCAACATAGGCGATATTCTAACGGTCGGGCGCATTACAGCCAGCTTCCCGCTAGTAAAGGAAGCAGACAATCATATTATTATCGCGGGTGGCATCGGAATTACAGCCTTCCTGGTCGCATTCAAGCAGCTACAGGAAACAAAACAAAACTTCCATCTGCACTACGCCGTTGCGGAAGAAGTACCTTTCGTAGCCCAAATCGCAGCACTAGGCCTACATGCAACCATCTACAACAAGTCTGCCGGCCAGCGCCTAGACATCCCTTCTATCCTCAGTAAAGCAAACGACCGAACACACATCTACACCTGTGGGCCAACCCGACTCATGGACGATGTTGTCAATACTGCAAAGTCCTACGGCATTCCCGGGTCGTCCGTCCACATCGAAGCCTTTACAACCACAACTTCCGGTGATCCATTTACGGCAGAGCTCCGAAAGAGCAAGAGGAGCGTACAAGTCGGCGCAACCCAATCGCTACTCGACGCACTGAAAGCCGTAGGCATGGACATTGATAGCTCTTGCGAAGTCGGCAATTGCGGAACATGTACAGTGGACGTATGTTCAGGCAGAATTGAGCACCGCGGGACCGCGCTTCAAGAATCTGAAAAAAGATCTAGCATGCTGAGTTGCGTGAGTAGAGGCATAGGTACCATCGTCCTAGACTTGTAATACACTCTTTCACCACATCCCGCAACCTATCAGTAGTATCCCAAGCCATCTCCATTCCATCCACATACTCGAATGCACGTAAAACACACAGATTTTGAAAAATCCAAAATTCTTATTTTAGAAGTTGTTCAAGCCTCCTACTTCAGACCTACAAAAGAACGCCTCTAATGCTGACCCAAAGAGATATATACAGAAGAATTCCTTAATCATCCCACCGCATGTTCAAAATCAAATCCTGCACCTCTTGACTACTCAGTCCCTTCTTCTCCTCACCCTCGCTTTCGGGTTGTGCGGCGGCGAGTCACATGTTACCGTTGAACCACCACGCGGCTGCAGCGGGCCATCCGAGGATTACGGCGTAGAATGGGAAGTAGCTATTATCAAACATATTAGCTTTTGCTTTCTTGTTTGTTGAAGAGGGGAGGGAAAGAAGACTTACACAGCACTTGTCTTAACCAATTTCTGTCCCAAGTCACCAGCGCGCCAGGCATGCGGTGCCATGGTTATGGGGTTGCGGGCAAAAGGATGGGGTTCGACCATGCCGCGGGAGATGGTGCGCCACATGATACGTGCTTGAGTTGGCGATGGCATTTTTGTTGTGTTATTGTGGTGATAGAATACTCGAGTGAGACTTTGTTGTCGGTCGATACCTTGAACTCTTGTGGTACTGTCCTTCAAATTCGTAGTTCGGCTTCTCAAAAAGGAGTCTTATCGATATAAAGTTGCGTAGATGTCCGATTTCCTCGTCTCTAATATGCTCTTGTTGTATGAATGCGTTGTATGCGTTGTTCGTTGGTGTAGTACAAAAACACCTTCACAAAAAGCCACCCCATCCTATATACATACACAACCAACCCTCCGTCTTTCCTCCTCCGAAACAAACCCACGCCAGATCACGCATACAGTAACCAAGAAACCAATATGCTCAATCATCGCACCACCAAAACCACTCTCCGATGGCGTGAGCAAAACCACCACCCGGCATAACCCTTACCCACCCGACTTACTAACCCCCAAACCCCCAATAAAAAACTACCCAAAGCGGTAACACATCACTTCCCTCATCGAACGCAGTCGCGCACCACCGGCGCAAATTACCAGGTTGAGCACGCGCATGTCCGCGCGCGTTGTACTTTAGACGAGTTTTTTTTAGGGCCTGAGCAGGGGGGGTGGGCTGTGTGTTGTTGGTTGGATGAGGATGGGGTGATATTTCTTCTGCCTTGGTATTCGGTAAGCGGAGGGTGCCGGGCGAGCCAACCGGGGCGGGCGGGCGCGAGTCAGGGGTCTGGAGGAATGAGGGGTGGTGAGACGGTGGTGTGATAGTTGGTAAGACGGGATTTGTAGGAGAGGGATGATGTTGGAGGAAATTAATTGGGAATTACTAGGGACTGTTGTCATTGTTGCCGTTGTGAAATGCACATAGGGCGCGCAAGCATTCGGAGCTGCATACCGCGACTAATGGACCGTTTTCTGAGGAAATTTGCGGCGTGAATGGACGGATTCAGCGCTGCTGCGCAGCCAAATGATAGGTATATTGTATGTAACTAGATAAAGAACATCGAAAATCGAATCGGGTATAACATCGTCACACGTTCTTCCTAACCACCACCTCTCCTCCTCTCAATGCAACACACCCCTACGCCTTGCCCAGCTCAACAATCTCCCCCGACACCATCCACACGCCCTCCTCCCTCTTCCCCTCTAAACATGTCACTCCAGCCTGCACCGCCGCCCTCGCAATAACATCCGCGTCCTGCGCCCACGAATCCGTCAACATACCACTCCCTACCAATCCCTTCAAGCCCTTAGCCAATCCCCTAAATGCCGCCTCAGCCGGCCGACTCTCTTCTCTATCCCCGACAATCAACCCGGGACGTAGTATAACCGTATGCTTGAAGCCTAGAGCCTTAACCGCCTCTTCTAATTCACCCTTCATCTTCGGATACGCAAAATATGACTTTGCATTCGCGCCATTGGACGAGATGAGGACGCATACCTCTGTGCCGGCTTGTTTGGCGGCTTTGGCTAGGTCAAGGGCGAGGTCGTAGTCGATTTTGCGTTGAGCTTCGACACCGCCAGCTTTTGCGCGCGTGGTGCCAAGAGCGCTGAAGAAGATCTTGGGGGCTTCGGCTGAGGGGAATTGAGACGCCCATTGCGCGGAATCGGCGGATATGATGGGTTGGAGCTTGGTGGAGCCATTGAGGTTGGATAGGTCGCGGCGCGAGAAGGCGAAGACGGAGGAGAAGGAGGGGTGGCCGAGAAGAGTGGAGAGGATGTTGGAGCCCTGGGTAAAGATGTTAGCTGTGTGTCTGTGGTGTGAGCGACTGAGGCGTACGACGAGGCCGGTGCTGCCGGCAAGTACTGCTTTTGCCATTGTTACTCGTTAGTGGTACCAAGGAGATCAAGGTTTATAGTGACCCTTCAATCAGGGCGTTGAGACGGCTGTTGGAATGCGTAGTCGCGAACAAATTCCCCGGGCTAGATAGCGTACTGGATAGCGTGCTTTCTTGGGTGGGGAAGATCGGCGAGACGTCGGAGGTCAGTGTGTTGATGGCTCGGTGATACCATGCGCAACCACGAACATGCGGAAAGGAAGTTGCTGTGTAACAACATTAACGCGAAACTCGGGATGTGATAACACAATATCCTCTGAATATATTAGACGGGTGACACTCATCTCAAGCCCCACATCTAGTAGAACATACAATAGCGGAGACGAAAGCGCGCCAGCCATCTGGAACATGTGTGCCGCGCAATTCGCCCACAGATATTCCAAGAGAAGGTTAGGTTCTTATGTTCTTGCAGTTTGCACTCCTTACTACCCAAACAGAGGCAATAAAGTGATGGTTGACTTTGGATAATTAAGAATATGAATACTCTTACTGGCTGTGATGGCATATGGACAAGTTTCCCATTACAAACTCTTAACTGTTTTGATGAACAGGTCTGCCTCTACAACGAACAAAGACCAGGCGAGTCCAGACTGTCACAAGCTTAACTACCTCGATGTCACTCAAATTTTCATTGCTGATGGTTATCTGGTGAAATGGTGTATTTGTGCAGAGATAACAGTGGAAGTGCAATGGACAGTGCAGGGCAGTTAGAACGAAGAAGTGATTCAATACGGTTCACTCATCACGAACGCATGCAATTCTGCATGATCATCGTGACAAGAACGCGCGAAGCTAATTTAAAGCCTGTGTTGCGACGTCTCATATTTGCAAACATTCAGACATAGCTTAACACAAGAACGATGGCTTAACTTTTCCAGGATAACTATTCATTGGCGTATCTTTTAAATGACTGTACATAGAGCCGATAGTCCGCCAGTTACATTAAAGGCAGGCGAAGAGTGTAAGTAAAGTTGATGGATATAATCCTTTGGAGGCATCTGCGTGCAAGTACATTAGGTTCTGTTCATTACGCGTGTCCAATAACACAGCCACTACCGATACCTCATCGTGCAGAGTGGGGGTGTTACACAAGCCTGCGCGCAATTCGAGCCATCCAACATCACAAGAATCGTGCTTTATGTACATTAGACATGCAATAGTTCCTCTAATATGGACCGGATTTCGAATGGGATTTCAATTGCAAAAGCTTCGTAGTTGCATCAGGGAAGTGACCAGGCAGCCCCCCCCAAAAGATGCTACAACCCGACAAGCAAAGTGGAAAAGTAACATGCGTGTTCGGGGTGCTGCCGCCGAAGAAATGATACTGCCAGCTACACCAAACCACGCACGAACATGTTCAACGTGGGGGCTAAGAAACATTCTGGGGTCGTACAAACTTATTGCATACCACATCTGTATAATAATACATTAGCTATTCTACAAGGATATCCAAACATGTACTATATGTGGAGAAACTTGGATTTCGCTGGTATCATGTAGGTCGCCTATGTAAATTTGGAATTGCATAAGTAATCGTGTCGTCAAATGATTGGGCACTCTTTCCATTCCTCTTGTTGGTGGCCAAACAATGAATCCTCTGCAAACGCACCAGATCATCGCTACGTCATGTGAATAGTCGCATTCACACTCTAGTTACTTGCTCTCATAATATTATTGTGCCCATAGTTCTTCCTCATAGCTAGCATCACGCTCATTGGAGTCTGTCAATCTTTTGAATCCCACTTTGTCTTTCCAACGGGTCATAGTATACATCTGCCAAAATCACGCAACGCAACAAGACGCTTTGATCACATCGCAAATTCTCTCGCATCTTATGAACAAGATGACAGTTGATATTCCCAGTCTGTCGACTTTCAGTAATCCGCTGCTTTGTTCCAACACCAAGGAGACGTCATGTCAGGCACATGCTGTACTTGTATGTAGTGGCTGCCACATGGTTCAAGTATGTGTGCCCTAGTTCTAGCTCATTTTTCGTGACCAGATAGCCCGTTTTTTTATAGCCTTATCTAACCTACTGACGTGACAACAGTACTGCTCAAAAGATTGTCAGGCTGCAGATTGGTCTCGTCACAAGAAGGGATGTAAATCCCCATTCATGAAAGACACTTGGGAGCCCGAGTGGTATCGTAATGGTCGTCAGCCCGCTTTTATCAGCGAGGGTCCCTCACACGCTGGGTTCGGCAACAGAAAGTATCTCTGGGGCAACATGCCTGCTCTTGATATTCTGCAGCTTGAGAACAATGAAGGCAGGACCAGTGCAACGAGTCACGACTTCAATCTTCTCTTTGCCGCGTCGGGCGATCTTCGAAATGCCATCAAAACTATTGCTGGGCTGCCAGAGGGATACAAAGGTGAATGTGTTGCTGTCTTGAACGATAAGGATTTCATCATCGTGGCCCGCAATGCCATCATGCTTCTCATTGCGCTCCAACTCGAACCAGACATTGCAGTACCGATGATCATCCATTTATGGTACTCAGCATTACTTCCTCACGATATGGTACAGGCTATTCAGTCCACCATCCTTCCCATGATCGAAGATGTTTGCCAGAAGATCAAGAACAAGCCCGGCAATACATTACAGGCAAAGACATTTGACATAGGCAGCCGAAAGCTGAGCATAACACTGAAGAAAGACGAATGGGCTCGCTTGGCGACGTTTTGCCAGGTTCCGGAAGGACTGTCAGCAGAAGCTGCTCAACGAATTCGCCGCCGCATCACGCTAGCTCCCGAGAGAGTCGACTATCGTGATCGAGCTATGCTGAAAATGTCTGCTGGTGTTCGCCAGGGAGAAATGTACTTTCGCCATACTGGCATCTTGCTGCCTTATGGTTGTTCCACCACAGACTTCGACACACCCAACCCGTAAGATTCCTCTGATTCTATGAAGTAATCAAGGATTGACATCAATCAAGCACACTGTTCTTCCAAAATGACTGGCTGATGAACGATGACGCTAGTCCCCGCGGTGGCTGGCTTTTTGATGAGTATCTGGAGGACGCTCCAGCTGCGAAAGCAGATGAGTTCGGTGCTATCTTCTTTCACATCAGAGGACTACTTTGTAGGTTCTGCAGCCGGCTACGAAGCTCTAACATCTCGTTCCGGCTGTTCAACATGGATGCCCAAGATATAGGACCCTATCTCGATGACATGAAGTTTGACCGTATCGAGGTGAGATACGCATTTCTCGGTCCCTCATGGTGCTTTGGCGTTGACATTTACACAGATCTCCAATATATGCGATCGAGGTTATGTCGGCCCGCACACTTGTCTCCAGATCTTCTCGCGACTCCTCAAGCCGACTTCACAGAACCCAAAAGCCACGCTACTTATGCTCTTCATAAATGCTGCCGTGGAAATCGATCACGAAGCAAACCCACAAGGAGATATACAGTCGCTTGTACCGGCGATGGAACGCCTTAAAAAGTACATCCCATTCGACAAATCCCGTGTAAATATGAATAGAGCTGGAATGAATCCAGGTCCACATCCTGACCTAATCTTGCGTATTACCTGCTCCGATATGTTCAAACCGTGGGACAAGCACTTCGATGTTTTCATGGATGAGTGCAGGATTACGCAGTTTGCTACGCTGTGTGGGATGGCTATCAAGGAGAAACACACTATTGTCCAGCCTTGGCCATACAGGGTTGAGAATCAAACGACAAAAAAGGATTTTGATGTTCTGCGTGCCAGCAGTACAACTGGGTTTGAGCGATACATGGAGTTTCAGAAGCTTGAAAACATCTGAATGGGAAAAGGTCGACTAATGCGTCGACCAGGGACACAGCACCCAGATGCAGATGCAATTTGACCTGTGTTTGGATTACAGTTCTCAGCAAAAGTTAGATAAATGCTTCGCTACATGTTACGTGTCGCGTCCTTGACCATAACACAATCAGTCCAACACCAAAGTTCAAGGTTCGCAGGCGCACTAAATCAGTCAAGTACCGCTGCCATTGACTATCACAACCCTCTTCTACACTCCTAAAGACGATCTCAAAAGTTCACAACGCTCGCCTCCAACACCCCTTCCTCTCCAATCAACCTTTTAAGCACATCCTCACCAACCGGCTTGTCCACCCCCAAAATCATCAACGCCTCCTTACTCCCCTCCTTCTCATCCCCTGCATCAGCCCCATTCTGCCGCTGCTCCTCCACTTCTTCATCCAGTGGCGCCACATTCATAAACTTGATATTAACACCCGCCTTACCCAGCTGATTCCCCACATACCCGATCTTGCCGACGGAATCAAAATTCCGGCAGATAATCAGCGTGCCGCGCGGTACGAACTCGCCTTTGAACCTGTCCAGGCGCGAAATGAAGGGTCTGTTCCCGGATACGAAGCCTTGGATGATCTGATCGTCGACTGTGCTGTTGTCTCGGGCAGTAGAGCGCGCTGCGGCAGATGCCGAAACACTGGAGCGAGACTGCTGGGACACGGAGCGCGAGGCGCGTGCGCGGAGGGTAATGAAGGAGGCGTAGGGCTTGTCCTCGACGTTCTCGCGTGAACGCTGCTCGTTGATGAGGATACCGCGTTCTTTGGCGAGAATCTCGGCGTTGACGATGTTGATGTTGAGGCCGTCACTTGAGGTGATGGGTGTCAGCAGGCCTTTGACTAGTGCAGCGAATAGAGGCTTGGTGGTGTTGATAGTAGCTAGCTTTCCTTCGTATATCAGGTCAAAGGTTGTGCGGAAAGAATCTTTCTTGACGCTGGAGTAGTGTTGGGTATACAGACTACCCATCTTCTCAACGAGACTGATGAAGGGCTGTAGTGTGCGGTATTCCTCTGGAAGGACTATAGGTGCATTGACTGCCGTGCGAGGAAGCTCCCCAGACAGAATGGACACCACTTGCTCGCATACATCAATGGAGACATTTTCCTGAGCTTCTGTAGTTGAAGCACCGAGATGGGGTGTTGCAACCACCTTTGGATGCGCGATCAATCGAGTCGCAGACGAGTCTGGCTCAGGAGGCTCGGAAGTGAAGACGTCAATTCCAGCTCCTGCAATCTTACCAGCGTTCAAAGCTTCCACCAGAGCATCTTCATCAATCATTCCGCCTCGCGCAACGTTCAGAATCCGCGCAGTGGGCTTCATCGTCTCTAATTCGGCTTTTCCGATCATACCTTTGGTTGAAGCTATGAGAGGCGTGTGGAGCGTCAAGAAATCTGCTTCTTTCAAAATCTCAGCAAGACTAGGCTTGAGCGTCACTGATGCTGCTGCTGCCAGGTTCGGATTGGCATAGGGATCGTATGCGATGAGTCTCATACCCAGGCCATTAGCGATCCGAGCGACTGTGAGACCAACTATGACAGTGTAAGCGGTACTCAGCTCCTGAATTCTCCTGCGTTACCTTTGCCCAGCCCCACGATAGCAAGAGTTTTTCCTTTGGCCTCAACTCCTACGAGCCGACCACGCTCCCATTTGCCTGCCTTGATGCTTTGTGAAGCATCGCCCACATTCCGGGCAACAGCCATCAACACTTTGATATGTCAGCAGACACTCCATTTGCGCGACGTGGACGCACTCACGCGCAATAGTGTGTTCCGCTGCAGCATTGATATTCCCAGAGGGTGAGTTCACGACAATGATGCCGTGCTGAGTAGCGCTTTGAACATCAACATTGTCAACACCAACACCTGCACGGGCTACCACTTTCATATTCTTGGCTGCCTTCAAAAGATCCGCCGTCACTTTGGTCTCGGATCGAACGATTAGTGCATCATATTCGCCGATGATGCTCTTGAGCTCCTCGGGACTGAGTCCCTTCTTTTCGTCGACATCGAACTCATCTTTCAATAGCGCCAGGCCGTCCGGTGACACCTTCTCCGGTATGAGAATCTTGCGTTTTTTGGCATGCATAACAGAGACCATGTTGAATGAAGACTTTGTTGGCTGCCTGGTCTAACCGTATAACTAAGGCTATTAAACACTTCCAATATTCTGACGTCAGATCATTCAGCGAGGGTTATGCTCAGTTGTTGATATCTTTGATCGATATACTTCAGGGTTTTCGGGGGCGAGGAATAGTTGGTAGTCAGGGGGGTGAATATATATGTATGTATATCCAAATAGTTAGCCCATGCCCAGTGCTGTATGCAAGGTCATTATAACAAGCCTCTGCGGGCTCGTACAGTACATCTGTTAAGATACGTCAGATTTCTGGTTCGGCGAGTTGTGTTGACTCTGGTTACCCCGCACTTTTACCCCACGGGGTACGCTATATTGCGGACTGAATGGACGAACCCGCATTGAGGATACATAACTACTCAAATTAGCTCTCAGCCAAGATTCAAATTGCCCGATAACGTATTTCGTGTGTAATGGCAGTTAGTGCATATTTGATCCTCAGACAGGACTTGTAGGGCAGCTAACAAGAGCTTTGGTAGCGGCATCACGGGATACATCATCTGTGCAGCATAGCCGGCTAGTCTGAACGTAGGACTGCATTCATTGGAGGGCTCGTTGGTGTTGCGTGGGATAAATACATAATGCGCGGGGTAATTGGCGCCGCGCTTTTACCAATGACTACGTGTCTTGAGCTTCTCGTTCTGCACAACCTCGATCGAGTAACCGTCGGGATCTGCAAAGATTGTCAGTTGCTATACGTGTGTACCAAAAAATATAACAGCATACCTAGCACAAATGCAATTTCCTTCATGCGACCATCGGTGAGCCTCTTCCTCCACTTGACCTTCTTTTCCTCGAAACGAGCACATGCGGCCTCCAGATCGTCAACAGCAATGCAAATGTGACCAAAGCCCTGAGGCTCATCGTTTCCGTTGTGGTACTTGAGGTTGGGGTCTTTTTCAGTTCCATAGTTCCATGTTAATTCGAGCAAGCCTTCGCTGTCCACAATGGGATTTACATAGTTGGCGGTAGCCTCTGGTGCGTCCGGGCCATAGCCAAAGAAATAAAGATTGAACTCAGCATCGGGCATTTCGATCGTGCGCTTGAGCTTCATACCCATGACGTCTTGGTAGAATTTGAGAGAAACATCCTTGTCCTTGATGCGAATCATGGTGTGGTTCTACTTCTGTCAGTTGTGTCCAAGTGAGTCCGTCTCATATCACCTACCATGAGATATGTGCCAACGTCTGTGTCTTTGACGCTCTCAGTTTCCTCGGAGGGCTTTTGACCAACCACTTCGACCCAGTAGCCATCAGGGTCAAGCACGAAAGCAAGGTTGTTCATACGCCCTTCCTTCAGCTTCTTTTGGAATTTATAGCCAGCGTCCTCTATCCTCTGGCATGCAGCTTGAATGTTATCTACCGAAATGCAAAGATGGCCAAAGCCTTTGTGGGGCTCTGTGTTGCCGTTTGTGATCTTGTAGTTTGGGTCATTTTCTGTTCCGTAGTTGTGAGTTAATTCGACAATGCCTTCGCGATCAGTCCAGTGATTTCCGGCGGAAGCGGCCTTTGGGCCGTCGTATGCAAGAAAGTAGAGATCGAACTTGTCATCAGGGTTCTTGATCTCATTGATCAGTTTCATGCCCAGAAACTCATAGAACTGGATTGAGCGCTTTGGATCCTTGACACGGATCCTTAACAAGAATCAGTAATCGGCTAATTGCAGGTGTTGAGTAAGGCATACCGCCATGCGGGTACTCACATGGAATGGTGGAGCTTGTACTTGGTTGGATCGGTCGTCATGGTCGCTAGCGTACGCACAAGAATGCTTGGGGAATGGTTTGGTCTTGCAAGTCTGAGGGCAGTAGAAACAGCCAGGCGCGATGTCCTGATACACGTTGAACGTAGAAGAAGCATGAAGTGAGGATTCCAACGAGGTTGGTGAAGCAATTGAGGGGTACAGAATGAGCTAATTACGTGTACCACCCAATGAGAAGCTGCTGACATGCCCCCTCACCACTGTCCTAGACGCCTTAGACGCATCTGCATCGGGGCATGGGGATATCTGCGAATGCATCTCTTCTAGGCTATTGTGTGAATACTAGTGCGGAATCTGCCCGCAGTGCAAGAATGCAACACAACCGCGTGAATGTCGGCTGCAAGTAGACTTGATGATCAGAC
Organism: Bipolaris sorokiniana ND90Pr; assembly: GCF_000338995.1. Classification (NCBI taxonomy): domain Eukaryota; kingdom Fungi; phylum Ascomycota; class Dothideomycetes; order Pleosporales; family Pleosporaceae; genus Bipolaris; species Bipolaris sorokiniana. Next base: position 1,100,668 of record NW_006911901.1, on the reverse strand, counting down.
TGCCAGAAGAGCTCATCCGCTAAATAGTGCACATATCATAGAGGCTGTACTCGGTGCATGACGCCCTTCATCTGCTGGTCATGACTACACTACATTACCCAGTATTAGAACAGAGGGCGTCCCCAAAGGGGCACGAGAGCACGTGCGGCGGAACAACAGCGTTCCGGCAGTTGGTCATAGCTTTTGGGCCTCGTAAACTTGGCCATGGACTCCATGATGCCTACGAAGCCGGTCGCGTACTGATCCTCCTCCCTTCACGGTATCAAGTCGGTCTACGCATCTGCCCGGTCGCTGTTGGACGTTTCTCGCACTGCAAGTAGTAAGCATCCGTCTGTGGCCTAGTTAGTAGCAGGCGCACGAGGACAGTCCGGGAAGGGGGTTGCGCCAACAATCGACCAGGTACGTGGTCTTCTTACTGCGTCACAAGCATTCAGCCCATCGCCCATGATCCCAACCACGTCGCACTCGATATATTGCTATGTGCTGTACACAAACTCGCACTCATCCGTTTTCACTTGTTGTTAACAACACCCACTATTAGCCTCCTGACCATGTCCGCAATAGGTTTTCCAATGATCAACATCGCCAAAGTGAGCGACTGGCTCACTCAGAACGCCAATGAAGGCATATATCCCCGACTCTTGTAAGTTGTGCTTGTTCACGGCCACTGACTAGACTGACGTGACGAGTTTAATGTCCCCGAATGGCACGCTATTAGCATATTCGAAGCCCGTGCAAACTAAGGAGCTTCGTGACCAGGCTGCCCTCATTTCCATGGCATGGAAGGATCATTGCGCCGGTCGCCAAAAGCTTTCTACGCGAAATGGGGCTCCAGACCATTCGCTCAAGCCCCCACTGCAGACACTCACCATCGAAACCCAGGACTGCAATATCATAGTGCGTCTGTTGCAACCAGAGTTGCTCCTGGTCCTCATTGGCAGAATTCCCCCAAGCAAAAAGCAGACGTTCAAAATCTCACCCGAAGGTCAGGGAGACCCTAGATATCCGGATGTCGATGTCTCTCTTTCCCGCCCCGGATCAAGTGCGCAGCTGCATGCTCAGGCTGACGGATCGGCCGACAACCTAAGGCCCAGCAACGGGGGGCCAAACATGAAGAACAAGGCGCCTTCTTTGTTCAGTAATATGAGCCAGCGCGAGAAAGACATCCGGGGAGGTGCACTCCATGTGCAACGAAAGAAACTAGATGCCTTGGCCGAATACGTCCTCCGAGATTTTGAAGATACTTCCTTCGTTATGCCAGCAGATGCAGACTTGCAGTAGTGCGCGGGCTCTCACCTTTTATCAGAAGACACATGCAACCCCATGCCCTACCGTCTTTGGCAGCTGGCAGTGTGATCTTCCAATGTTTTAATAAGTTCGGCCATGCTAAAGGCATGCATTTCAAATACTCAAACAGTCCATCAATGACGGCTAGTCCATCTCGCGCACTCATAAAGTGCGGTTCCTCGGGCACGCAAATATCGATGTGCACTAGGTGAGCAAAGATGACCTATCCAACATAATACCACCACCCAAGTAACGGGAGAGTTCTTGCACCCATCGACATGGTATCCTGGACTCTGAAAATCGACCATGAGCGCTTTATTGTTCAAGAAGAGGATTTTCAGTCTTTTTGAGGGGCTCCATACAGCGCTATGAAAGAAGGGGTCGTTGACAGTCAAGTGACCTCTTTGTATGTCGACAGATACACAAGTCTGTTTGCTTTGAGATTGCGAGGCTTGTTCCTTAAGACTCCAAAGAGATTGTAATGTAGGGGATCGGTTCGACAGCCCAAGATGATATATGATCAGTGTCTAAGCTGCATCTGATGTATCAGTTGCTTGTATTTCTCTCCGTGTCTTTGTCATACTTGTTCGCATGTTATTCCAAGCTTGACTGTTCTTGAACAAAGAACATGACGGATCGGATTTCAACCCCGTTTGAATATGTTGAAAGAGGAAGCAAATGCACCCTCACCTAACTGTTTTCACTTGTGATTGCATCAGTATGCCTCTTGGATTTATTTGCTTTAGTCTCTCTAGGAACTCACCGTCTGTGCGGACAACTATACTACAATACTGCTCTTGCTGTATAATCACATGAGGCTGTCCAATGCTGAATCGCACTGCTGGCTTACTGTCAACCTTAATTCAGTTAGTATGCTAGATACCGCTCATAGAAGATACCAAGAACCCGCTATTTCTTTTAGATGCACAGGAATCCGCGTATGGAAAAGCACTGATAATAAGGCTATTCATGTAAGAGGGTCCATTCGTAGGCGCTCATCAGATCTCCGAGCACCGGGATTTCCCCGCCATGGCCCCGCGTGGCCTCTGAAGCACGCAATTCGCGCTAGGACCAAATTCTCGTCGCGTCGAGGCGACATTCCGCCCATTTGCAATCTCTCGCCCGAAAGACGTGCTAAACCATGTCGCAAGAGCCAATCAGGAGCATTATGAACGATTGCGTCTTTCTCGGTCCTCAATCTGCCGATGTCGCTACTGGACGGCGGCACTTTTTGTCTCCTACGAGGCGACTTGACCACTCCACCGATAAGATCCCTAGGTGAACCCTCAAGGAGAGTCTAGTCTAACCCTCGCTCTTTTCTTTACTCTTAAAGAAAGACTCTCGGATCTTGTCGTCAAAGGCTGAGACGTCGAGGCGCATACATCGCCTTTCAAGATGCATTTTCAGCAGACGGATTCTGCCGGCCCTGGTGCTGAGCAGAACGCACCCAAGGAGTTCACCAAGAAGTCCTCGAGCCTACCCTTTGGCCAGGACCTCTCGTACCAGTCAATCAGCGGCCCTACCTACCTCACGGCGCAAACCCTCGTCCAGCAGGTTGCATACGCCCTCTCGGATAAGATCTTCGCATACTCCGCCGAGTCGTTTGATCTGGACGTAGCAGTCAAACACTGGCAAGAGCAGGGCGAGAAGAATGCATTTGGATACCAGACTGGTGTCTCTTCTCTGGAGACTAGGACAGGTGCAGGTGCAATTGCCTTGGGTTACATGTTCTCCAAGGACTTTGATCTGAAGAAGCGCCATATTCCACAGTCAATCATTGCCTCTTCCTCGACGTTGACGCACCTCCGCTCTTCTCTCGACCAGCTGGCCGCCCTCTACTCGGTCGCCAACCCTCTCACCGCTCACATTGCTGCTGTCGATTATTCTGCGAATGCAAGCGCTGGTCTCGTCACCGATTATGTCTCATCCCTTTCACTTGCTGAAGATTTGGGCCTTGGTCTTGTCTGCAGTCCCTCTGTCTTTGAGTCTCAGCACATGGCTCTCTTTGCGACTCTGCTCTCAAGTGTCATTCCTACCATTCACACATACGATGGCATCAGTGTTGGACGAGAGACGGCGAGGCTGGTTGACACGCTCGACCAGGCTAGGCTATACAACAGTTATGAGGCCGTGCTGAAGGCAGTGTCTGATGTGGACAAGAAACACTCGGATACCGCTGGACGCGTGCTCCGCCTCCTCCAGGCTTTCAACGACGAGCTCGGCGAGGACTACAAGCTCTTTGACTACTACGGCCATGAGGAGCCTGAGAGCGTTCTGGTTGTCTTTGGCACTGTGGAGGCTTCTTTGACTGCCCAGGTTGCGACTGCATTGTCCAAGGAGGGCGAGAAGGTTGGTGCCATCAACGTTCGTGTGTACCGCCCCTTTGTGGAAGAGGCCTTTTTGGAAGCGCTTCCCAAGAGCACTCGCCGCATCGCTGTCCTTGGTCAGGTCAAAGATGAAACAGCCGTGCTCGACCCTGCCGAGTACTCGAGGCTATACGCCGATGTATTGGCGGCTGTTCAGTTCACCCTCGACAGGAATGTAGAGGTAACGGACGTCAAATACTCTCGCGAGCAAGTCTGGACACCCAGCAACTTTCTCGACGCTTTCCGTCAAATTCACGCCGAGAAGGAGGGCATAGAAGCGCGTTCCTTTATCGACATCTTGAACAATGCCGATGTGAAGCAGTACAGCTTCTGGAACTTGGACGAATCTCTGGCTGCCAACGCACCCGCTGTTATTGGCAAGCTCTTCTCTACCGACTCTTCAAAGAACGTCTTTGTGCGCAACGGACACGACAATCTGGTCCAAGGTGGTGTTACGCGAACCGATATCCGCAACGCTGACTACACCATCGAGGCTCCATATGCTGTTGAGCAAGCTGATGTTGCCTTTGTTGGCGACGAGGCCATCCTCAAGGCATTCGATGTTTTGAACAGCGTCAAGCCCGACGGTTCCATAATCGTCAAGCTACCAGGCGTGAAGAATGAGGACATTGAGAAGAAGCTTTCTCCCGCTTTCCGCAAGACTCTCGTCAATAAGGATATCGAGCTCTTCGTTCTGGACCCTGCGCTTTCTGAAGCTGTCGCTGAGGATGAATCTCTGGAATCTTTCCTCACTCAGCTCGCATTCCTCAAGGTTGCTCGGGAAGATCTTCTAACATCAGGCCTCTCCAAGCTCGCTACTATCAACGGTAGCCTGGAACTTTTCGAGAAGCTCGCTGCGCAGCTTGAGAATGCCCTCCGCGAGGTGGAGGTTCCTACTACCTGGGGTACTGCTGAGGACGCTGAGCCCATCAGTCTTCCCTCAGACATCAACGTTACCAGCTTTGCTCCTTTCGAGCGCACTGAGCCTGAGCCTCCCACTCTGCTCAAAGACTGGCAAGTCGCTGCCAAGGGCTTCACTTTCAAGGAGGCCTACGGTACTTCTAACCAAGTCCGTCCTGACCTTGGTATCAAGACAAGCATTGTTCATGTCAAGGAGCGTCGTCGCCTTACCCCCCAGAACTACGATCGTAACATTTTCCACATCGAATTCGACCTTGGAGACTCTGGCGTCACTTATGCCATCGGTGAGGCTCTCGGTATCCACGCGGAGAACGACGAGGCGCAAGTTGATGAGTTCATCAAGTGGTACGGCCTCAACCCCAACGAGATTGTCGAAGTGCCATCTCGTGAGGATCCCAACGTGTTAGTCAACCGCACCGTCTACCAGTCTCTTCTGCAGAACGTCGACATCTTCGGTCGCCCACCAAAGCGCTTCTACGAGGCACTTGCCGAGTTTGCTAGCGACGAGGCTGAGAAACGGGAACTCCTTCAAATCATCAGTCCAGAGGGTGCTACTGAGTTCAAACGCCGCGCTGAGGTTGACACCATCACCTACGCTGACATCCTGCTCGAGTTCCCATCTGCTCACCCCAGCTTCCACGAGATTGTCCGAATTGTCAGTCCCATGAAGCGCCGCGAGTACTCCATTGCTTCCGCGCAACACGTGACCCCCAACTCCGTCTCCTTGCTCATTGTGACGGTAAACTGGACCGACCCCAAGGGCCGCGACCGCTTCGGTCAAGCCACTCGCTACCTCAACAGCCTCAAGGTCGGCTCTCCCGTCACTGTCTCTGTCAAGCCTTCCGTCATGAAGCTCCCCACCAAGACGACGGCTCCCATCATCATGGCCGGTCTAGGTACCGGTCTCGCCCCCTTTCGCGCCTTCGTCCAAGAGCGTGCCTACCAAAAGCAGCAAGGCCACGAAATCGGCGAAGTCCTGCTTTACATGGGCTCGCGCCACCAACGCGAAGAGTACCTCTACGGCGAGGAATGGGAGGCCTACCAAGATGCTGGCATCATTACCCTTATCGGCCGCGCCTTTTCGCGTGATCAGCCCCAGAAGATTTACATTCAAGACCGTATGCGCGAGTCTCTCAAGGATATTCGACGCAGTTATCTGGAGAAGGAAGGTAGCTTTTACCTCTGCGGTCCTACCTGGCCCGTTCCTGATGTCACCGAGGTGTTGCAAGAGGCGCTTGAGGTGGAGCACAAGGTGAAGAACCCCGCTGCGAAGAAGATTGATAGTAGAAAGGAGATTGAGAAATTGAAGGATGAGGGGAGGTATGTGCTTGAGGTTTATTAGAGAAGTAGATGATGGGGGATGGGTGTGGATTAGATAGGTTTGATAGATTCCCCCAAAAAAATGAACGGGGGGTTTTTTTGGTATGAAGTATGTGTGCTGTCTTCTCTGTTGCATTCGATTGGAAGTAGGGGTACAGCTGTACTTGGAGTTTCTATGCCTTTTTTTTCTGTACTCATGTACATATTTTGCAGAGAGTCCGCCCACCCCCAACAAATCTGTTTGCCCCAGTACTGGTTATCAAAAGAATGAATACAGTAAAACCCCTGGTTTCCAGTATACTAAACCTAGCCCACATGACTCCCATATCCAACCCTACAATGCAAACCAACTAACCTAAAACAGCATCAATGAAACTATCACTTTTTCCTCTTCAGTTTCTTCGCTTTCGCAGCCGCAACCCTTAACCGCGCAAGTTTTAGTTCCGCCTCTGCTGCTGCGATTTCTGCCTCGTAGTCTCTCTCTTCCTCCTCTTCCTCTTCCTCCTCTTCAAATTCTCCATGTTCATCCCTCTCCATCCCCTCCGGTACAAACAGAGAGTCCTCAGGACTATGCCGTACATCCTTACCCCGCTGTGTGCTTTGCTGTGTCCTTTTCCGCGTCCCCTGCGGCTCAGGTTTCTTAGCCCTCAGCGTACTATGCGCAGAGGAAGAAGATGCGTGCGGCAGGGGCGGAAACATGCCATACCGCGATTTGCACCAGGCATGTTGATACGGATTTACCGTCTCCTCAGGCGAGGAAGAAGAAGAAGACGATGCACATACCTCATCACCTCTCTCGCTCTGCCGCTTCTTCCCTTTACCACTACTACCAGTATCACCGCGTCGTTTCCGCCGAACCTCCTTACTGCGCCTTCGCAGCTCAGTCTCATCAGATTCCGCCTCCTCATCGCTACCACTCTCCGGCCCAACATCGAAAAGGTACTCCACATCCTCTTCTTCTTCTTCCCCCTCCCTCTCTTCCTCCTTAGCCAAGTGTTTATACCTAACCCCAAACGCATACTCAACCCCCCACCCCTTCCCCAGCATATCCTCGATAACATCGAAATCCGACCTACCCAGCTGTGGCTTCCGATTCCCCGTGTGCCGGATGCGATACCGCACCACGTCCCGCATAGCTTTGTGCAACCACTCCTTGTCCGAGGTGAGCTTCGCGATGCGCAGGATGGAGGTTAGAGAAGATGGGTTCCAGTTGTGAGGGTTGGACTCATGTTTGCGGAGTAAAGGGCGTTGTCTTTTGCGTTTGGTTGGGCAGGTGCTGGATTTGACGAGAGGACGGTGGCATTTGGGGACGAAGGATTTGGTAAAGTTGGGGCCCCAGTGGTGCTGGATTTGGTGGATTAGGGGTGCTTTGGCTGTGGGGTCGTTTTTCTTGGGGGGTTTGGAGGGGGCAGCGAGTTTGCTGGGTTTCTTATTTTGAGTAGGCTTCTTTGGGGGAGGGTTTGTGGTGGAGTTGGCGAGTGGGCGGTTGGGCGGGATGTGGTTGTCAGATGACTCGTAGTAGTTGGTTTGGCCTTTTTTCGACTGCTTCGAGGACGTAGGTTCCTCATTGCCATCGCTGTCGATGAGGCTGGTTGGCAGACGGTTAGGTGGAATGTAATTGTCGGAGGATTCGTAATACGAGCCTGGGCCTTCTTTGAACCGCTTCAAGGGCGGATTTTCCTCGTTGCTATCACTGCCGACTGGGCTGCGTTCCTGACTGGGCACTGAAGAACCTGAATCCATTCGGTCCTCGTCGGCACTCAGAAGTGCAGTAGCGTCTGGAAGGCGATTCGGTTCAACAACACTCTGCGGATCCGACGAGGACTCATCGCCAGCAAGGTAATCAGGACTTGATAATCGCTCGAGGTACTCTGGCGAGTACGAACGATCAGCGCTGGCGGCCATATCTTTCTGAACGTGAGATACCCAGATATCCGTCAAACAGTGCTCACTGAGATGCTGTAGGCTCCGATAGTCGGTTGTGCGTGGGCGATTTGTAGCGGAGAAGTAAGAGGTCCGAGTCGCCAGTGTGAGAATTTCGGTACTAGGCCAGTTCAGCGCCAAAGATAAAAGATGGAGGTCAGTGGCTTTCACTGCGTTATGATCTCTCAAACGGGTAAGCGTCCAGTCTTTAGCGGGTGATCGAGTGCCTAGCCCCAGGTAGAATCGACAGTGAGAGACCGGGCACTGATGGCTTCCTGCAGCGATCTATACCAAGAGATCAGTGATTACTGGGATCTCAGCATCATATGACAGCCGCCAGGTTATCAGAAGCCTTGAGTGAAAGGCTTGTTCTTATCCATGTCTAATTAGTGTGTAGGCCATGCCGCTGGGACGTCAGACAACATCGATCGTGCTTTCAAACTCGCCAGGTTACTTTTGTTACACGAGACACGGCACAGAATACATACTCGATACCTGGCGAACCGGCCAATGCCAAATCGATGGTACGAAATCGACACAGAAGCGGGTATCTTTTCAGTCATGAGCAACATCACTGCGCAACCAACACAGACAAACACTCACACCGACACAGCTACTAATCACCCCACTATGGTCTTGAAATCCTCAGCAATAGCAGCAAACTCCTGCGGCTTTTCCACAGCCCATCCACGAACCTTCTGAACCCCCTCCAAATCCATCTCCATATGCTCCCTCGACGTAGTCCCATTCAACACCACAACACCCTGATCAATCACTAGTGCATAAAGTGCAATTGGTATCTCAACCTGTGCCGCTCGTGCCAGCACCACAACAGGTTGCGACTGCAAAAGCGCGGGGTTACCAGTCAGCGTCCAGAAAGACTGATACACGATGTCGTGTTCTTTACAAAAGTTGCGTAAAGGTACGTCGTAGCGCGTCTGGGGGTAAAAGCGATTTTGTACAACTGCAGGCTTGATAGTGGCGTTTTGGTAGAGGGCTTGGAGGGCAGCAAGTGTTACATTTGAGATGCCAAGGGAGCGGATACGATGGGGGATATATGTCTCCAATAGCTTCCAGGCCTGAATTGTCTGCTCGATCGTTGGTAGCGGTGAGTGCAGAAGCAAACAGTCGAGGTAGGAGTCGTTTGGAGATTCAGATACATGGTGCAGGTTCTTGAACGATGACGCGACAGAAGTGTGGATTTGAGAGTCCAAGGGTGCGCTGGGGTCATATGGCATGTTGTTTAGGTCTTGTCCCGCAGGTGTAGTATATTTTGTTTGTAACTACATGGTATTAGTATGGGATAAGCCGGGATTTTAATATACGTACGTATAACTCTTCTCGCTTCAAGAGGCCTTCGGTAAATGCTTCGCGAATCGCTTCTCCGACCAAGGCCTCTTGATAATGACGTGGCTGTGCAGCTGTGTCGACACGCCGGAACCCAACAATCAGCGCCTCCTTTACCAGCCTCTTTGTTTGATCTTTCTTCCAGGCAGTGCCGTATATAAATGCTGATTTATCATCATATAAGCGGGAGATGCGGTTGGTTGTCGATACAGAAGCCATTGTACGAGATGGAGCACACGGTTTCAAACAAGATGCAAATGATAGGGCAGCGATACGAGGAGATGTTGCAATCATCCTGTTACAATTCCATACCAAACAGAATGCTTTTGGCGGAAGCATGGCCGCATTTAGCTGGGTAGCAGCGATGCGCGGTACCTTGCATTGACTAAGCAGTAGCAATGACGCTTACCATTTCACATGTGCCCCACCATGCATTCCGATCGGACCCTTTGCCATCCCGACCGGAAAGTACTGGAAGCTAAGCAAGCCACCACCACCTATTCTCAGAACGAACCACCTTTTCCTATACGACACCTACAATCCACTTCTCTATTATTTTTTAAAAAAAAACTCCCCCAGATATTCACAATGGGACGTCCCGACGGCCCCCGCGACCCCATCGCCGGCCCCGACACACCTCAACCACCATTCCCCCTAAAGCTACGCGGCCCCGTAATCAAAGGCTTTGGACGCGGCAGTAAAGAAGTAACCTCACTCACCCCCTCTCAACCTCTAAATTAAGACTAAAGCTCAAATCACAGCTCGGCATCCCCACCGCCAACATCCCCCTCTCCGGCCTCTCAATCGGCGGCAACGAGGACCTCGACTCAGGCATCTACTACGGCTGGTGCACGCTCGATCCCTCCACCATCCCTTCTTCCTCTTCGCCCTCTACCAACACAACCACAACCCCTCCCTCTACCGACACACCCCCCTCCACATCCTCCAACCACGCCGTCCTCGACCTAAACTACCCCACCGACCCCGCCCCCTCCCCCCAAACAATCTACCCCACCGTCCTCTCAATCGGATACAATCCATACTACAAGAACTCGAAGCGCAGCATCGAAATCCACATTTTACATAACTTCGAGCGCGATTTCTATGGGGCGATGCTGAGTCTGGTTATTCTGGGGTTTATACGGCCCGAGTATGATTATGTGAGTTTGGAGGCGCTGGTGGAGGATATCAAGGAGGATATCAGGGTGGCGAAGAGGAGTTTGGAGCGTGAGAAGTATTTGGAGTGGAAGGAGGATGAGTGGTTGAAGGGGAAGGGCGAGGGTGGCGAGGTTATGGGGAATGGGAATGTGAGGGTGGAGCAGGCGGGGCAGAGTGATGGGATTGTCAAGAGTGAGATGATGAATTGATGGGGCGGCGTCTACCACTGAGCATTTTCTCTTTTTTTGGTACTTGGGAGAAGTATAGGAGCAAGGACATGTTGTTTTTTCCTTCATACGTCTTAGACTAACTTGCACGGCGATATCCCCCTCCCCCTCGAGAGTAAGTATCGAGTCTAACACGAATTCGATCATGATAATAATCCATGCATACACGGCCTACCCGGTAGCAAAAAAGATATCTCAACGTATAGAAGAAACATTGCGCCCCCAAGGCGACAATGGTTCAAAACTCTCGCAGCAGATGGTTGCTGGATAAAAGAAAATGCTCAAAAGACGCCCGTTCCTATAAAGTGATGGGAACTATTAGACTAAATTTGTCTTTTTCGAAGAGCGATCCTCGAACAAAGACCATCATGTCCCTCTCCCCCTTGTATGTGTGTGGGTTGTGAATGCAAAAGCCACAATGAAAGAAGAAGTAGTAGAAGAAGAAGAAGAAGAAGAAGAAGAAGAAAAAAGACAAGAACATGAAACCACTTTTGTTACAGCCGCCTCGACCGTCAACACGAAATAGGAAGACGAATAAGAAAGAAAAAAGAAATCATCAAACCTTCTGTCCCGATTCATTGCAGACCTTTATCTAGCACAGGCATAACCTACAACCCAGCATTAGCATCTCATCATTCATCATAGCCCTAGACGGAGAGAGAAAACTTACACTCATACAAACAAGCACAGGCATATCAAAAATATCGCGCTTGATATGCCACCAAATCATGCAATCCACCATGCCGTTCTTGGCTCCAAGTCGCTGCATGGCACTCTCGCCCTGATGCACGGCGCCGCCTTCCATTTTGACCAGTGGATCATGTTTGGCGTCACCACCTGCATTCGCACTCTTCATTTCTTGCAGGCGGTCTACATCTGCCTTGGTCTGGTACCGCAGCATGTTGACACGCTGAGAGGCATAGCCACGAGGGTCCTGGTAGCAGAGCTCGGAAAAGTGCTGCAGAAACTCGAGGGCTGATCGTGCGTCCATGAGCTCGATGATGTTGACGCTGGGTGTGGCCGTCTCGCTGTCTTGGGCTGCAAGGTTTGGTGTCGTGTTTTGGGTCGACGTGTCGCTTTCGTTCGAGTCGCGGTTGATGCCAGTGTTGACGTTAAGGTTTGGTTCTTGGCCAAGGAGAACTTCGCGTTTCCAGCCAGTGAGTATGGTGAATTCCTTGTTGATGCCGACAATCTCTCCAGAGCGTCGGCAAATCAAAAACGGTGTGCCAACTTCTGCAAAGTGTTCTTGGAGTGTCATGAGATGGCGCTGAAGACCCATTTCTTGGTGAATCAAATCATCTCTGTTCAGCTCTTCACGGACTTGCAGTAGCACCGGCCGATAATTCTGCAAGTATTGCTGGGCTTTGGCAACCCATGGCCGAGAGTACTTCTTGTCAATCAACTGGTAGAGCCTATGATAGCCCTTGACATAGTCATAGGGCTTGGTGATGCCCTGGTAGATGCTCTTGGTATCTCGCTGGCGTTTGCGGATGCCATTGGCATGTAATGAATGTAGTGCAGAATTTGGATGCTTGTTTTCTTGTTGCGATCGGTTTACCAAAGGCGAACGTTGTGCATGCGGCCGATGAGGATGAGCAAAGAAGGCTGCAGCCGCCAGTGGATTGTCGCCTTCAAAGGTAGATGCATCCGTGGACGCCGGGCTTGCTGATGAGTGAGTGCCTGGTCCTTGTCCAATGGCGAATGCGTGGGGTCCATTGAGGCTATCGCTTCGATGACTATGGTCATGATTCGAACCAATGGAAGCGTTTGTCTGAGCGTGCATGCTACCCTGTCGCGAATGCGATTCCTGCCATTCGCCCGACGGTAGGCCATTCGGGCCGAATGGCATTACGCCAGAATTATTTCGATCTCCGTAACCGGAGGACAACGGTTGGTTGTACATGTTGACAGGACCATTGATGGCGTTCATTATGCCATTGTCATGCGGGGTTTCTACAGCGCCTGACGACATGTGGCCGAGCATGCCAAACTCTAGCGCGCCATAGTGGTTTCCAAAGTTGAGGCTTGAAATGTCAAAGTTGAAAAGGGCTGGATCGCTTGGATCGAACAAAGGTCCAAACTGCTGCAGCTGGTCTGGTTGAGCCTGAGGTATTGTGCTCGGGTCACTCTGTGTCGTGGCCTGGTTAAAAGAGGGAGATATTGGCGACTGCTGGTTACTGAAGCCTCGTGCGTCTTGCGTCACGGGTAGTTGGGGTGGTATTGAATTGGGTGGATAGAAAGCGCCTTGTTGACCCTGAGGGTACATGTTGGCTGGGGGTGAGACGGCGACCGTGTGGGTGTCCTGGGTAGGAATTGGAGTAGGGCGATTTCCATTCATGTATGGGTAATGGCCGCCTACTCCAGGCATGAGAGCACCGTCTGGTGCATCGTGGAGATACTTTGCCTTTTTGCGGACACCGTCCATGCAGTGATCTTGGAGGCCTCGCTTGATGCAGCGATTACAGGGTCTCTCGTCACCTGTTGGTGTTGTTAGAAAGACTGTGTTGAGAGGCAAGGTGAGTAGTACTTGCCGCATGTGAGATGTGCTCGCTGACAGGCAAAACACGCCCTCCGCGCCTTCTTGCGCCGGGGTCTCAACGGATCTTTGGCATTGGACTTGTTGTTTGCCGGCTTCTGGGCAGGCGAGGTGCCGCCAAACTGGCGGTCAGCATTCTGTTCAGCAGCCATGTCGTCGTCCAAATCGCTCCGGTACTCGGGCGAGGGAGAGGCATCTTCGACGTCTGAGGCAGTCATAATATTCCCCCCTCTGCTCAGCACAGCAGATGGTGGTGGGGGGCCAAGCACAGACTGCTGTCGTAGACTGCGTGCAGCCGTGGGTTAGTCTTCTTAGGATGTTCCCAGCAAAACGGGTCAGCCAATGTTTTTAGGGGCGCACAGGACGAGGCGTTCCAGCTGCGTGTTTGAGAGAGCGATCACGCGTGGGCTGGACAGGGTGGATAGGCGCTGCTGTGACACTGTAGGGGCTCCAATGATGAGCAAATGCAGGGGAGCCCAATAGACAGAGGCAATGGTCAATCCGGGGGACAGGTATGGAACAGTGCGGGCGTGGTACGAAGCCGGGATGGACGTAATCGAGGGAGCATTCCAGTCGGACACAGAATCATGTTTGATAGCAAGATGCTACCGAGACGCGCTGCCCATGCTGCTGGGACGGGACGACAAGAGTGCGGTTCTACGAGATGCGCCGGGGTACGAGCAAGAGGAGGGCGGGCAAGAGGCGAGGGCAGCCAGGTGGCAGTGGCGCTGAGGCGTCCTCGCTTCGAGTGACGAGCAGGGAAGGCGCGACACGGTAGAGCGATGTTGTGGTACGGGGCGAGGGAAGTGACGGTCGGCGCAGGAGGCAGGAGGCAGGAGCGAACGAGCACGCGGGCAAGCAAGAGCGATGGTCGGACCCAGCTTACAGGTGGAGCTGGCTGGCTGGCTGGCTGCGTGGTTGCGAGCAGCGACTGGTTTTTTTTCTCTTGCTGGCAACAAGGCACTTGTAGGGCTGAGATCAGGACTGTAGGAGGGAAGGCGAGCCGTATGGGCCGCGGGGAGGGCGCGGTGTGGTGGGCGGGGGGGTGTCGTGTGCGGTGGTATGTTGGAGTCGTCTCTGGTAGGAGTGCTGGAGATGCGCGTAAATGCGCTTCCCCGCAATTGGCTGTCGAGGTTTGCTGGAAGGCGCAAGAGCCCACGCACACACAGAGATTCGCACTTGCCTCGGTCCCTGTCGGCCGGTAAGCCGCGTGCTTGGCCTCGCACTAGCCGGCCCAGCGACATGCCTCGCAGACGTCACGGGTAGATGGAGCCCTCGCATTGCCGGCCATCGACTACCACTCGACTACCGCTTGCTGCTAATGCGCATGCATGCTTCTGCCATACTGAGTACTCTGCAAACTACCATGCCCTACCCATAGCCTGTCTTCATCCCTTCCATCGACTTCAGATAGCCATCCATCCATAGCCTCACTTTCCCTCGTTGCTGTCTGCGGGAAAATCTTGCCCTGTTTGTCCACCCAGTCCCCCCATCCAATTCCCACAGCGACAGGTCATGCCGCACAGCCCCCATGCCCAATAAGCGGCCAGCCGCCCGGTTCCCAAGTCTCGCGCACTCGGCTACAGGGCGTGCATGCGGTGGGGGCCCATAGCCTTTTGCGGCGTCTTAGCGCCAGCCATTACTCGCTCCACCCACCCTGGTACCACCGATGACCATCATCAACATACTGCTCATCATCATCACAACCATTACCACCACCACGATCCCGCTCGCCGCTTACCATCCACACTACCCCCGGTGGCGCTTCTATCCGCAGCCACCGCCCATCGCTTGTGTCGCTCCCGTCGCCTCTGTCCCTCGAGCTGGCGTGGCCGCCCTCGTGGCGCTCCATGTTTCGTCGTACAAAGGCCCAGCCAGAGTGCTTCATGTCGTCTCACGCATGGGCGGCGCAGTATCCCGGACTCAATCAAAACAAAATATCATGGCCTGCAAATGCTGTGTCACTCGTCTCTATTCTTGGTTTTGCTCTCCCACTCATGGCTGCCACATGCCCTCGCATAAACATTCATACCCACCCACTTACTGCTATCCTGATGCATATCGACTGCCCTCGCGAAGACGCTTACCGTATCGAAAAAACAAGATAGGAAACCTGCGTCATATACATTAGTGCTTCCCATGACCATTGCGCCGGGTACTGCTTCCTTACGGTGCCATTGCTAGAGCCAGGAACGCGAGCACAGTCGTTGCCCACTGGTAGCCGAGATCTTGACCACATTAGTGACCGCTCTTTTGCAAATGGTGCTCCCTCTCTTCCACTTACTGTTGTACATCTGAACACCAAATAGCCTATGCCACAAGTTAGTCATCTGATCTGCCCACAACGGTTGGCCTGGCTTACGGGAAGGCTGCAGCAAAGTACGACCGCGCAAAGCTGTTGGCAGCAAGAGCAGATGCAGCATATACAGGGTACTGTTCGCCGACGTCAACACTCTGTAACCCACCACCCAGGCCCGATGTCGGTGCCTGCCTAGACAACTCACTGCTTCAACCAAAAACGTAAACACCCCGGAGTAAACCCAAATAACCCTACGTCACACCATCTCATTAGCAAATCTCCTTTGTTTTCTTCCTTGACGACAGGGACATGGGTACCACTCGAAGATAGATCAAAAAGAAAGGAACAAACATACCCAAGACCGAATATTCCCGAAAACATTATTGGAACTGCAGTGTCATGGTCAATCAGTATTGCATCTCAAAAGCACATGCCGATTTGCTGCCGTACCTATCCAGTGAACCTGCGGAGACCAGCACGTTAGCCCTAAGCGCTTTCACATCTGCGGCAAAATAACGGACTTACCGATGAGTACGTCGTCCACCCAAACCCTGCATAAGCACGGTTAGAAGCCTAGTCGACAATGCCGAACAGTCACGGGAAGCCTACCAAACAGTGCAATAGGAACCACCCAGGCGCCTACAATCGTCGACGGGAGCCGAAACTCCGGTTCGGAGCCGCCGGGCTGCCCCCCTTGCTCCTCACGCTGTCGCACAAGTCTACCGTATACCCTCCTCCAGATGGGGTCAGACGAAACACCAGCCACCATGCCTACTAGCAAGCCTAAAAACGCAATCCCAGTCTGTGAGAGGCTGAAGCCGTGATTGTTCCCGAATACGAGCGGAAAGGCGCCAAAAAACAGGTACAGGATACCCAGCAGAATAGCCGACAGGATACACAGGTTCAGGCACTGTCGAGTCCACAAAGTCAGTTCTACCAATCACCCGCCTGTCGAATGATCAAGAACACGTACCATGGGCTCAAAAAACAAAAGTTGAAACGGCCTGATGCACGACCACATGACTGTTTTGGCAATGGATCGGTCCATCTTCTCGATTGGCGCTATCCATTCCTGATTGCCAGTCTCCTTACGTAGTCGTATGGCCTTGCGGCGGAGAAGAACGGGATGATACGTCTCAGGTACGAATAGAATAATGAGGCAAAGCTAATAAAGACCAGCATTAGCCTGTCTCTGTGCATACGAATGTGACAATGGGCAAATCTTACCTGGAGTCCCGACCAAATGATGAGTAAGTAGAAACACCTATTTTCCCTTTAGTTAACACACCGCTCCTTGCTACGTGGCAAGTCCCAATACAAAATAAAAGGTACGTCGTCATGAATACGAGGGCCAAGTTGCTAGGAACAGCATCATATCGGCAGTACAACCCAACCTCTCATGCCAATGTGCAAGGCAGGCACTGTGTCACAAAGAGTGGGGGAAAGGCTTTTGTGGGCCCAAATCAATAAGCAACTTACCATCTCCAAGTAGTATTCTCAACAATGAAACCCCCAATCAGAGGTCCTATTTCCGGACCCACAAATGGGCTGGCAGTGTATAGCATCATCGGTGCCGATAGTTCCTGTGTATCGCTCACGCGCGTCAGAAAACAACGCCAAAATTGGACCAGATTTGAGTAAAAGGTGCAAAAAAAATGGGGCAAACTAACGTGTTTCGCAAACATGTCCCCCACTGTTCCTCCGGCCACACTGAGAAACGCTGAGCCAGCAAGTCCATCCAAGAACCGGGCTACGAGCATCGTCTGCATGTTTTGGGCCACCGCACACGGAATCATCCAGATGAGGAAGAAGGAGAAGGAGCAGATGTAAATGGGCCTTCTCCCAAAGAACTGTATCCTCGCGTTAGTCACCATCCGCAATGAAGTCACTCTTGCAAACGGAGGCAGAAACGCACCTCAGAAAGGGGACTTAAAATCATCGGCCCAGTACCCAGCCCCGCAACAAACAAGGATAGCCCAAGCGTAGATACCAAGCGCGAAGCTCCAAATTCTGGTTTTAGTTGCCTGTACGTCGATGTGTAGAGCGATGAAGTGCATGTCCTATTCAAAAAAAACATATTTCATCAGCTTCTTCATTCGCAAAATACTTTGGTAGAAATGTCTCTCATGTATCCACAGAGACACATCTTTTTCGATTTCAAAGAAAAAAGGCTTACACGCAAAGCGAACTCGCAGAACATATAACCACGATTGCCCAGCGCCGCAGTTTCCCCATGCTACGCGGATTCTCTGGATCAGCATCGCCGTCCCACGACACTAGATACGGTTGCTCGGTCACAGCACCGGGTTTTGCTCCTGTCGTTGTCGCTTTTACCGGAGGTCCTGACGCACTTATTGCTTCGGGGTCGAAACACGTGTAGCCGTCACCGCCGGCTCGCGAGTGATGCGATTGAATCGTTTTTAAGCTGCGGCCATCTTGGGACCGTCTGCTCTGCGCGCGGGCTCTATCCACTATTTCCTGATCTTCTTTCTCTATTTCCTCCATGCTTTCACTTGCCTCGCCAGCGTATCCATCTCTTTTTTCAAAGGAGCTCGAACTGCGGTCTTCATGGCCTTGGTGTGCGGAATTGGCGGTCGGGTGCCTGACTAGATCCATCTTTTTTTTCCACAGTTCCCAGTTTCAATCGCTTCAATATTCTTTTCTCTTTTCCTTCGCGCTCCAAAAGGGCTATTATCTGACAAAAGCCACTAGAATCGCCACTTGTTGAATTTTTTCCTTCGAAAATTGGGGAGAAACGACGTGTGTTCCCGTGTCCCCGGATATAACTCGCTTCAATCGGTTTGTCGCCCCTTTACCCAGAATCCTTCGCGTCGATACCTCAATCGTCGCAAACAAGACAAATACAAAGAAAGAAAGAGAAGAAACAGCAGAAGTGGAGAAACACCCACCATCCCCGACTCATCCTAACCGCACCCCCCCCCTTCGTCCCGCGCGCCCGATTTCCGCACACGAAACCCACACCCACACACAACAGTCTCGACTGGCGTACCGCCGAGAAATGACGTTCTCCACCCCCGTCCTCCCTACCACCCCTGCTACTTGCTACTAGCCAGCAAACCCACTTTTCGACAATTCCTACCCTTCCTTTCGCTCTAGCTTCGCGCCGAAAACGGCCGGGGTGCGTCATGCGATCGTACGGAAAAGTTGCGATATGTCCGTCTCTTCCATATCTTCATCCACATCATCATCTACTCTCTACATCCCTCCTTCCCATAATACATATGTCTTTAGATATCATTGTATATATTAGCATACTACGCCGCAAAAACAAAAATGCCCTCCACCCGCCGTACTTTTCTTCGTTTTGTCGCGGTGCAGAAAAGGAGACTAAAGGAACCTCGGTCTTCTGAATCGCAGTCCACTCCAACTAACCCTTTTCCGTCCTAACACACACGCCCCCCAATCCCACCGCCTATACCCAACGTTTGCATATCCGCCCCCCCCCCCCCTCATCGTCCTGGCATCCCGGAAAAACCTACTCCCTTACTTATAACTCGGGAAAACACTCTTCCACTGTATACTGCGCGGGTAAAACCTTATTGGATAGGGAATAGAGAGAGAAAGAGTATAAGGAGGGGGAAACCGTGCGAATACGAATAGTGTTATTTATCTATGCACCTGTCGTATCTATCCAGATAGTCGGATGCGGCACGTACTTGCCGCTATTCAATTGCAACGAAAGTAGGTAGGTGAGCGAGTAAGTCCGAAGCCACGGGCCGATTGCGTTACTAAATATCCATGTTATCTTGCGTAATCGATGAGTAGTCTAAGTACGTACTTGGTATTGGAGTGCAGAGTAGCGGGGATTCGTCGAGCTACCTACATATACCATGGCGACCTAGATGGTAAATTGTAGACGTGTGTGTAGGCGGTGGTGGTGGTGGTGGTGCACAACCACGTGATATCATCGCGTGCGGAACCGTTGGAGTGGTTAAAACGGCTGCAGGGACCGACCGACCGACCGACCGTTGGATTTTTTTTCGCTTTGCTTTTCTTGGAAGCGAAAGGGAAGGGTGAACGGACTGCATGGGACATGGGAGTTCTAGAGCGTGGAGAAGGAAAAGAGAGGGAAAAAAAGGATAGAGTAGAGATAGTAAGTAACTAGAATGTTTGCGTGGAATATGTTGGAGATGGTAGTAATAGTACAGATACAGGCATTTACTTTGTTTAACCACACGTGCAAGACCAGCATCATTATCCAAACGAACAGTTTCTTGCTGTACATTACTAAATCGCAATGGGTATATACACCTCAACCTCCAGCTTACTCCCCCTCCTCCTCATCTAACCTCTTCTTCAACCCCCCCTTCCCGACTTCCAACGCCCGCCGAATCTCCTCTTCCTCCTCCCTCAGCCTCCCCTTTCCATACGCCAAATCGCGCTCCTGTCTCCTCTTCTCCTCTCTGACTCTACGCTCCCGATCTGCAAGCGCTTTTTCTCTTCGTTCGCGCTCGGCAATCTTCTTGGTGCGCGAAGCTTCTTCTTCGGCGGAGTAGGTTGCGCCCTCGGGCGCGGGGGGTAAGGTGGAAATGTAGGTTTTGATCAAGGGCTCGCGTGTTGCTGGGGGGAGGGAGATGAAGCGGAGGTCACTGAGGACGGGGGAGGGTAGGGAGTCGAGTGTTGTTGATTTGTTCAATAAGGCAAGAGGCTGTGCGCGGAGTAGTGCTGTGAGATCAGCTTTGAGATCTGAGGATCTCATGGCCAAGCGCTTGATGTGGTCGCGGTAGAGTTTCTCCTTTTCTTTGTCGGGTAGTTTGGCGTCTTTGATCTCGGGCTCTTTTTTGAATTTTCTGCGGAATTCAGGCCAGTAGAGTTTTGGGGTTGCGTGGCGGTCGAGGAGAGCTAGGTATGGTATTCGAGGGTCGCGTTTGGCTTGCTTGGCCTTTTCTTCCTTGAGGATCTGCGCCTTGTCTCGAGACCACTCGTTGAAGCACTCCTTGCGCGCAGCCATGTTTGGTAGAGCCTTGTAGCGCTCGTCGTCGTAGAGTGCACCATCCTCGAGGACCTTGTCCCAGGGAGCAAAAGGACTTATGCCTGTATCGTCCAACAACTCTCTGAACAGTGTTTTACAGTCTTCTTCAGATAAGGCAGGCTCCTCGTCATCGTACTGATCGTCGTAGCCCTGATCCATCTCCATTTCCTCCATTTGCGCTAGTTGCCAGGCGAGATCGTCTTCGCCCATTTCAGGTGGTTCGTCTCCCGCTGGCTCTTCAGTACGCTGTCGCTTTGATGCATTCCCTGAATCACCCTCGTCATCTGTAACCTCAACTTCTTCATACTCCTCATCGTTCTCCATATCCTCATCACCATCTACTTCCACAATCTCAACCTCCTCTTCAGCAGCTGCTAGTTCCGCTTCAATTTCTGCCATGGCAGCATCTTGCTCATCCTCAACGTCGCTCGGCTCGCCCCGCTCCTGGCGTTCCTTGCGCTCGCGCTCCTTGCGATCAAACTCAATCACGGCAGACATGACATTGGGTGGGAACTTCCAAAAGCTCTCATTCGTCTCCTTGTTCCACACAAACCGCCGTCCAAACTTGGTCCTTACCAGTACCCATGGTGCGCAATTGGGAATATCCTGGCGATGCTTGGGCCGGTCGTCACGTTCTCTTCGTCGGTCGTTGAAGTTGTTGTGTCCACCACGCATTCCGCCGTGATGTCCGCCTCTTGACTGTTGCGCTCCGCCATGCCGGGGAAACTGTTTCGGCGCGCTCGCGAATATGAAATCGTTAAGCGATGATTGGGGCTGGCTGGTTGGTTGCGTCGACTGCGCGTCGTATCCAGTATCGTACTTTTGCGCCGCGGCATAGGGAGTGGGCGCAGCAGGTGCAACGGAGGGCGTTGGTTGGTAGAATGATTGTGCCTCCGCTACGGGTCGCGTATATGTCGACTTCTTAGTTTCCTTGTTGTAATAGTAAGAATGTCCTGAGATGGGTTAGTGGAGGCATATGACGCAGGTAGAGGTCTAGCTACCAGACGGTGCCTTGTGTTCTGTCCAGCCTGGAGGAAGCGGTCGCGGCGGTGCAGGCGGTCGCACGGGAATGTCAGACATATTGAAGCGGTTACTAGTCAGAAGAGCCTGGGAATATCCAGAGTCTTCTCATGTAGCAGAAATGGTCAAGGATTGGTGTTGCGGCTGTTGGATCCAAAATGTGGTCGGCGCCAAGCACAGCGGAATCGCCGACGCGCTGCGTAGGAGCTTGTGCCTGGAGCTCTTAGAGTACAAGCACCAGCACCAACCAGCCCACGCCGACTTCCCCACCATCTTCCCTTGTCTTGTCGGCGACAACAACCTCAACACTCCAGACTATCCGTGTAGAGTGCAATCATGTCGCGGAGATACGATTCCCGAGTACGCATTGTGATATTCTAGGCGGCAATATGGCAACTGACGGTGTATATAGACGACCATCTTCTCCCCAGAGGGCCGCCTTTACCAGGTCGAATACGCGCTTGAAGCCATCTCGCACGCCGGAACAGCATTAGGCATCTTGGCTCAGGATGGCATTGTGCTGGCCGCAGAGCGAAAGGTCACCAGCAAGTTGTTGGAGCAGGACACATCAGCCGAGAAGCTATACATCCTGAACGAGTGCGTAATTGAGAGCAAATATCCTAGGCAACCATACTAACAATTCTGTAGCAACATGATTTGTGCTGTTGCAGGAATGACGGCCGACGCTAACATCCTCATCAACTACGCCCGTCAAGCCGCCCAACGCTATCTTCTCACCTACAACGAAGACATTCCCTGCGAGCAGCTCGTCCGCCGCCTATGCGATCTCAAGCAAGGTTACACGCAACACGGTGGTCTCCGACCATTCGGTGTATCCTTCATCTACGCTGGTTGGGACCCGCAGCGACAGTTCCAGTTGTATCAGAGCAACCCCAGTGGCAACTACGGCGGCTGGAAGGCAACGAGCGTTGGTGCGAACAATGCTTCTGCGCAGAGTCTGTTGAAGCAGGACTACAAGGAAGAATGCAGTCTGAAGGAGGCATGTGGGCTTGCCGTCAAAGTGTTGAGCAAGACAATGGACTCGACTAAGCTAAGCAGCGAGAAGAGTGTGTCTGCAATTCCACTTCCCGACAAGACAATGCTAACAGCCCATAGTTGAATTCGCGACAGTAGGAAAGACCAAGACCGGAAAGATCTACCACCACCTCTGGGGAGCGGATGAGATCGATGCTCTCCTCAAGGAGCATGGCCTGGCTAAGGCCGAGGACACTGAAATGTCCGAGTCATGAAGAACACGAGCAATGCACGACATGAACAGGCGCAACGAATAGGCCTCTGCATGATAGAATGAGGCTTGTAGTATACCATACAGTGAGAGCTATGTGGCATCTCGTAGCTAATCTCACACGTCATGACCTGTTTTGCGTGCTGTTCCTGTCCGAGTCACATGAAAGTCTTATTTTTGACGTGACCACTGCCGAAAGTGAATTCTCCCTGCCTCTTTCTCCACGCCACGCCGACACCTTCCTCCAAATAACGTTCTAATAGCATCAAGCCTTTCCCTCATGCCACCCTCACCTAATCTTCCTCACCCATATCTCAACTACATCGTGTTGCATTGCTTAGCCTTCTACTCATGAGCATTCTAACCCAACATGACTACCCCTCGTCAGCCTAAATCGGAACTTTCTAGCAACCTTGTACCTTCTCCGTCCTTTCTGAAGCAGCTGCTCAACGAGATTAGTGGCGTTAGTACTCCAGTAGCTTCGGGCAATAACAAGACTTTACAACGCAGTCCAGGGTACGATAACTGAGCAGCGTCCCATTCTCTCCGAGATTTCTTATTACCTAGGGAGTCTGACGTGAATAGAGCGGGCACCACTGGAGATGCAGAGAAGCGTGTGCCTTCGATCTGGGTTGGCGGTGCGTTCGCTGCTCGAGACGCCCGCGAGAAACTTCGAGCAGCCGACGAAACACGTTCGAGGAAGTGGAACATAACCAAGGCCGAAGGCATACCGCCAAGTTCGAGCTTGCCTCAGCATGCAAGTCTCCCGTCAAGCCAATCGACTATGGCCTCATGTGGAGATTACTACACGGTGAGCCACTGTCATAACGAGACTTGTGGCATTCCGAAAGTCAAGCAAAACACAATTTCCAGTGACGAGTATGTCTTGAGCGCGGATGTCCTACCCTCATCACAGCAGCGACTCAATCTACAGAAGTTAAAGATCCCACTGCCAACAGTACCCGATGAACCTACCCAATCAAGTTCGCCACTGATGTCCTGCGGATCTGACCAGTCGTCAAATACATCCTCTAGCGAAGCTCCAACTTCTGCATTGACTGCGTCCTCCACCAACGCAGCGACAGCATTGTCTCATTTTGAGGGTAGAAGTAAGGCTTGTATGTACTTAACCTGTCCTGCCTGAATCCAACAGGCAAGATAACTTCAGGATGAGCGAGGGGCGGCTAGGTCTCACATCAGTTTCTTCATACGTGGAGGAAATATTATGATGACAATTTCATGTTAACACAACCGCAGCCCGCAAGAGAGGACGCAGTCTTGATGGTACAGAAGACGAACTGCTCTTGAAAAAGATGCGTCCCTTGACATCGCCGCAAACACGAAATTCGGCGACTACTTCAAACATCGCTCCACATCTCACCACGACTCCCAATAGCTCTCCCGATAAATACAGACTTTCAGTGCCCGGACTAAAATTTACGGAAAGGTCATTGGCTGGTGCGGTGATCAACACGCCCATTGAGCGCCTCCCGAATGACTCGAATATCAAGTCCAGCATCGCCACTCTAAGTCCAGAACCTAGCATGATACCACAGCCGACAACGCCTGTGAAGCTCTCAACATGGCAATGCACTACTACAACCCCGGAGCCGCCAGAAACTCCAAGCTTCGCAAGGACCCTGCACCTCTTTGATATGAGCGTGTCCATGTACAAGGATGACAAGGGCGATGAATGGATGCAAGACATCTCTATTTTTAAATCCACACATGGTGATGAATGGGCGCGTAACTCGCTGTGCAAGCATTGCTTTTCCCGCAGTGGCAAGTTCAGTAGGATAATGACGTACGGTTATGAGACGTGCGGGTGTGAGGAATGTCTGGATGATTATTACTGGGAGCCTGCAGTTAGACCAAATTGCTAGATTATACGTATTGTGAAAATGAACATTGTTTTGCCTGCCGACTGAAAGTCAAGGATACCCTTTCGAGAAATGAGATTTGTTGTGATACTTTGTGGACTACTAATGTCTTTAGGTTGTGCGACGCCGCCACCAGCACATAGGCTAGCAACCTAATTTACCTACAGCGATCAAAAACGTTTCAGTTGAAATTCAAAGGATAGAAACCGTTTGCAAGGCGAGTATCCTATCCAATGTATTTTAATGGAGTGATTTTCACATATTTTATTCTGCAACGTGTGGCCGCATTCTGTTTCGCATTCGCTTCTGCATCGTCGTCAGCTTCCTGACGTGGCACGTCTGCGAGGGGTCCCTTTCTTGGTCTACAATGCTGTTGCAGGGTCTATCCTTGACTCTTTTTTTTTCTCCGACTTCTTGCCTAACCTTTTGTATAGACATCTTTTTGTACGGTTGTCTACCTATACAACATAACGTTATAATATTCGGATTAGGTAAAATATATGACCACACATTTTAAATCAATAGAAAAAATTGTCGGGAGTGTTTCCTCTGAAATTTTAAAGTGTGTCATTTATCACAATGGAGATTTTCTGGACGCAATGCGATTAAATCTCAACAAGGAAATGGTATTACCATGGATCAAAGTACACCTATCTTTTCTTCGTATTCAAACCTGTATCTTTGAGTAATGAATATCACTATCAACTATCCCGTTTACTCCATACAGTTAGCACATAGGCACACAACAAATATCCATCGATCACTGCGCTCGCATTCGCATCCCTGGACCTCGTATCCTGGTGTCTCTACGCACGATAGTTACTACATACAGTAGGTCTTTGTCGTACTACGCACTTTCCGTTGAATACTGCCCTCGCATTCTCTTTCACGCATAGATCCTAGTTCGTGCATATGCGAGATGACTGCCACAAATGGTAGTCCATGTCTTTTGTCGTGGAACACTGTACTCGGGTTCTCTTTCACGGAAAGCCACTAGTCTGGGCGTACGTGTATCCCTCTAATCCCACGTGGGGTATCCCTACAGTCTAGAAAGCCCAGCTCGCTTTTGTATCATTGCATTCGAGATGACTACCGTATGCGGTAGTGTATTATCGTCCTACGTATTTACTGTTGATTACTGCACTCGCATTCTCTTTCACGAATACCCGCTAGTTTGTGCTCAAACGTTTCTAATACACGTGCGTATGTCTCTACAATTCAGCACGTCCATTTCGCTTTTGATACCGTTGTCTTACACGTCATAACTGCCACATGCAGCAGTTTTTGCATTCTCACACGTTCTCCCCTTGATTACTGTACTCGCATTCTCTTTTACGCAACGGCCACTAGCTGGTGCTTGTATCTTTCTAATCCACGTGCGTATCCCTACAGTCCAAAACTCTAATTAACTTTCGGATCAACACACATGCGATGACTACCGCATACGGTAGTCCTTCATCTTACTACCTATATTCCATCGATTACTGCTTCGCTTTCTCTTTTACGCACAGCCACTGGCCGGTGCTTGTATCTCTCTAATCCACGTGCGTCTATCTCTCCACGTTAGCACGTGCATTTCGCCTTCCAACAGATGTACACGAAGGAAACTGCCGCAAAAGGCAGTCTTTCAGCTCCCTACACATTTCCGTCGAATACTGTCTCGCATTCTCTTTCCAGACAGCCACTAGCCTTGTCGTATATCCCCTCCACCTCAGCACGTTCATTCGCTTTCGTTGGTGTCGTCTACGAGAAAACTTGCCGCAAAGGGCAGTCCTTCATCTCCCCTACGTATATCCATCGATCACTGTCTCGCATTCTCATTCCCACACGCCCACTAGCTCACCCATACACACCTCCATTTGCCTCACCAGGTACTCCTTCATCTCCACCCTCCATCCCACACTAGATCCGCCCTCCCGCCACACCCGTCTCCCTCTCCCGCCACACCCGTCTCCCTCTCCCGCAATCTCTCATCAGCCACACTTTCCTCATGCGGTATCTTTTCCCCATCCTAACATTCACCCATCGATTCTAGTCCTCGTATTCGCATCATTAGTGTACCGCCTAGTCTGACAGACCGATTGCGTTGGAATGTAACGTCGTACCCTCTTTAGTCGGGCCCAAATACTGCATCAAGTAAATTTAGGATTACCAGATGAGGTAAATGTTAACTCCTACTACCCCCAAAGCGTACCATCGATTCCTGAGCTACCGAGTTGGCGTCATTGTACCTTAACTCTACCTAACTCTATGATTTTCACACTAAAGCAACATATGCATGCTACATGAGGAGGAGTTTTGTCTCACAACTCGTTTCTTGGGAGCTGTTGTGAAGTGCCCCCAAGGAAACGCTTGGGGGCGCTCCACATTTCGCATTTGGGTAACTACAACACCCCCAAAGCAAAAAAAATTAGGTTAGTCGCATTCTGCTTCGCATTCGGTCTTTCCACACATCTCTCTCTCTTTCGGCATCTCCCGCGCATGGATGCCCCGCATATGGTTGTAAGGTCAAAGTAGCGGTAAGCAGCTCGTTCTTCGTCGCTGGACTGTGCTTTTTTTCTTCTTTCTTCGCATTCTTATTCGCATTTTTATTTTTGTAGGGTTAGATAAGCTTAATCTTTGGACTTTTTGGACCCTTTGGACCCTTAGATTTTGCCACGTGGCTGGCCAAGTCTGTGGGAATAACAAGATCCGGGAATGACAAAAAAACATGGTACCTAGCTAGAGGTGTATGGTGAAAGTCTATGTATCTGGTGGTTGGGTGGTTAGGGAAAAGCAAAAAGTGAAAAAGGGGATCGGATTGTATCTTTTCCGAGTAAACTTTACGAATGCGCGGCCCACGTGGGAAGGGTGGGTCTTTGGACTCGAAGGGGAAAATACTTAATCGGCGAACGAGGCGCTTTTTTTGGCTACGGGAGATAAGGATAAAGAAGAAAAAGGAATGATAATGATGATCATAAAGTTCCAATCGGGTTCTTTTTCTGACTCGTACCTTCTACACCTCCTGTCGAGTCGGACATTATTCCGGAAATCTATGTAGATCTTAGATCGTAGTCGAGACCCAACACGGGATTTGCCGTTCCAGTCTAGAATATAATAACCGGTCGTGCGAGAGCCAAGACTGCGACTTGTCGTGTTAACATTACACCATCAAGGCAACGGACGAAACTAGTTAGAATCCTTTCGATCAGCAACAACCCGCATCATTTCACATGAAAAAAAAATCCCTCACTTGCAAGAGTCATGGCGTGGAAGAGTGGACATGCAGATAAAAGCTACAAGTGAACCGAAAACCCATTTTTAATCAAAAAGGAGCGAACAACAAAAAACACCACGTATGGGTATCAACAAAATATACTGATGAAATCATGAAAAGCCCGCCCACCCTCATCGCCGCCGCCACAGAACACCACGCAGGGCTGATCCTGAGCGAAACTTAATAGAGATGTTTACCACCCAAAGCGCCGACTACCTTTGATTAATTGCTCCCCTTCCCTTATTACATGAGATACGCTACACACTCGGACGCTCAGCGCGTGTGTATTTCCGTAAAAGCCATGCCATCTGCGCACACTTATTGTCCTACAAAGGCCCTGATGGCTGGGCGTGCTGTTGTTGGCGATTTGCCTCCGTCTTGGACTGCAGGTGATTCGTCAGCACAGCAATGTTGTCCCGTGCTTCTGGCACAGTTTCAACAATATGCCTCAGGTTGATCATTTGCAATTCTGAGACGACTGCGTTCTGTGACAGGTTTGAAGTGAGGATAGTGACAATGACGGGTGCATCGATGTAGGGACCGAGAATCTCGAGTGCTTTTGGGATCTGATGGTGTGGTGGTGTATGCATGGGCATCGGAGGTTGTGGGTTGGGCACCATGTTCGCCTGTGGTGGTGCGAATGGGTTGCCATACTGCGGGTAGGCTGCGCTGACCGGTGAGAATTGTGGCGCGTGAGGATTGGTCATCGGTGATGGACTGGGGCCGCCGCCAAAAGCGGGTTGCGCAATTGGACCAGTTGTGGCCTCATGAGCTGGGTATCGCTCAAAGTGTTCAGTTGGCGGATGTTGGGGCTTGAGCTCTGGTAGCTTGGCTACGAGGGCTAATAACAGCATGTTTTCCTTGCGGGGTGTCTCAATGGTGCAGTACTCCAGCATGTCGATAAAGGGAGGAAGGTTGCTTCCGCCCTCCTCAATTGGAATCACATAAAGATCTCGAAGTATGTCGTTGTCTTCGACAGGTACTACACCCCACCTGCCACGCGAGTGGAAGTATTCGTAGAGATGGTCCATGACTGTGCGTCCTTCGGTGGTGACAGGGCTAACGGCGAGAATAGAAACTTCGTGGCTCTCTGTGTGTCCGATACTCTGGATATAGTCGTTTCCTTTAGAACTCTCGATACGTCCTTGAATCGCCACAATGTGGGTCAGAAGTTTTTCCCAGGGTACGACCTGGCCAAAGTCGCCGCCTGCGACGAATCGGGCAACAGCATCAAACGGTTCCATAGACTGCATG
Source organism: Bipolaris sorokiniana ND90Pr (assembly GCF_000338995.1). NCBI lineage: Eukaryota > Fungi > Ascomycota > Dothideomycetes > Pleosporales > Pleosporaceae > Bipolaris > Bipolaris sorokiniana. The sequence continues at coordinate 1,071,635 of NW_006911901.1, read as the reverse complement.
TTGATGGAGCCTTGCCAGCAGACTGTTGGATCAGAGGAATAGCCTGACATTTCCACGTCGTTATCTTCGTCCTTGAGCAATCGGTCAACGTCTGCATCATCCACAGAGCTCTGAGGCTTGTCTTGTGTGTGCATGGAGCTGCGGCGGCGGTGAAGGAAGGTTTGCTGGTCGTGCTGCGGCGAGCGGACCTTGTCGAAGACAGAGTTGATATCAAAATTGGTCGATGCTCGTCGCAAGCCGTCGTGTTGGGGTGTTTCCGCCTCAGATAGTCTTGGCGCGGCAGGACTCTCGGATGGGGGTACGGCCACGGGCGAATGTACCGCTGCGTCTTCCGTAATACAATCTCGCTCCCGTTGAGTGGGCTCCTTGAAGTCGTCATTCTCGAAGTTGTCTTCACCGACAATCTCCTCGCCTTTGTGCGTCTTGCGTAGCCGAGGTCCGGTCTCTTCGGTCAGAATCATTTGCTTCTCAGCCGCTTCTCGCATGGCCGCGTACTCGCGTTGCTTGTCTTCACTCGCCATTTCCTCGGCTTCCATGCTCACAAGGTCCTCAGCCTTGAGGCTTCCTGACAACAGACGATCTACAAGCACGGTGTTCTTCTTGACATTGAACATGATGGTACGCATTTTGCCAAAGTATGGCGAGGATCCACCGGTAGGCTCGCCATACAGGTTGAAAGCAGCATGGCACATTTGAAGGGTATACTTAGAAGCAAGAGACTTGGCAGTCTCGCCGTCTGGGATGCGGTATCCCCGGGTGTCCGAGGCAGAAGTGATCAAGGGTGCTAGGGTTTCGTATAGCTTCTCCGCAACAGCCTTCTGGTTCTGGGGAAGGGCATCGATGTCCGTGGCCAATCCGTCTTGCGGCTCCGTCTTGGTTTCATGATGGCTCGACTTTCTGCGTTTCTTGCTTGCGTTGGCCTTTTCTGAGGCCGCCTCATGGCGGCGTTTTTCGCCGAGAGGAGAGTGCGGCTGACTCTTGATGCCCTGCTTGTGTTTATGAGTGGAGGTCATAATAATGGGATTAAGAGGGTGTACCTTTGGTTCGGCATGGCCGTTGGAAGCTTCTGGGGTGGGCACTGTGATGGGAGCAGGAGTGGGAGTAGTGGCTTCAACAGGAGCTGCCTGAGGTTGTGAAGGCGTAGACTGTTGTGGCGTCACCGCTTTCTCAGACGGGGCGTCCGGCTTGATGTCGCTGGCGCGAGGCTTGGGTTTGGAGCCCTTCTTACGCGCCCACGGCCTCTCGCCACGGGCCATGGCAGCCAGCAACTCGACGTGGTCTTCGGGCTTGCATTGCTCGCAGTAGTAGTCTTTACCCTCCCAGAAATCGCCCTCGGGTAGGCCGAGGCACTTGTTATGTTGCCAGGCTGTACAGCTGTCGCAACAGATCATTTGCCGTCCGCGAATGTCGCGCTGGTCACCGCACACACAGCGGATGATGGCGTCCTCCTCTTCCTCATCGTCGTCCTCTTCCTCCGCATCTGCTGATTGCGTCGACCGAGCGCGCTGAGAGGGACCCTTTGCATTTCCTTTCTTGCTATGGGCTTGTCCTTTCTTCTCAGTCGCTGGAGTTGCTTTGGACTTTGGGGCGGCGACAGGAGCAGCAGCAGGAGTAGCGGGAGCAGCGGGAGCGGCAACAGCGGGCTCGTCGAGCGCGTCTTGGTTCTTCGTATGGTGGCCTTTGTTGGCGCGGCCGGAGCGCCTGATCTCATCTGTGGCAGCGGTATCAGCATCAGCATCGGCATGAGCATTGACATGAGCATGCAGCTCAGAAGCTGTTGTGCACGCGCGTGCGGTGTGCGGGGTGCGCGACGAGGAGCTGGTACGGGCGCGTGTAGATGGTGTCTGCTTACCGGACATGGTGGTGGACACGGGTGATGGGCTTCAAAGAATAGACGATACCACGAATGTAGCTTATGCTATGTGCGCAACAAGATTCAAAGAAAAAGTCTCTACGGAAGCCCCAATCCTGCCCTGCGCGTGGCGTGGCGGGCCAGCGGACACGCCGTACGAGCCGGCTACTAACTAGTCAAAGAGAGAGTAACAAGTATCCCGCCTGCTTGTACAGACTGGAGCCGCGATGCGAGACGAGCCTGCCGAATATGAGTCGCAGCTTTCTCGTGCGCGTGTCTCCCGTGGACGGAGCCGACGGCGCACCTGCAACCGGCGCGACAGACGACAATGGCGGACGGGAAGATGCCCCTGGTGTATGCGCTTGTATGTGAGCGCAGTGCGAGGTAACAGGAGATGGTGAATGGATTGCCGGACAGAGGCGCGGTGTGTCGTGTGGTGTCGGGATGGGTGGTGTCAGTGAGGAGACAGTGGAGTGGAGCTTGGACGCTGCGTTTTGCCGATGTCTTGGCTGCCGTAATCCCAGCCACTAGTAGCAACTTGGACCCTTTGCGTGGCTGGACAAGCTGGACAGGCTGTTTTGTTGAAGCGCGACAGGACTGTACCAACCCACGCCGATTGATAGCAATCCAACTGCACCATCTGCCACTGTAGACTCTGCAACTACCCCCGGCAAACAATGGCCGACGCCCGAACTCTCTTGCGGCAACAACGTGCAGCACGCCAGCAGGCCCAGAAGCCCCAGAAGCAGTCTCCGGCACCCGCAGCAGCACCAACAGCGAAGAAGCGGAAGGCTCCTGATCAGGGCGGAGAGGAAAAGAAGCGTACGCGAACCGAGGAGGAGGCGGGCGTTCCGGCCGGTTTCTTCGATGCGGGCGCGACAAACGACGACAACGACAACGACAACGACCAAGTCGCGCCTGCCCTAGTAGAAGAGAGCCCAACAGTCGCAGACATTCAACCTCCCAAGCCTCCCGCACCCGTAGACCCGCCGCTCGATGCTGCGGCTCAAGCAGAGCTCGATGCCTTCATGACTGAAATGAGCACAGAGAAGCCGACCCCACAGCCGGCCAAGTCCGCCTATTCAGGTGCCGTCATAGAAGCAGCACCCATGACAGCTGCCCAGCTCGCTGCTCAAGTACGAGAAGAACAGAGTGAACAACGCGCCAAGAGGGACGAAGAAATGGAGGGAGAGAAGGAAGATGCTGCGCGGGCTCTCGAGGACGAGTTTGAAGAGATGGAAGGACTCGAGGAGAGAGTTAAGAGGCTACGTGAGCAGAGAGAGGCGTTGCGGTCGGTGTCTGGACGGCCAGGCGATGTACAAAACCAGGAGCCTGCAGCTCCTCAGAATGAAGAAGATGAGGAAAGCGAGTCGGAGGATGAGGACTGGGACGACTGGCGGTTTCGCCCCGCCTAAGCGTTGTTGCTGCGTGTAGTCAGCAAAGTATTTAGCGGTCAGCGCATGTATTATAGTATAGCATACCACATTGGCGATACCCGGGGCAGGCGTTTACAAGCACTAATCCAATGACTTCTTTCTAACAGGGCAGCCCCTGTTATGACCAATCCACCCATGATTCAACATGTGGATCGCCCGGCAACCAATTACTACTCAAAATATAGCACCCATAGGCAGATGGTATAAAAGTAATTCTGGTCACATAGGAGGGGTGGTGGCATGCGGTGCCAAGCCGAGCGTCATTGTTAGGGCACACCAAACGCTTCAGGCACGAATGAAACAGCCCAATCCCCACTCAACCGCCCTCCTCGACATTGACACGTGCACTCGCGAGATACTACTTTTCTTCCACCCTACCACGCGCCGACTCTACGATTCCGCAATCCGCACCTAGTCTCCGCACATAACCACCTACCCCACAATGTCACGACGGCCCAACCCTGCCGCCGACCGGGCGGAGCAGAATCGCGCCACACTGAAGAACTTGGTTAAGCTCGAAGGCAACAAGACATGCTCAGACTGCAAGCGGAACAAGCGTAAGACTCGTGTGTCACTGTGGCCTGCGTCCGCTAACACTTTCGCAGACCCGCGATGGGCAAGCTGGAATCTAGGCGTCTTCATATGCATTCGATGTTCAGGCATACACCGCGGCATGGGAACGCATATCAGCAGGGTCAAGTCGGTTGACCTCGATACCTGGACTGATGAACAACTCGAGAGTGTATTGAAATGGGGAAATGCGCGAGCCAACAAATACTGGGAGTCGAAATTGGCACCTGGTCACGTTCCATCCGAGGCCAAGATTGAGAACTTTATCCGTACAAAGTATGAATCGAAGCGCTGGGTCATGGATGGGCCCATGCCGGATCCTTCCACTCTGGACAGTGATGATGATGATGTGGTCAGTATGAGCAAGCCACCTTGAAGACAAGGACTAACAGCAACCCTAGCCATTGAGTAAAGTGCAGGAGAAGGTACAAATAGAACGCTCAGCCTCGCAACGCCTGGCACAAGGCTCCGGCCGTGCCCCGCCCCCCCAACGACAGGCACAACAGCAGCCTATTATCGACCTCTTTGGAGATAATCCAGTTCCCGAGCGGCCGAGCACTGGACCGCCAGCTGCAGCACGACCACCCCCAAAGGCAGAACCAGCGCCCCCGAAACAGCACAAAGCAGGAGATTCATTGCTAGGCCTCGACTTTCTCGGCGGAGGATCCTCTGCTGCGCCCGCTCGTCCATCCAGCACAGGTCCTGCTGCTGCGGCAGCGCCCTCAAGACCAGACCTCAAGCAGTCGATCCTGTCTCTGTATGCTGCAAAGCCCGCGGCAGCGCCTCAGCCACAACAGCATGCTCGTCAAGACTCTTTCAGTGGACTCGTATCATCCCAGGCACAGGCATCACCACAGCAGTCATCGTTTGGTGGTATGAATGATGCATTCAGCAGCTTGTCCTTCAACGCTGCTCCTGCCCCCAAGCCTTCACCATTTTCTGGTCTGGATAGCTTCTCAAGCAAAAAATCACCACCCGCGTCGTCATCTTCTTCCAACATGTTTGGCGGCGGCGGCAACTTTTTTGATTCAAAGCCTGCTCCGCAGAGTCGTACCATGAGCCCTGCCGGAGGAGCAAGTAACTTTAGTGCCTTTTCTTCACCCACGCCATCCCAGCCTGCAGCTCCGGCAGCGTCTGGTATGGCCGACCTCCTCGATCTCTCCATGCCTTCCGCGCCTGCACCACAAGTTACCTCTCCGCCAATAACATCGCCGTCCGCCAACTCGGCATTCAACCTCTCTTCACCCGCTCCTGCTCCTGCTACAAAGTCTACGCCTGCTGCACCAGCAGTCAACTATTCAGGGTTCTCAAACATGGATGCCTGGGGTGGTAATGATGTCTGGGCGTCGTCCGCGCCTAGCCAGCCTGCAGCAACCACATCCACTGCCCAGGCAACAACGACTAGCTGGAACGCACCTAAAGTGACGCAGGACGACGACTTTGGTGGTTGGAGCAGTGCTGCACCCACGACAACCTCCAACACTACCACCACCCAAAGTAAGCCTGCAGGAGGATTTGGTGGCACGAGCGATGATTTGTTCTCCAATGTTTGGGAGTAAGTTGTTGTATACTGAGAAGTTTGTACAAGCTATTACAATCGAGGTTTGAAAAGCAATGCCGGATCGAGAGCGTAATATGCATGGTATACACAGTTGCTTATAGAAATCTTTGGAACTTGTATATCAGAAAAAAGATCAAATGCTCCCATCGCTTTCCCTTGCAACCATGAACGCCACATATGCAAGGGATTGACTGACATGCCCCATGTCCCAATCCCAATAATAAAAAATCAATACACATGATGAATAATGTTTCCCTTTGCCCTCGTCTTCATAGCAGCCCCCTTTTCGCTGATCCACTGATTCCCATAGTCGTGTGCAGCGAAATGCATAATTACTCCCAACCTGCCCTTCACATCAACACATCTTTTCGTCCCAAACCTCGTGTATGGATGTATACAATAGCCTTCCGCCGTCCTCCTCTTCATACCCCAGCCCATCCTTCTGCCGTCTCCCCTCACACAATCATCTTCGCTTTGTCGCAGCCGTATTCGCATTCCGCTCAGAAGATCAAATGCCAAATCCAATACAAGACTACAAACGCCGCCACAATCATGCCGCTCAGCTTGAATATCGCCACTTTATTCCCTGACGCTGCCATGCGCGTCAATCGACTTGCTGAGCCTTTGAGGGATGTGGCCATGTTGGAGAAGGTTTCATTCTGCACATTATAAGATATATATCAGTAATTATTCGAGCTTTTCGGTATGAAGGCGCGGAAGGGAGCTGGGCGTGAAGAAGGCAGAATAGGAGGAGGATTAGAAGAGGAGAGACGTACAGTGTTGTCGAGAACATGCTGGTCGCGTGCGCTGTCATATATGTCGACTGTTACGCCGCGCAGTGCAGAGACTTTGGATGCGAGTTCATCGAGGCGCGAGTCATTTTGTTGTTCGCGTTCGTAGGCGGACATTTTGGGCTTGTGGGACCGGGGGTGGTTGTGTGCTAGCTGGTTGGGTTGGGTCGGGTTCAAGTGGTGTTGGGCGTTTGTGAGGGTTTCGTCCGAGTTGTTCTAGAGACGCGTGGAACCTGGAGGCGAGACTTCGTTTCAGGCAGACTTGTAGGTGCGAGGATTTGGTTTGAATTGGGGGTTTGGGCGCAGGACTGGATGCATGAATGAACCAAGATGTGACGTTCGGTGCCAAGAAAAACCCTGGGCGGTTAGGGTTTAGCGTGCTGAGTGGGGAAGTCTTTGGCGCCCCCGCTCAGAGTGAGGGGTAGGTAAATTTAGATGCGTGTATCTACTGGGGCTATTCGTGCATGGTGGTTTAGGACGAGTGGTCAGGTTTGACAAGGATTATGTAGATGTAAGGTACCTTTTGGAGAGAAAAGTGGGTTGAATTAGTTTGTTATGAGCTGAGGCACGATGGGTTACGTCCTCAGTATAGTTGCTAATTTTGCAGCGCAAAAGCTGTGAAAAATAAGAAATAGTCTACACGAGGCAATATCTCAAAGAAAAAACCCAACTGTTGGTAGGGGCAACTGTACCTGCTCGAAGCCGTCAAAAGATTGATAACTATTCTACAATGACATTGGTCTGCTTCTTGTATCTTAAACTCACAACATCTGACAGAGCTACATATTGGCTGCATACTCTAGCATTTGGCAGTTATTCTGTGAATACATGCTGATAAGTCTGTTTTGCCTGAGCAAAAAATCAAAAATCAAAAACATACGACAGCGGGGATTCGCCAGTGGTCACCCACCTGACTACTAATCCGCCGATAAACTGCTTGTATAGGGCAGATCGGACGGGATGCCTAAATTTCAGTTTTCTGTGGTCGTATGTACCAGAGTAACAAAATGAAGTGTAATATATCGTTAAGCAAATTGATCTTTTGTTCGTTGGAGTGTTGGTAAACAACAGGCACCACCAAGACCAGCTACCGCCTGCAGCCAGCCACTGCCGCCCATGCCACTTCTCACACCACTGTATACACAGGCACACTATGATCAAATACGCTCATTGATTACTATCAGAAAATACTAGTCAACTCAACAGAGCCACAAAAATGCTATCTAGGTTTCCGATTCATTACAGCCCTAGCAAAAAGTATTGTTATTGAAGCCAACGCAGGAATCTCCCGGCACACATGTCTGCAAATCATCAGCGCATTGCATAGTCACTGAATAGACTCAACTTACACTATTGCAGGGGTACCACTTTTTGCCATTGGCGCAACATCCGTTCGCCTTTGGTCAGTAGCTGAAGATATAGTCCAGATCCGTGCCTTCAGGCAGCTCGGTGTGGTCGTTTCTAAATTTCTCGGATCTCTTGTAGCATTCCTGGGTTTCAGGCGATCAGCTTGCGAAAATGTGCTCTTCCGTGATGGTAGTTACCTAGCCGGAGCCACCAGCGAAGACACTGGCAGCGAAGAGGAGGAAGATTGCCTGGATCTCCATGATGATGGTGTTTGAAAATCAATCGACATTTATCTGGTGGAACTTCGAGTTGCAGATAAAGATAATGGATGATATGGGACATGAGTAAATCGTTCGTATTATAATGAAGAAAAGCTCACTCCAGCCTCCTACTACTCGACTTCGGCCCAATTACAAATCTTGAGATAAGTCGTTCATTCAGGCTCGCCAGAGTACCTTTTGTATCTATAAATCTAATTCCTGGTTTGTATTCCCGTTTCTAGAACACAGTTTACAGTTTACAGAGATCATGAGATTAGGCGGCCCGAGGGGAGTTTCGTTATCTTTTATGCTTCAAAAGTGCTCAAGCCTAATGAGAAATGCCATAAGACCTCATCATCTGAGATTGTAGGATTCTCTCCATGTTTGAGTCTAGCGAGAAAACCAAACAATCCTCCAAATACTCTGTACTTGACGGCACCAGCTTTTATCAGTGTTTCAATCTAGCGTCAGAGTTCTCGGATATATGCTGCTGATTTCTGTAATATAAAATTCTTATTGCGCTTACTGTGTCTCTAGCTCACCGCTATCTTGTATGCGCATACTTCGCTGTAATATTTCCGTTTTCTCCTTCAGTAACACGCTCTTGGAGGTATGTATGTTTGAGAGTAGTTCAGTTATATCTCACTTGGTCTCTCCAAGTGCGATGAAATAGCCTGTACTCTGCAGTCAACGGTAATTGCATGGCTTGGCTCAATACCTAGTACGGCGTAAGCAACTTGCCCAGCGCGCTGCCTAATAAGATGCCAATCCTTAGAAGCATCTGTTATAAAATGCGGAAATTCCTACAATTGTCTGTTTGCTAAACCTATTCACGTTTGGTCCTCCGGACCAAACCTCCAAAACATGTACACATCAAATCGCAGATGGACTCAGCATCCTGATTCCCAGGTTCCAATGGTCATATATACCATGAATATCGGCACCTCAGCTTATGATAAGTTTCGATCCTTAAAAGGCTTCGAGTTCTGCGTTGTGGCACGATCTTTTTATTGGCGATGAAGAGATGGTACGTAGAGGCTACGCTGTTCATAATGTTTGATACGACGTATGTTCGACTACATGCGCTTTGGTACGGTAAATACCTACAGCACGGGTTGATGCTACGATTCGATTTCTGGGATTTTTAAGCGGCAGAAATAGTACGATTGATAGAGCTTAGACCGTTCAATGTCGCAATGCATGGACACCAATATTCTGGCTGTCATGGTTGGTGTTGTTCTTTTCGTCAGAGCTTGTTGATTTCCTAGTCCACTGAGACATTTAACGGATTGCAGGATCAACAAAGCAGATAAATGTGTCTGGCGTTATCTCATTGAGCAAGTCAAGTGGGTTGACCGATATCCTTTCGCGGCTAGTTAATCGGAGCTGTGGAGCACTCGGCCGTCGGCACTCCTTCTCAATTGAACCACATCTCTCAAAGATTATGCTATAACCACCATGGTAGCTTACCACACCGAAAGCAGGAAAATATGGGTTCCGAAAACATAATCTCGAGTAATGGTTGCTCTCACGTAGCGGGAAGGTGAGGGAACAGCAAGCGGATCGAAGTCGACTTTGGGTTAGCGTACGACGTCACGTTCTCGATATCATCCATCAACCGGCAAGCGACAACAAGGATCTTCACTTGTCAAGGTCCTTTTGGGTAAAACCTCACAGAATACAGGTCTGTGCCCGGCTCAGCCGAACTCAAGGCGAGAACTAAGCAGAGCCAAGAGAGCCACCCCGCACTCTGCATACAACGTTACAGTGCGGGACGGCTTAGAGTCTCCGCTGCCTTCCCTCGATAGGTACCATTTACTAGGTATCGTTCGACAGATAGCCTATCGTTTGGTGCCGAGACGGCCTGTTGTTCTTCAATTTTCCGGCCGTGACGAGATACGTGCAGAGAGACGGAGACAGTTGACCCGCACCCTATGTGGTCTTATGGTGCCTTTTTGCCGAACATACAAAAGACGCGATGCCGACGATGGATGTACCATTGCACTCCAAACTTTTCAACATAGTCGGCGATAGCGCCACTCTTTGATTTGGCCTCTTGGATGAACGAATCCTGCAGCTTGGTCCTCCATCAACGCTGTCCCGATTGTTCAAGATGTTGAGCTCATCTGGGACGCTGTACAGAACGTACAAATTCGTCCTCCTCGGCTTCTTGTTTTCGCTTTGTTTCGATGCAACAACTGCACATGTTGTCAAGAAACCGCGTGCGGCTTCAGCGGGCCGTGTGCGCTCGTCTCTCAACGCAGGTTGGCGCTTCTCACGTTTCACATCCAATCCCGATGGCCTGAGCTACGAGACGCTGAAGCCATGGATTATGCCCTCTGCAAACGACTTCATTGTTGGAGATAAATACCAACGCCCTTCTGGTGTTGCGCCTGGTTCCAACACCAGCTATGTGCAGTCGAGCTTCGACGACGCAACCTGGGAAGCAGTCACTCTACCGCACGACTGGGCCATTACAGGAACATTCGACGCTCCTGGTGTTACTGGCGACCTAGGATTTCTACCAATCAACGGAATTGGATGGTACCGACGATCAGTTTCAATTGATGCTGAGATTATTGACTCCGGAAAGACCATTTTCTTGGATGTTGAAGGGGCCATGGCCTACGCTACGGTGTGGTTGAATGGCCAGCTTGTGGGAGGATGGCCTTTTGGCTACAATTCCTTCCGTCTAGACCTTACGCCCTACGCCAAAGCTGGAGCAAATATGCTTGCTATTCGCTTGGACAACAAGCTGGATTCATCACGCTGGTACCCCGGTGCTGGAATCTACCGAGATGTTTGGCTGGTCACCGTTGATCCTGTACATGTCGCGCAATGGGGAACCTACATTACTACTCCTAGCATTTCAGAAGCCGAGGCAACTGTTGATATTGTCGTTGAAGTTGAGAACAAGGCCAATAGCAGCCAGAGTGTCGAGGTGGTTACTCAGATCTACGAGCGCGACCCTACATCCAAGGCGGCCAAGGGCAATAGTGTTGCGACCTTTCCAACGGCAAATACCGATGTGGCAGGGAACTCGAAGCAAACTGTAAAAGGTTCAGTTTCAGTGACAAACCCTAAGCTTTGGGGGCCTGCACCAACTCAGAAACCCAACGAGTATGTTGCCGTTACCACTGTATCAATTGACGGAACAGAGATGGATACCTACGAAACTGTCTTTGGTATCCGCTCTGTCGCATACGACCCAAATCAAGGTCTTCTTATCAACGGTGAGCGCATCTACGTGCAAGGGTCTTGCAACCATCACGATCTTGGGTCGCTAGGTGCTGCTTTCAACGTACGAGCTGCGGAGCGCCAGATTGAGATTCTAATGGAGATGGGTAACAATGCTCTCCGGACTTCGCACAATCCACCAGCACCCGGGTACCTGGATCTCGCTGACCGCATGGGCCTACTGGTCATGGATGAGATTTTTGATACCTGGAATTACGCGAAGGTAGAAAACGACTTTCATCGCATTTTCCAAGAATGGCATGAGCCAGACCTTCGTTCATTTATCCGCCGCGATCGGAACCATCCTTCCATCATCTCTTGGTCCGTTGGCAATGAGCTTCGGGAACAATCCAACGCTACTGGCACTGCAACCGTCAAGATGCTTCAAGATATAGCTCACGAGGAAGATCCTACTCGAAAAGTTACCATTGGTATGAACAATGCCAATGCAAGCACTGGAGTTGCTGCAACCATCGACATTATCGGCCTAAACTACCAGGGAGAAGGTAAAGGTGTCTCTTGGCGAAGCACATTTCCTGATTTCAAGAAAGCATTTCCCAAGAAGATGATTTGGAGTACCGAGTCTGCTTCTACTATCAGCTCTCGTGGCAAGTACCTGTTCCCTGTCACTTCCAACAAGAGCGCAGTAATCGGCGGAGGGCCTGGCGAAGGCGGAGATCCTGTGACGAACCACATCAGCTCTTACGATCTCTACGCACCGGAGTGGGCTGCATCCCCGGACAAAGTCTTCCAAATGCAAGATATGCACCCTTATGTTGCGGGAGAGTTTGTCTGGACTGGATGGGATTACATTGGTGAGCCTACGCCATACGCCAATGTAAGCCGCAGTTCCTACTTTGGCATCATCGATCTTGCAGGGTTCAAGAAAGACCGCTTCTATCTCTACCAATCCCGCTGGAGGTCTGATCTTCCCATGGCACACATTCTACCCCACTGGACCTGGCCAGAGGACCGTACTGGCGAGACCACTCCTGTGCATGTCTACAGCTCTGGTGACGCAGCCGAACTCTTCGTAAACGGTGTTTCTGCTGGTCGCAAGGAAAAGGCAGAATACGAATACCGCTTCCGTTGGGATGACATCAAGTACAGCCCCGGCAACGTCACCGTAGTAACTTACAAGGATGGCGCAGAATGGGCAACCGCGTCGCAAGTCACAGCGGGACCTGCTGCCTCACTCAACATCACTGCAGACCGCTCTACCATCACCGGTGACGGCTACGACCTCTCTTTCATCTCTGTGGCTGTACATGATAGCCAGGGTACTCTCGTTCCGACGGCCGACCACGCAATCAGCTTCAAGGTCACATCCGGCCCTGGTGTCATTATCAGTACGGACAACGGCGATCCAACAGATCTGGTACCGTTCCCGGAGAAAACCAGGAAGGCTTTTGGCGGTTTGGCGCTGGCTATTGTAAGGAGTGAAGCTGGGGCAACCGGAGAGATTGTGGTTGAAGCCACGGCGGAGGGCCTAGAAGGCGGTAGTGTGACTATTACTGCCGCTTGACTTCTAGAAAAGGAAGATTTCCATTTGGGATGCTGCGCTGTGCAGACTGTCATAATGTAATGTATCATGAAAAGGAAATCAAAATAGTATTGTGAAGATGAAGAAGGAAGCAAACGTAAACAATATGTGCTATCTGTGAGAAGTTTACGCTGTTTTTCATGTGAATGAATCGTTAAAGTGAAAAGTACGGAAGGTAATGAGATTATTATCAAGTTGAATATAAGATATTTTTGACTCCGTTTTGCGTGGAGAAAGTGTGTTCACGCGTATCGAAAGGGTGATTGGAAGTGAGTGAAGTGTAAAACAGTTTGCTTGAAATCAGTCTCTGAAGCAATCGCATTCAGAATCCCCGTAGACTTTAAATTCCTTCTCAGCCTTACCCTTTGTTATGTTCGTGTCTGTGTTTCAACCTTGTTACGACATAACGTTATCACTGGAAGAGAAATATGTTTATATATCAACAATGACTTATATCAGTAGAAACTTGGAACAAATCCCCTGAGATGTTTCTTTTGTATATTTATTGGATCTTTTCGTTAGCTCTCGGGGTTGTTACACACCGGTAAGCCCACACAGACTCGCTTTCGTCACTGGAGCCTTTGTACGTCGCCATTTACCACTGACATGCTCTTTTTTACAGGAAACCATCTGATCCCGCTTCAAACAACTTCAGAGTGAATCTTCAGGTTGCCATGGCATCATAACAGCTTTCACTCTCTCTGTTTTGTATATAAACAGCGCCGCCCACCTCGCTCTGCTCACCACCACAATTTGGCCCCATTTCGTGAGAACACCCACATCCCCTCTATTCATTGGCGATCCTCTAACAGTATGCAGAGATACATTCACAATGTCATCTATAGCAACTCGTAAAGTTGTCCATTCTCTTTCTCCTGCACGCCACGTCCCTGACATGCGCGGTGCTGCAAAGCAGGATAGTGTCGCTGTCAATCCGATCAGGCTGCCATACAAGTAGCTCCAGCGATCAAATAAGTCAACTACAAAGCCAAGAACGGCGTTGACTGCGTCGAGGCAAAACTTGCCTGCAACCAACGTGTTGACGTCAAGGACAAGACCGAGCGCTTCGGCGATTCGTGTACCCCAACTCCACGCACGATCCAGAGCTGACCATAAGCAGAATGGTGCCGGTGCGCTCTCAAAGACCAATATCCCAAGACCCACGGTTGTGGCGTTGAAGAAGACTCGGGTCCGACAGAGCATGAAGTTTTGGGTCAGATCAGTGAGTGTCGTTCGGATCTCCAAGGCCAAGTTAACTTCACACACTGCAGACCAGGTTGCAGTTGCACAAGACTGCGAAGACAAGACCCCAGAGAAAGGCCCTGTTGAGGTCGACTCTGGAATCCTGCAGCTTGTCGAGCGGAACGAAGCCGAGGACTCGGTAATCGACAATTCCTCACTGCTCTTCAACAACAAGAGCTTCGACGAGTCTGTTGATACTGACCAACAGACTTCGACCCTCAAAATCATCGGACGAGAGCTCGTCAGCACGAAGCGACTTGGACTGGGACTCCAGATCCACCGATCGCCGTGGTTTGTGGGACTCGCCCACTGTCTGACGTACATGGGTGAAGGTGTCAGCATGCCACACGTGCGCCCAAGGAAGGAGTTGGCTGCGTAGGAACAAGGACAAGGTATGTGAATTGATCTTGCTTCATATTAGATATGGTAACTAATAACATGTAGATCTACGCTCCACTGAACCCTCCAAAGGATAGTGTCAAGACAACACCACCACCATCCCGACCAACTACCAAGGAGGCAACACGAGGCAACGTAGTCAAAGTCACCAAACTCAATTCTCCGGAACCAGCCAAGAGTGATAAGGCGGCTGCGACCACGAAGCCTCAGGCGCGTGGAAAGCGTCACCTTCCGACAACCACCCAGCCCAAGGCTTCACGAAGGTGCTCAGCTAACATCCGCACCACGCCTCTCGCCCGCCGCCAGAAGCCTGTTCCGCAGCAAAAGGCTACTGGCAGTCACAAGCCCCGTCCTACCGTTGGACGACACCTCGGTACCAAGCAGTCAGTGACTCCCAGTACCGACAAGAAGCCACTGGGTCGTGGACCCCACGCAGTAAAGTCCGCTCTAAAGCCAACTGCATGCCCATCCAGTCCCGCCACTGTCAAGAAGCAGGTCGCTTTTGTCTCAGGACCCATCAAGCCACGCTTCTCCGCCAAGGACACCGTCAAGCAATCCGCATCCCCTGATGCCTTGCCATCACGGTATGAATGGGCTCCACTCGTCGGTCTACTGCACTCTCGACCTACCTCGGTCGGCTCCAAGACATCACAGATCCTCCAAGGCGACAAAGCGGGTAGCTTGACGCTCAAGCGCCGCTTCCTCACTCGTCTCGCCAGTGTGCAGGCATACGAGGCAAATCGTCGCGAAGAGGCTATTGCAAGGGGTGAGCAGCTTGGTTTGGGTCAGCTTGACTATGGCAATGCTGTTATCAAGATTGCCCTGCAAGCGTCGGGGGTCGTCGAGGCGGACGACATTGGGATCCTCCAGGACCTGAGTGGTGTTGGCAGGTGCGGACTCCTGGCTACTGGTCGCCGACAGATGGCCAATCCCGTTTGGTTTTTTGGAGCATTCAAGAAGCCGTATAGCCCTGCGACTATTCCGACCAAGCGGGTTGCGGCTTACAAGAAGCCAGTGTTCTAGTCGGTTGCAGGGTCAAGGGGGAGTTGTAGGCTCTTTTCGATAAGCATTTCACGCCATTGCAAGCTGCGGATTCAGATATTTGAAGCCGAAGTAACAAAAGCATAGAAGGTACGTTGCTCAGCAAACATCATTGTGCTTCATTTGCTAACGTTGAAGCAGGACGACATCAGCAACACACACTGGGATGAGTGGTGGAAAGATTCACGTTCTGATCATCGATGACCATTCAGTAAGCTTTCTTTTCCCTTTTACTGCTGAGCTGTACCACAGGATCAATCAAAACAAAACCGGGGCGTCCTTTTCGACAGGGCGGGGTGAGTGGTGGGACCCCGCACATCCGAACAACTCTTTTCATCATACCTTCGACAATCGACCATTGGCCATATACCGAGAAGGAATTCTGGAGTTGAATATGGAAAGAAAGGAAAGGATAGACGAAGTAGAATTTCAGTCACATTGGGCCGAAGATGGACCTGCGCTAAATGCAAGTCTTTGACCGGGTCGAGCAGCAAGTCCACTCCGGTGTTCGGGGAATCTGAGCCTTTTGGGCCCTAGTATCCGTGGACCATACTCTGGGGATTCTGGGGTTTGGCCATGCGTCATATCAGCCTATCATCCATAGTAGTACGATCAATAGTACGAACTCCTCCAGTCTGCCTTGACACTTCCCATCTCCCCGCTCTTGCGCATGCATCGCCACAAATCAAGTTCCCTTCCAACACACAAGCCCACGTGCTCTGCTGTCAACTTCGCCCAATTTCCGTGCCTTTGTGGCGGTCCGGCATCCAGGTACAAGAAGCAATGGACGGGAGGACTGCATGTGCTCTGCTCGCACGTGTTGCCGTGATTGGCAGACTGTTATCACGCCTGGCTCAGCATTAGACTGGAAGAGGCAGTTGCCGAGACCTGTGCACGGCCACACCAAGATGTGCCAAGAAGAGATGTTGTGAAGTCAGCGGAGACGTCCGGGGAACATGTTAGTATAATAGCCTGGCTGAAAAAAAATGGGTTCTGTTCTTCGTGCTCGCGTCCTCTCTTTCGTTTTCAAAGTCAATTGCTCTAGTCGAGTCGGCAAGGATGAAGTTCACTACTACGCCAGGCGCCTCTCTGGTTGCCCTCTCAGTCTTGTCTACACTTGCTCGTGCAGAGGATGTACTGTATAGCAAGCGCATGTTGAAGCGTGGTCTCGATCAGGACGGAAACTATAACATCTGTAAGCTATACTGGATTGTCTACGCTATACACACACTCACATGACACAGCATTCTTCCACATCAACGATGTGCACGCCCATCTGGACGAGTTCAGCTCTTCAGGAACCGACTGCACTAGGCCCGAGCGAGGATGCTACGGAGGCTATGCTCGCGTTAAGCATGTGATTGAAGATCAGCGTCCCAATGTCGAAGACAGCCTTTGGCTCAATGCTGGTGACGAGTTCCAAGGTACCTTGTTCTACAGCTACTATGGTGGCGAGAAGATTGCCGAGGTTCTCAACGAGCTCGAGTTCGACGCCATGACGCTTGGAAACCACGAGTTTGACGGTGGAGATGCTGAGCTTGGAGAGTTTCTTGTCAATCTCACGTTTCCCGTTGTCAGCGCCAATGTGCACTCGCAGGATCCAAATGTCAACAAGACGGTCAAGCCCTGGACTATCTTTGAGAAGCACGATTTGGCAGTCATTGGAGTCACCGCACAAGAAACCGCCAGCTTGAGTAACGCTGATCCAACAACCGTCTTTTCTGATGTTGTCGAGGTAGGCTTTTTTTTGCAATCTACAATCAGATGAAATGGGCAAAGACTAACAACCAATGCAGGCCGTGCAAGGTGCCATCGACCAAATCAAGAGCACTACCAACATCACCAGAATCGCAGCTCTTACCCACATTGGCTACGACAAGGACCAGGAACTTGCCAAAGCCACCACTGGTCTTCACCTCATCATCGGCGGCCACAGCCACACGCTCCTCGGCGACATGGAAGACGCCGAAGGCAAGTACCCGACCATCGTCGACAACAAAGACGGCGACGAAGTCTTCATCGTAACCGCCTACCGCTGGGGCGAATACATCGGCTACATCGACGTGACCTACGATCCCTCCGGCAAAATCCTCGCCTACCACGGCGCCCCCATCCATCTCACCAACACCACCGAGCAAGACTCCTCCCTCCAATCCGAAATCGAATCCTGGCGCGGCCCCTTTGAAGAATTCGCCGCCCAAGTCCTCGGCACCACAAACGTCGAGCTCGACCAGACAACCTGCCAGAAGCAAGAATGTCTCCTAGGCGACTTCATGGCCGATGCCATGCTTTCCTACCGCAAAAACAACACCGACGACGTCGACTTTGCGCTCATCAACGCAGGCGGCATCCGCGCCACCATCGACACGGGCGACATCACCCGCGGCGAAGTCCTAACGTCCTTCCCCTTTGGCAACTCCATCGTGCAACTCGCCATCACCGGAAAACTGCTCTGGGAAGCCCTCGAGGGCATCCTGACAGGCGTCAACGTCAGAAA
Organism: Bipolaris sorokiniana ND90Pr; assembly: GCF_000338995.1. Lineage (NCBI taxonomy): Eukaryota > Fungi > Ascomycota > Dothideomycetes > Pleosporales > Pleosporaceae > Bipolaris > Bipolaris sorokiniana. Next base: position 1,053,859 of record NW_006911901.1, on the reverse strand, counting down.
CGGACGCGAAGTCACATCCTTCTTCCAAATCAGCAGTGGCATCAAGGTAGAATATAACCCTGATAACGGTAACAACACCAAACTCATCGCCGTAACCATCGGCGGCGAGCCGCTCAATAACGATACTACGTATCAAATGGTCACGCTGGATTTTATCGCAGGCGGTGGTGATAATTTCTTCGAGACTACGACGGATTTTGTTAGTCTGGATACGCAGGATGAGGTGTTGACGCGGTATATTCAGGCGCAGTCGCCCGTGGATATCGAGCTGGATGGACGGATTGAGAAGGTTAGTAGGCAGAGGGAGGATGGTGTGGCTGCGGGTAATGGGACGGCGACGAATGGGACGAGGCCTTCGCCTTCGGTGGGTACGCCGCCGCCGCAACAGACGCAGAATGCTGCGGCGAGGATGGGGCAAGGGGCTGTGGGTACGTTGGTGGTTGGACTTATTGCTGCGTTGTGTGTGATTTAAGAGGGCGGCAGAGCTTGATATGAAGTAATGCTTAATGTGAAAAGAACAAAATGTTTCGGTGCCCGAATGAGGTAGATACTTCATTATTGCTCATCAATGGCACTTCATGTTAAATATATACTCTGTTGTATTTCGATTAAACTACAAAGTTTGTGTGTAAACCATATAAGTAATTGCGCCCGCTAATATGACACATGTACTACCGGGATATGACAGGTAATTCTAGAAAGGTAAAGTTCTCCGCCTTTTGCCCTTATTTGATACATACATATCTTACCCTAGATACAACTCACTTCTTTCCCTTTGCTGGAGCCTTCGCCTTGCCCTTACCCTTACTCTTTGGCTTGACATCCTCGTCCTCCTCATCCTCACTGTCTTCATCCTTGGCCTTCTTCTTCGCCCCCTTTTTCGCCGCAGCCGGCTTCTTGGGCGCAGCCTTCTTCTTCGGTTGCTTGACGTACTTGTCCTTTGAGAGATCGATATCCTCGTCATCTTCGTCCTTGATTTCCTCAATCACTTCGCCATCATCCGACTCTTCAATCGCTTCTTCCAAGTCTGGCTTTTCTTTGGCTTGTTTCTTTGGCGCCGTGACGGATGAAGCCTTCATGAAGGGCAGAGGATGCGATTGCTGGTTGTATCTGGTGTCGAGTTAGTTATGCAGTCAAAATCCACAGTATCCTCTCCAGACTTACAGTCGAGTAAAGGTTGACTTGGCCTGACTATCAATTTTGACCTTTTCTTGGTCCATAGGACCAACACCCAGCTCCATGATTGCATCAAAGTCGTCCTTGGTAAGATAGTAGCTGTCCATCAACTCAATAATCTCTGGGACTGCCTCCTTGCCCTCCTTTTGCAACTTCTGAACAAGATCAGTCCAAAGCATCGGGACGTATTGCTGACGGATCTCGTGTCGATCACCAGAAGATCGCAACCGCATATGAGCCTGGATCTCCTTGACCATTCGACTGAGCTTATTGGCAGAGCTGTTCTTGCCCAGCCACGATGTAAAGCGTGTCTGATTTCCAGCAGTATTGCCAGACACAAAGCTTGCGGGTCGCACAAAACTGAAGACTGCATGCGTAGGCATCAAGCTCCATTGCTGCTGAGATCCGTGAATCATCCGGTCGACCAGATCGCCATCACTGATACTGTCTGCTGCTTGTGACACAAGCTCAAGATTCTTGAAGTTCTTCTCCTTCCCAGAATAGCCTCCCGATAGGATAGGATTCGTGCCGAGATAATTTTCCTGAAGCATCAGCGGGCTGAACTCATGGTCGTTGAAGTAGAGCTCAATCTTTTCATTGAGAGTGGCCTTGCTGCTCGAAGCAAACATGCCACCACCAAGAATCTTTTGCGTGATGTCCCACGGCTTCAAAACGACATGCTTCTCCCAGTTCTTCGACATGGCCTTGCCTTTGTCAAAGTCCATGACTTCCTGATCGATCTTGGCAGTGGATATCATGTTGACAACTTGGCGGATATCGGAATGGCTGCCTTCAATCAAAGCGTTGATAACTGGGGTAGGCATCTTGAGGCCTTCACGGAACGCAATCGTCATGATACGCGATCGCACTTGGTCAATAGTTGGCCGTCGGAAGGGGAGGTCGAACGTGACATAGTCAAATGGCTTCATCTTGGGCTGCCTCCTGTCGTTGCAAATGAGGATCATGGGAACTTCTGTCTTCTTGCAAACAGCTGCGAGTGCACCAACACCACCTCGGTCACCTGCAGACATACCATCGACCTCGTCCATGATAAGTACGAGCTTCTTCTTGGAGTCCTCAACCTTCTTTCCATCTCCCGCAAAGTAGCCGTGGAGGGAGTTGGTACTGAGGACACCACGCAGACCATCTTCAATAAGCTTCTTGCTTCGGGTGTCACTGGCATTCCTCTCAACAATGTCGTAACCTTCAAGCTTAGCAACGAGATGTGCAGCAGTAGTCTTACCAATACCAGGCGGTCCATGGATCATGACGGCGCGGAAGACTCCGCTGCCATCTTTACCAGCAAGCTTGAACCCTGTCTTGAGGCTCTTCGGGAAAGCCTGCAGCCATCGTTGCAACCTCTCGACCGATGCCTTGTTGCCGCATATATGAGCAAGTGACGTGGGTGCATACTTGGTTGTCCACAATCGAGAGTCGACCTCTGGGCCTGCACTTTGAGCAGCAGCAGTGACGGTAGAGGCTGTTTTGTTTCCAGCCGCCGCAGCTGTAGCCTTCAATTCTTTCTGACGCTTCTTTTCCTCTAGCTCGAGCTCTGCAGCTTGCTTTTCAATCTTCTCTTGCTCCTTGCGCTGCTTCTCTGCATACACTGCCTGAGCTTTGCTGTCGCCCTTGTTGCCCGCGGCTGTCAACTTCTCAATCAGCAGAGTCAGGCCATCCTCATCAATTGTCTTGATGTTCATGTCCCGGATCTTCTGCAGCTTGCTGGGTCCAGCATCTTCACCCAAGACGACGTAATTGGTCTTCTTGCTCGGAGCGGTAGTCACTTTGCCGCCGTGACGCTTGACCAGCTCCTGACTCTCAGTTCGACCCCATTTTTGCAACACACCAGTGAAGACGAAATTCAGCCCAGCAAGGCAGGTATCTGAGCCTTGTGGCATATCAGCGGACGAGCCTTGTGCGGGTCCAGCATCGCCACGGCCCGCATTTGCTTGCCAGTTGAATTTCCCATTCGGGTCTTTGGGAGGAGGTGTTGGAGCGCGCACGGTAGGTATGCTGTCGTAGATAGCTTGAATATCAGCGCTATCCTCGACATCATCCTTCTTCGCCTTCTTCTTCGCTGGTGACTTTGCTGGAGCAGCCTTCTTCGCCTTGGGCTTTGCCGGCTTGTCCTCTTCGTCCTCATCTTCGTCATGTTCGGGGGATTTGCGTTTCTTGCTGGCAGCCGATATTTTCTTCGATTTAGTCTTAGCAGCTTGTTCCTCATCAAAGTCATCGTCACCATCCAGATCCTTCATATCCACATCCTCGTCGTCGGGGTCGAACTCTTCCTCGTCCTCGTCCTCGTCCTTGGTTGCCTTTTGTTGCTTCGCCGGGGCTTTTGGTGTCCCACGATGTGGCAGTTGTATGGGTACATCTTCGTCGCTCTCTGAAGCGTCCTGGTAGTCGTCCTTGCTCTTACCCTTGACGTCATCCCCAAAGATATCGTCCGCACCGTCAAGATCATCATCCGGAAACTCATCGTCGTCATCCCTCTCAGCGTACGATGTGACAGGTTTCTTCGCACGTCCAGAAGTCTTGCCATTGGCTGCCTTCCCAGTCGGCTTTGCAGCTGCTTTCTTTGGGGTTGTCTTTGGTGCCTCAGCTGCCTTCTTCTTTACAGGTTCTGTTCGCTTGGGTTTATTCGAGCTACCGAAAAATGCAGATGTGGTCGTTTCTTCCAGTTCAGGCTCTGGGGTTGGTTCACGTTTGGCTTTCTTAGCGGCTGGCTTCTTTGGTGACGCCTTCTTCGGCCTATACAGTGTCAGTATTTGTGGTCAGTAATACCGTAGTGTCACCCTCGACTCACTTTGCCTCCTCTTCGTCGTCATCGGAGTCCTCTACAACCCTGCTCGTACGACCTTTTTTCTTGGGTGCAGCCTTCTTGGGTGCAGGCTCATCCTTTTGGGAATCCTGGCTAGGCTTCGGGGGCCCACCACCAAAGAAGCTACGAATATCGGCTGGCATTTTTGAATTGTGGGAGAAAAACACACGCCACTACTCTACCATTGAATTGCCGCGTTGACCAGCCAGATGGGTGTGATTATGGAAAGTTTGGGGGGAGTTAGTGGCGGAGTTGGTTTTGGTGGGCGGCGCGCAACGGACGTGAGTCGACGCGACCACGCGCGGTCATTAGGCAATTACGCAGTTGGGGCGGGCAAAGCCACACACGACACCCACAGGCAGTCATCAGCCACATCTTGGCGCGGGCAGAACTTCAATGTTCCCAACTACACCACCGGCACCGCAACTAACCAAAGTCAACCCCCACCCACAGACAAAATAACCATGCCTCCACCAAGGATATCACCGAGTCTACTATCTCAATTCAAGCAATTGAACCTCTCTGCAACCCGTCCCACACGTACGATGCAAAAACCGCCTTCCTAACCACCGTTAACCCTCTTTCAGTGCTCCAAAAGTCATGTCTCCCAAAATGTCAATTCACCGTACTCCCAGCACCCAGCAGCCTGCGCCTCTTCTCCTCGACCCCCTCACACGCCTCGTACCTCGCCCCGAAAGCTGGTGAATCGCGCAAATCACGCAAGGGCCGCTGCCACGTACCCACGGGCGGCAGCATGCGCGGCACCACCGTCGTCTGGGGCGACTACGGCCTGCGCATGCGCGACCACGACCGGCGCATCTCCGCACAACAGCTCCGCATCGCCGAGGAGACAATCAAGAAGCGCCTCCGTGGCATGAAGTTCCGCCTGTACATGCGGGTCGCAGCGAACATTGGCGTGTACACGTCTGGCAACGATGTGCGTATGGGAAAGGGCAAGGGAAGCTTTGATCGGTGGACGGCAAGGGTGGCGGTTAGCAAGATTATTTTTGAGATTAAAGGCGATTTGCATGAGCAGGTTGTCAAGGATGCGTTTAGGCTTGCGGGGAATAAGTTGCCCGGCTTGTATGAATTTGTGAAGAAGGGTGATCCCCCGGTTATGGGGTTGACTAAGGTTGGGCTTAATGGGGTTACGGAGCAGGATCTTAAGAGGCCGAGGAGGAAGGAGCCGCTGGAGCAGACGGCGGCGAGGTTGCAGGAAGCGAGTTCGGCGGGAGCAAGCACCACGCCACGGGCGGCGCTGTAGTTGAAAATATGTTTGTATGATTATTGAAACGATTTTGTGGGCTGGGATATAAAAGACCCAGTCAAACCAGAGTCATTGGGAATTTATTGAAACATTGTTGAAATTCTCTCATTCTGCTACTCAATTGTTCCAAGAGAAACAAGGCTACACGCTGATATCTAAGGAAAGCTTCTTCAGCTCTGACCCTCTCCGAACCCAAATTACAACATAAAACTCCACTCTACTTTGACAGCCTTCAGTACCGATCTAAGGTTTTGAACAAGCTAACCAGGATATACGTCTAATGCGACTTGGACGAAAGGAAAAGGAAACCAAAAGAAATACGTGCTCATAATCATCGCAATGAGAATGTGTGATCCGCTTAGGTCTTGTACAGAGTGTCGAGGAAACCCTTTGCCAAGTCCTCGACAACACTCTTGTTGGGCAAGCTACCTGCAACACCATATAGTGCAGCGGTATCACCCTTGACTGCACCCTTTGCTCCCTTGCCCTCGGCGATGCGTTTCCTCTCGGCTTCTCGGACCTCCTCGGTAACATCGATCAAATCGTTGATGAGCTTGTCCGCAACAGCAACAATGGGCAGCGTGACGGCAACATGAATAGCAGGCGGGCTCTGCAGAGCGTTCAAGTGCCATCCCTTAGCTGACATGCCGTCGGCAATGTCGTAAATGTCGAGTGTATTTGAGAGGAAAGCTACAACGGAGACCAAGGGGCGACCGATAATCTTGAGGTCAGATGATAGCTCGGGCTTTTCACGAATGGCAGCCTCAATCTTCTTCATGCCGCCGACAATCTTGAGGCAAGAGTCGAGGTAGCCGTTTGCACCCTGCCTGACGAGACTTGCCCAGCATCCTGCAATCAGCGCACCGGGACGAGAGCCTGCAATGGATGGTGATGCGTATACGCCGCCGGACCAGTCTGGGGAGATGAAGTATTGATATTTGCGGTATGCGTCAGAGCGGTAAAGCACGGTTGAGCTGCCCTTTGGCGCAAATCCGTACTTGTGCGTGTCGCAAGAGATACTGGTAACGCCCTTGAGGCGGAAGTCAAAAGGTTCGTTATCGAAGCCGGCCTTGGCGAGCATGGGAACGAGCAGGGAACCGAGACAGCAGTCAACGTGTAACGGAATCTTCTTCTTGTATGCGAGCTTGCTCAGCGCGGATATGTCGTCGATGATACCGTGAGGGAAGTTGGGCGCCGATCCGACCAGCAGGACTGTGTTAGGGTTGATCAAACGGGAGACGGACGAGATATGGACCCTGTAGCTCGGGGCCCTGCATTCTACAAGGTGCATCTTGATCTTGAAGTATTCACAGGCCTTGCGGAAAGCGGTGTGTGCGGTCTCAGGAAGAATCATCTCGGGCTCCGTTACTCCGCGCTCCTTGTAAGCCTTGTTGCGTGCGGATAGGCAGGCCATGAGAATAGACTCTGTTCCGCCGGAAGTCGTAACACCCACGGCGTCATGGGGAGCATTGAAGAGAGAAAGAACCTGGCAGCTGTTAGTCATGTTGTTGATCAGTACCTGCAAGCCGGACATACCATGGCCACAATCTCAGCCTCCATCTTCCTTACACCAGGGAACACATCGGGATGGATGGGGTTCGACACGGTAAATTTGCCAAAAGCTTCCGTCTGTAGTCGGATCAGGTCATCTCCGCCATGGTATACCGCACCGCTGACTCGTCCATCCTCCCAGCGGGTATGATCCATGTTGGCTAGCTCATCGAGTTTGGCGCGCACTTCGTCTTCACTCCATCCCTCGGCCGGTAGGCTGGTCAGGCGCTGAACGCCAGGTCCACTGGGTACAAGTTTGCGCTCCAAACCCATGATCGACTCGGAAACCTGCTCCTGGACTTTTTCGCGAACACCGGGAAGTCGCAGAAAGACACCGTAGAGATAACGACGAATGCTCAAGTATGCGTCAGTGGCCGATCCGAAGATGCCGCGACCCTTGAGCTGGTAGAAGGTAATGCGCGACCATCGTAGAACGAAGAAGAGGAAGACAACATTGCGCAAACTATTTGGAACGTTAGATGATGTTGTGCTGCAATTCGTTTGACCAGAAGACTTACACATCAATGTTAAAGGCAATGAGTTGGCCGTTGGGCGAGTTCCTGCGCGCAACGAAGGTGTCGCGCAGGAGACTGATGGGTAGTTGTGATGAACCAGGCATTGTGTAGGATTGTTAGGGCTGAATGCTCAGTAGAATATGGACATTGCAATAGCGGATTTGCGCCTTGCTTAAAGCTTGCCATGTGGGTGAGGTCACTTGGTTCACATGCCATGACGGAGCGCCAAGGAAGCCGTTCCGAAGCGCCCATCATAAGGGTCGGATCTCGGGTTCTGCGGGGTGTTGCCCCTTTGGGAAGGGTCTTTAGGGAGATCTTTCGTTTGCGGGGTAGCAATCACCAAGGGTCACCAATTCCAATCTGTCATAGAGTCATTGATTTCATTTGTGCTCATTGGTGCTTATTTCTCGGACTATCTCTGCGAATGCCAACGGTAATGCGCTCCCATGGCAAATAACGGCATCAAAGCACCACACTCACTGCAACTGAATGAATCCCTGTCAGTCATACTACTCTCGTACTGCATCTCGCATGCATCGGCAGCGGAAGTATCGACCTCTTGAGAAGGCGTCGGCACGTCTTCGGAACCGAATGCTGCAGCAATCTTGTCACTCGAGACGTCCACTTTGGGCGATAAGCCCGAGCCATTCCCTGTAATAACGTTTTGCACGGATTCCATAACAGCGGCTGGCGGTTCCTCGACCCTCCATTGCCGCAGGGTCTCGTCTTGATGCTTGAACATTTTGCTGATATCTCTTCCAACGCCGCCTTTGTCGCTCGCAGCATCGGCCATATTGGTGGCAGCGACATTCAGCAAACTGAGGTTCCAACCACCCTTTTCTGGATGCAGTCGTCGAAACAGCGGAAGAAGAGTCTCGCAAAGTAGCTTTTCGGTCAACGACGCAATGTCGTCTTTGAGGCTAAATACAAAGCTAGGCATGGGAGCAGATCTGGAGATGCGCGCAAAGGACCGGTTTCGACTGCCATCTGGGTTTTGAGGCGGGCGAGGTCGTGTGGATAGACGAATAGTTTTTGGGTGAGCCAGCCATCGCTTTGCAGTCTCTGGAGGGACTGAAGGTGCGTCTTGGTCTTGGACATGATCTTGGTCCTCATCAAGCAGATCCATGTGCATCCTCTCAATCAGTCTCTTGGCAAGCACACGCAGCTCTTTGACTACTGCATCCAACGTGGTCAAACGCATATAACTATCTTCTATACTGATCTGCCGTGGAGTCTCGCGGGCCTGTTCGACTTTGGTTTCATCGCAGCCGTTGAGCAGACCCCATATTCTGGCGCCGGTACCTTGAGGCACACCGGGACCATGCAATAATCTGTCGAGCATCTCTGGGCCCATGGCCGGGTACATTCTCACATCACGCACAGAAACATGTTCTTGGGTGGCTCCGTATACCAAGCCGGTGTCGAAACTTGCTGGGCGCTGCAGCACATGTGCGCGAAGCTTCTGGGCCGTTTTGAAGCCTATTCCAGGAACTTTGCCCACTTCGTGCGCATCAAGGAAGCGTGTCACATTATCCAAAGTTTTACTGTCCCCGTCGGAAACGTAGGGTGGGACTAGGGTTGTTTGGGCGTTGGGCTTGTGCGTGTTACCGACAAGCTTTGACAGTAGCTTGTTTGTCGAAACACCAACAGTGGCAGTATAGCCCATGTGGGATTCGAGCCTCGTCCGCAAATGGTGCGCCAGATGGCTAGCTAGGGCCAATCGGAGAAGCAGAGGATCTGACAAAGTGGTTCCTATTGCACATTAGCGCCATGAACAAACGGCTATGGCTGCACGACGGGCGGGGACGATGTTGGTGGCAGGATGATGGGCAATGGTCACGAGTCTCAGTAGGCGCTCAACAGCCGCGAGCGTTCAAAAAAGAAAAGGCGAGCGTCAGCCTTGCAGTTTGGTTGCTCTCGCGAGCCACGTCGTGTGGCTTACCTAAGCCATCATTCACCGATTCGGGATACAAATGACCAGTCAGGCGTGTTGCATCGTAAGGGAAGCCGACTGTGGGGTCCTGCTTGGCAAGACAAAAGAAGGCGTTGCTAAGGTCATTGACATTGAGGATGGACACGTTGTACTCGATCATGTCGGTGACGTCCAAGAAGACCTAGGCATGTTTCAACACGGAGGTGGCCTTGTCGAGCAAGAAAAGGGCAGCGGGTCAACGGACCTCGTCGAAACCTAGCCTCTGGCAACGCTTGTTCCAAGAAAAGGAACGCAGAAAGGCATAGAGGAGCTTGGAGGCATCACGAAAACGGGTCAGGTCTTCTCCGAGGACGATGACCAGATCCGGGCAGGCTTTTTGCGCGTCGTGAATCAGCTGCAGTTTGTGCAGACCCTGGCAAGGAGGAGAGTTAATGACAGATGACTCGGGCATGTGGCGCAGACGCATCGAGACATACTCGGGAGCGGGCCTCGTAATTGCAGGTGACGAGGATTTGCTTCTGCTGCACGGCCAGAGGGACAGATTTCAAGGCCGGGTTTTCGTGTTCAAAGACGCTTGCGTAGAAGCAGTCCTGTGGAGACGAAGAATACGGACAGGGTTAGTGATTGCGCAACTACTTTGCCACAGCGAGTAAGCAGAGACGCACGTAGTCCTGGAGGATACGAAAGACCAGGGCGTTAGCTGGGCGGCCGAGGCTGAGAGGCGGCGGTGGTGGAGGCCTTGGTGCTTACGAACAAAGTGGAGGATGATGGAGGTGGTGTGGCGCTGGGGGGTCTTGTTGCGAGGAGGGCCAGGACTGGCGGCGGCGGGCTGCATGGTGGAAGCGCCGGGAGTGGTGCCGCAGAGGGAGCAGGGCGTAAGTGTGTAAGTGTAAGTAGCAGTAAGTAGGGCAGGTAGTGTCGATGGGATGCCGATGGATGTAGATTGCAGATTGCAGATGCAGCGCAGAGGCAGAGGCATCAGATGTCGCAGGGCAGGCCCGTAGCAGCAGCAGCGTGTTTCGGCGGGCTGCGTGTGCGGGGAGGCCGGCGACTGGCCGGACTGGATGGGCTTGATTGAGGCGCGTCAAGGCGGGCTGTGTGTGGACGCAACGGCGCTGTGCCAAGGCCGGCCGGTTGGATGCTGCGTCTTGTAGTGTTTTTTTGCCACGCTCCGCACTCTATCTTTGGACCGCGCTAGCCGGGGGGGGAGGGGGTATTTTGGGACCTTGTCGCTGCAAAGCCCTCCCCCCAGCCAAGCGCTTCGTGTCCCAGCGCGAGAGCTCGTCGTAGCCGTCGTCAAGACGCACTTGGACATGGGCGGGTCCATGGCGCTGGTTGGTGGTATCCTGTCCACGGTTTAATACCCTCATCACCCCTCCGCCTACCCGCCCACGCCAACGCCCCCATTTCGTTTTTTTCTCAATCCAAGCCTGCTTGCTTGCTGCTATACCACCACCACCACCACCACCACCACGAGCACTAGCAGCACCAGTCCACCAGACCACCACCGCCGCCGCATCATCTGCCCGCCCGCTCCCCGCCAGCACGCCGGGCTGCACACATGATGCTCTCGACTATCCAGCCATCACACCCCTCCATGCCCAAGCCATATTCGCAATCATCTGCCATGTCCACCATGACCGCCTCGCTGCCTATAATACCCCCGCCGCGCCAGCAACCCGCCCGCCCTAAGCTGTCCATCAACACCGAGCAACCTCGCATCCTAGGAAAGGGCGCCAGCCTCCGTCTCGACACTCTCAGTGCTGCCTCGCCTACTGTTCGCAACACTTACACAAACGCCTACGAACGCCCCTCGACAGCCCCCACTCTGCAGCGCCCACAAAGACCCTCCCTGTCCATTGAGAGCGACCTACCCGCCGCTGCAAACACCGCCTCAACACCCAGCTCTGCATCCACCCTCTCCTCAACACTCACATCAGCCTCGGCCGACTCTGCCACCAGTGCGATACCCTACAAGCAACCCCACAACCTCGTTTCCATCCTCTCAAACAGCCCGGCTCGCTCAATACTACCGCGCAAGATGGCCTCGAGCCGCCCCATGTTTCCCGCAGAGAAGCACGTCTGCTTCCGCACCCCACTTGAAGAGGAAATCACCACGACCAGGTACACAATGGCCCACTCTGACCTTGAGTCGTCCGTCTCTACCCTGTCCACCATCTCGTCCGTTGCCTCGTCCACCGACTCGGACGTGTCAGCCACACACCACTCATTGATTGTCAATACTTCCAACACGTCTTCCACCACCAGTATATCGCCGCTGCAGCTGTCGCTCCAAAGATCCACCTCGACCTTTGCATCCGCTGAGAGCTCGCCGCGGTCAAAAGGCCCACGCGCTGGCGACAAGCGAGATTCGTCCTCGTCCGAAGACGAAAGCGACTCTTGTCCCCAGACCCCGATCGCTGGACGACGGAAGAGGACAAGAGACTGGCGCTGGACCCTCGGACCCCTGCCATCATCTGACAAGTCGTCTTCATCGTCAGCCAGCGAAGCTACCACAAGCGACGACAGCAGCTGACCACGATGCTCAAAGCCACAAATGATGAGTAACAAGACATGATGACGAGTGCAATAAGACAGAGATACGAGTGTCACAATACAAAGAAATACGACAGGCGGCGTTTACAGGCATTTTCGGTGTTGGCTTTTTGTTGTTGTTGTTGTTTTCAAGATACCACTTGCATATATTGGTCCCCAGGGGGGATTCAATCCACTAGCATTGCATTTTTTCCACTATTACATATATACTACTACATAGATATTTTTCTAATACGCCATTTTCCTTTGTATCTCCTTTCTCTCTATCACCTAGAGTAGAACCTGGATGGATTTCACACACATACTACATTACACTGTCACATATTGAACATGGATTCTGGATCTTGGAACATATTTGGCTGTGACGCGACCATCTGATTGAAGCACGCGCACATGGGGTGCTATATCGCCAAATCCGGTTGTGATCGATTGCACACACACCAAAAAAAGTGGGGGTCCTACGCAGCGCGTGCGTGCTCGAGCGAACACCGGGTTTGTTGATCCTTACCTACCGCGTAAGTACGTGCGCCTATTTGACACGTCGTTGTTCGTATCCTGAGATCCGGAAATCGGAAACATCTACTATATTATTCTGCTCGTTTTCTCCGGCTTGGCCAAGAAATCTTTCTGCGCCCCGTACTTTGTCATTGCTGACGCATACATGCATGGAGAAAGAGAGACGCACATCAAAAGGCAAAACTTCGGCCTCCAACAGAAACTATAATCTCGCACGCGCAATGTACAATGACATCATCACATGCATGTGGCCCCCCCGCCTCCCCCCTACCGAGGATTTTCGTTGCAACACTAACTAATGGAAAGATCCGACATACGCGCGAATTTGGAAACTTAACCAACCATACAAAATGTAACAGATAAAAAAGAGTGAGAAGACATGCACACTACGTATGCGTATACTATGCTTATGATGCAACATCACCAACAAATTAATCCTCCCGAATGCCACTAACTACTACTACTACGCAATCCCGCCACTTTCCCGCCGCTCACGCAACACCGAACCAAATTACCACCACACCCACCCACCCTTTCCCCCCTTAAAGGAAAATAGCACCTAATCTGTAATAGAATAGTATGTAGTTACGAGCACACATGCACACCCTAAGCCCTAGCCACTAGCTCCCCCGTCTACGTCCATCCCTGTCAAACTCATCCCAGAACAAAACAGTAAGACATGTGAAACGCGAACAAACGATCCTTGTCGTTTCTCAAGCCCGTTTCTTGTTTCCTTGGGGGTTTTTCTAATTTGGAAAAGTTTGAGAAATGGGGGGATCCGGAAGGGATCATACAAAAATCTCTCCGAGTGTTCCTACTGGGAAGGGAAGTGAGAAGGAAGGAATTGGGAGAAGAGGGGGGCGCTTCAATGGTTGCAAATGGGGGTTGTTGCGTGGTGATGAAACGTTGAGCGCCGGTTCGAAGTGTGATACGGGGAGGGTTGGGAGTCGGACCGTGAGGGAATGTGTCTGTGCGTGTTGAGGTGGGGGGCTGGGATTGGGATGGTTTGGATGGATGGCGGGGGTTTATTTCATTTTATTTTTGTTGTTTTTTTCTATTTGCATTTGAGTTCGATATCTCGGGGGAGGGAAGGGTGGCTCCGAGTTGGCTCACAGTAGCGAAAAAGGGTAGTTGTAGACGAGAGGTTTGCATGCAACGTACAGAGTAACATGGAGCAAAGCCGATAAGATCAGCAACAAGAAATTACAACTGGCGTACAATCTAATCGATACGCCCCAATCTCGCAACATCCAACCTCCTTATCCATCCTTATCCTTCACCACCCAATACCAAAAGCCCAGACCACCCGTCCACCAGAAACTCTACCACTCTAGCTTCCCCTTCCGCCCCCCTCCCCTCTTCTTCCCACGTGGCCGCCCTAACCACCCTGATACCCTAGCTTCCCCTTGCACTTATCTCCAGCGCCGGCCCAGCATGCGCTCAAGCCACAGGGAACCACCAAACCCCTCAACAGAAAAAAAAATTGTTCTAAGAAACTAGTTCCCGTCGATCGCTGATTCAGTGCACCGCGTGTGCGTACACGAACGGGTATACTGCAAAAGGTTATTAAGATTTGGGGGAGGAGTAGGTATTTGTGTGGTGGGAGATGGGGGAAGTAGGGGAGATTAAAGGTGGGAACTATTTGAATTCAATTGAGAGATTGGAAGAGATGGGGAGAGGGGGAGTTGTCTGGTTGGGGGACTAGACGGGATTTAGTGGTGACGGTGGAATACGGCGAACGAAAGAAGGGGTTGGGGGTTGGGGGGAGAGAGATTAGGAGATGCGGCTGGGAGTTGTAGGCACGGGAAGGGTGTAAATTGGTAAGGTGTGCGTAAGAACACCCAAGTATATGTGGCTTCTAGGGGTGGAGATTGGGAAAGGGAGATTAGAGGTGTTTATTTTGGGAGTGCGGGTACTTCCGTGCATGTTACTTACTAGTGTTAAGTTACTTTTAGTGGAAGGAGGAACGAACGAACACGCTTGATTACTTGGCATACGTACGTTGAGTATCGAGCTGTTTTTTTTAAGGGAAAAGACAGAATCAATGGCGTCTATCCTTCATCTCCAAAAGGGTCCTCTTCTCACTAACATGAGAAATTAACGTAACAAGCCAAAGTAAAAGAACCTCTACTCCTCCCATTTCATCCACAGGAGAGCAGAATCATGCATCACTCCCCCCCCCCAACTCACTGCGTCTGCCCCCCGGCCGTAAAATCCCACCGTCTAGTCCCCATAGCCCACAACATAGCTCCAACCGCCCCTCCAAATAATACAACCATAAAAGTGACAAAAAATGCTCGATGCCTCTTCCTCCTCCTCTGCTTCTCCGTCTCATCCACAACCATCACATGCTCACCCCCATTCGCCCTTCCCCTCTCCATTTTCCGAATCCGCTCCGCATTAGCCAAAACACTCTTCTCCACCTCCTCCCTCGACCGCTCACTACGCTGCTCCCGCTTCACCTTCACCGACGCCGCCTTCCCCATAGGATACTCGTGCGTAAAGCGCTTGGAATACAAAGCTTCGGGCCCACCAAATACCGTGTCCGCGGCGTCATTCGCACCAGAAGTACGTAGCAGAGGTCGAGACCCACGGTTCTTAGCTTGAGCAGCAGCAGCAGCTTCTTCTTTTTCTGCGATGAATTTCTCGTAGCGCGCGTCGAGGGTGCCGTTGCGGGCCCACTGGGCGATTTCATCGAGTTTAGCAGGGAGATCCGAGGCGGAGAGGTGCTGGGTTAGGTCGAGGTAGATTTCGAGGTCTAGTTTGGAGATGTCGACGCCTTTGGAGCGGAGTTGGGCGGCGATGGGGGGCCAGGGGTTTTTGGCGTGGGGTGCGTCGCCGGATTTGTTGGTAGGGTTGGGGGCGAGGAGCCATGTTTGCGCTTGTTGGATGAAGTCGGTGAGCGAGACGTATGCGAGGCGGATGCCATTGCTGGCGGTGTTTTCGTATAGGACGAGGGCGTCGTGGCGGGCAGCTAGGCCTTGGGGGTACCAGTCTCCTTTTTCCAGACGCAGGCTTTCGGGCGTGCTGAGCGAGGTTAGGATCGCCATGAGTGCTTTGTCTCGTGCTGTATAAGCTAGTTGCGGAGTATCTTGGGACGAGGCTGTGTAGTGGGAAGAAGATGGCTGTAGGTGCTCCTGTAAGTGCTCGAGTACCACTTGGAATCTGTCCATTATGCTGCGAGGCCCGAGTACTGGATTAGACGAAGAAGATATGTTAGCAGCAAACTTCTTCCCAGTAATGTGGCCAAAAAGGGTACGTACAGTAAGGAACGGCGTCACTGATACGACCTAGCTTGAGTCCTTGATACTCAGCCACAACATCGTAATCCGGCCTCATCTTTGGGGTCGGCACAACAAGACTCGTCACGAAACCCATCATCTTTGGGTTCTCGCGCCTGGCCGGAGAGAGCGTCGAGTACTCGTGCCGGTACCTTGATAAAGATGAACGAGGAGAATGCCAGCCTTCACCATGAGGCCCGAGGTGATAGCCTGCGGGTGTAACCAACTTCCCGGGGTAGTCAATAGGCGTATTGGCCATCGCTGGATGCGTGACATGATTGCCATCCCAAGGAGGAGTGCTCACGTCTGCAGAGTCAGCTGTGGCATCACCTGATACTTTCATATGTGCTGGCGGTGCCACCTGTGGAAACCCGGCGGCAGATACATTCTAATAGTATTGTCAACACAGCCTCCACATACAGAGCAACTCACATACCTTTTTTCTTGGCCACGTCGCAGTGTCAGTCATAGGAGGCGGTACAGAAGCCATTGCTTGCAGACAGCGGGTCTATGACTTGAGTGAAGAAGAAAGGTGTCTCAGGACATCAACAAGAATCACACACTTGGACTTGGAATGAGATAATACAGCGTTTCATACTGGCTGCGAGGAATCGAGGGCAATGTATAAGTCCGATGATCCCTGATTGACACCGACAACCAGGTTCGAGGCTGTAGTGCTGACATGTACTCGAGGTCTTGTCTTTGGGTGTACCAAGTAATACAACTAACAGAAGCAGCTAGAACGCAGTTATGCACGTAATTTCGCTCAACAGGACCCTGGAACCAAAGAATGCAATCACACGCTCTTCAAGGAATGTTCGTAACTGGTGTTTTGCATTTGTGCTACTGACAAGTAATCCAGATGGTATCATGTAGACCCCATTGCTGCGAATCATGTTGTAATGGATATCGTTGAATATTGGCCTCAGCTATCGCTATTCAGCGCTTTGGCGTCTTCCACAGCGGCCCTCGCAATCTTTTTCAGAAGTGACTTGAAATCCGCTTCACGGAAAGCTTCCCATCTATCCAAGCCTTCGCTAGCATCAATGGACAGAGTCTCATATCCCTGCTTGATCACGGCCTGCACCTCTTGTGGACTCAGATGTTTGCTACGTGATTTCCCCTTCTCTTCAAGCAATGAATGATAGTGAGATGAGACATTCACAAGTGTCTGCATCGAGTCAGATTGACCAGATAGGCCAAAGGCATCCCTGAATTTGATAAGAACGTCGCCACTCTCAACTAGTTTGTAGAAGAGATCGTCGTATGCCGCAGAGTCTGGAAGGAAGTTTTCTCCACTGGAGAGGGCAAAAGCCAACAGATTGACCAAGAGATTGATCATTCCATTCGACTTGTAGTTTGATTTGATGTCGCTCTCGTATGTGGTGAGGAACCGGACAAACGATAGTAGTGTTCTCCAAAGCTCCGACCAGTGATACGTGATGCGGGCTTTTGTGCGACTGAGGTACGAGAGCAGCCGCAACAAAACACCGAGACATAGGCTACATATGTTAGCCAGGAAATGACGATAGCATCAAAGTACTCACATGTAAAAGTCTACATCTAAACGTCTCCGCAGGTTGTGACTGATCCCATCGGACATCATGTCTAGGATGATGGCTGCAGGAACCCGCTCGCCTCTCACGATTGGAAGATAGGGCTGTCGTTGACGACACAGGCGCACCGAAAGCTTCGTCTCGTCACTGCACAAGCGCTTGCAAAGGGCCGGGTCCTCGACGAGTATTTGTAGGACGAACAGATTTAGATACGTGTATAAGGCGGCTCTGGTAGACCGATGTGCATGCTGGAACATGTACGAAGTCACAGAGAGGAACTCGCTAAAAGGCGGCGATTGGTTCTTATTGCCTAACCCGAAGGTAACCAAGTTGTAACAGAAGACCTTGTTGGCATTAGCAAAGTCAAAGGTAGAGAGGAGCGCGCCAGCCTCTAGCCCTGGCCTAGATGATTATCAGCAGTTGTTGGGTACATTACAGTCATTTATGCTTACATTCCAGCAAATAGCGGTTTTGCTTCGTCCAGGGGTGGGGGCACGGGTGATGCAGGTCGAGAGTTTGGGGCGAGAGCACCCAAGCCAATGTAGCTCAATGTCGAACCCAGCGTCCAGCCCTCGGGCATGTCATCCTGAACGGCCACGTAAGCATCACGCAGTTTTGTGCAAGTAGTGCCCAGACATGCTATCATGTCCTGTATAATGGCGTCGTTTACGAAATCCTCCAGTCGCAGTCTGTAGGGATTCTGGAACTCGAACTTGTTGTAGTTTGCGAGTAGGCCGAGAAGGTATAAGGCAGGCAGAATGTCGGTGCTGTTGTCACAGTCATGTGTATATTTGACGAGTGCGGGGAAGAGGTCTCGATGGGTGAAGTAGGAGGGTAGTGCTGTCTGGAAGCCCGCAGCAGTCATGGCGAGAGCGCATCGAATCGCCTTTTGACGCAGCGATACTACTCGTAGTCAGTTTCCTGTTGCAGCTAATAGTGAGACAACATACTGTCTCGTCCATTGCGTATGGCAGTGTCCAGTGTAGCGACAAAGTCAGTCATGACGGCATCGGCATCGTTAAGACCAGCAAGGACAGAGATGATGTCGGAGCTTGGGTTGGTGTACTTCTTAGCAAGGGCGGCGTCGAGGAAGACTGTCAAGGTCTAAGCGGTAAGCGCGTGTGGCCTGTGAATGCGCATGCCGTAGGCGTACCTCGAGGGCGATATCGTCGGCCGGGGCTTTGGCTTGCTTTATGCGCAACATGGCCTGGCTAAAGAGTTGCTGCGAATGGGCTTGCTGGTGCAGCATCTCGTCGGGCGCCATCGAAGCCAGGACACGCTTGAGGCCCGCTGGTTCTGGCTTGTGTAGGAAGAATTCCCGCCAGAATCCCTCCGAGGGCTCCACAGGCTCATCATCTACTTGCTGTCGTGAGTCAGCGGCGTGGTGTTGAGGCGCATTCGACACCAGCACACCTTGAATAGGGTTTCGTAGAGGTGAATGATCTTGGGCTGGAAGATCTGGGGCCGCGAGACTTGGGTCAGCGGCGATGGCTCCATGGCTACTGGCATGAACTGTTTCTGCCGAGCAGGCACAATCGCAGCATATATGTGCGTATGTATGTACAAGTGCTGGTGTCGCGTCGTACAGGCTTGGGACACGGGGACCTAATTAGCGGACCGTCGACGATCGATGGCCCCACCATTTCGCACGTGTAAGATCATATTGCATGTCAAAGCTGCTCTAACCCAGATATGAATAGAAGCGCCTCGCATATAGGACGCTAGTATGCGCAGAATACCGGTACCGGTACCTCATCTGCTCCAACAAATGCATAGCCATCAGGAACCGTCGTGGATGTAGACAACCCCCCACCACCATCACCATGTCCTCGCCCCTCCTTGTCGGCATATCGGGCCCCTCGTCTTCCGGCAAGACAACGCTGTCCCGCCTACTGCGCGACGTGTTCCCTCCCTCTAAACTCTTCATCCTGCATCTCGACGATTTCTACCTGACGGATGCTCAAATCCCCGTCAAGAATGGAATCCAAGACTGGGACTGCATCGAGTCACTCAACCTGCCTGCGCTCAAACAAGTCCTGGACCACATCAAAGACCAGGGCAAGAGTCCAGACTGGCTAGTCAGCCAAGAAGATCAAAACAGTGTTGGTGAGCATGGCGTGCCTGAATCCGAGATCCAGGCACTGCGCGAGCGAGTTGCCGGTTTGCTTGAAGGCAAACCAGAGTGGAGCGAAAAGCGGATATGCATCGTGGATGGCTTCCTCCTCTTTTCCCAAGACATGAAAGACATACGCTCCACGTTTGACGTCCGTCTTTTTCTCCGCACCAGCTACGAGACTGCAAAGCGGAGGCGCGAAGCCAGGAGTGGATACGTGACGCTCGAAGGCTTCTGGCAAGACCCTCCAGGCTATGTAGACAAGATTGTGTGGCCCAACTATGTTCACGACCACAGTTTCTTGTTTGAAAATGGCGACGTCAACGGCCAGCTAGACAGCGAAGTTTGCGCAGAGACTGACATTCATGGCATGCCCAAGGAAGCTGAAGAGAATATGGCCGAATGCCTGAGCTGGGCTGTGAGGGTCTTGGAGGATGTAATCAAGAAATCTTAAGACGTCAGCAGACACACAAAAAACAAAATTTTCGTCGAAACGTATATTAATATGCTGGAACCCATGTAAAGAGAAGATGTCGGTATCACCCGAATACCCCCACCCCAGACCCTTCCAACTACAACGCCAGTGCGCCAACCAGACAATGCCCACATCCATGCAGCAGATCATAGTACATTTGCGCCAGAGTGACTCAACAGGAAAACATATTAGAGGCCCTTGATCTCTTGCGGTCGAGCCAGGCATCCTCCTACGTACTCGACTTGACTTTGTCAATATAGGCTTGTCCTGGGCTCTCATAAGTAGGCACAAAGAACGTGTTGATCTGGGCATCCTTGGCCAGCCACGTTGTCATTTGGCTGAGTTCTTCGCGCAGGCGAGTGACAGCCTGATGATCCATGTTGGTCTGAGCAATAAGCTCTGGCATCGTAACTAAAACACATGGTTAATCATCACGACATCTATATTCCTGAGAATAGCTTACCCAGAAGACGCAAAAGGTGCTCGCCACCGTAAATCTCGGCGAGCGTCTTACCAGCGAGCTCGTCAGTCGGCTGTTGAATGCGCGTCCAGATGTCGTAAAACTGCTCGCGCTCAAAGCGGTACAACAGGAGACGCCCAACACTCTTGTTGAAGTACTCTTTGAGACCTGCAATCACCTCTTCAAGAATGTCGCGCTCGGTGCTGCTGCGAGCTCCAGTTTGAATGGCGTATTTCTGATACTCATCAAGAATGACACCCGCCGGATGTGCTGAAGGCAGCTGCACCAGCTGCAGGTTCTTGGTGATGTTTTCCCAGTCGTCAACCAAGAGACTTTTCAGCCTATCAGGCATGTAAATCCTGACGGCTAGCTTGTTCTGGAATGTCTCTTCCTGGGGTTCAGTTAGTCGGTCGTCTCGAGGCAAAGAAGTCGCTTGGCTTCGCCGAGACTTCATACCTTTTCGAGGTCGTTGTCGCGAACCCTCTTTTGACCACGTGGTGCAGCAGTGACAGAGCTTTGCCGTTCTTCACTGCCACGCACTGAGCCCTGCGCCTTCTTCTTAGCGGGCGCGGGTTGAGCTCTTGCGGCGCGTTGAGCCGCCAGCATCTCGTGTCTCAAGTTGTTAGCCAACTCCCGGTTCTCGGGGGTTAGCTTGCGCAGGCGGTCCTCGGGAACCCAGTCGTCCCAGCTACAGAATGTTAAAAATTGGCTCAAAGATGCCAGAAGAGTGTGCATAAGCAGAGTACATGTTTTCGAGATGATATAGGCCCGTCTCGGAAGCAGTGGTATCCTGGTTGCGAAAGGGGGCTGAAGTGCATGTGGGGACAAGGCAAACATGACTTAACAGTTGGAGATGCAGGGACGGCGAGTAGACGTGAAATGAGTAAGCTGAGATATACGTACGTGTTCTTCCATCCCTTATAGTGCACTCTGTACTCGAAGCCATTCTTCTTCTCGTCGCCTTCGACAGGTCGGACTTCAAGAACCTTGGCCTCGTACAACAGCTCGTGATGAAAACAAAACACTTTCTCATCTTTCCTGAACGTCGCCTCTGGTGCAGCTGCTGGCGCCATGGTTGCGATGATATCTGGCGATTTTGATGGTGAAGTGTTTGGCAGTCAGAAGGGAAGGCGTAAAAGGTGCGCGAGATTCACCGACCACGTATCGCGTGCCCCTGTGTGTACTACTAGCCTTACGAAAGTGACTACAGCGACAACGTGAATACTGATTTCAGGCAAAATGAAGAACCAACCGATGAATCCGGCCAGACAAAATCAGTCGACGTTTGCAACAATGTCGTCGCAGGCGATTCACGGGAGTCTTTTCTCGCACGGACCAGCACGCGTCGCGTTGTCAGGACTCCTCCCCCAGCAGCCCACCAACGACACTGCCCTGTCACTGCACAGTCTCTATACCGACCATGCCCTCGCAAGAAGCCAAGATTCTGTGTGACTTTCTACTAACTCCAGCTCCCCTGCGCGACTTCATCACATTGCGCGAGTTTACCGACATATTCCCCCGTGCCCATCGTGCCAACCCGGCTGTCCAGGACATCTACCGGGAGCTTCAGAGACTGCGCGACAAGGACATAGAGCTTGTCCGTCGAGACATTGCCGATGAGGTCAAGCGATCAAAACAGCTGAGGCGCGAGTATGCGCGCGAGAGGCGTCAAGTCGACGATGCAATTGTCGCAGGACTAGACCCCATTGCACTTCAGATGGAGCAAGAGGTTTGTGTGCATCGATCTTGCAATACCATATCCAGCGTGCTTACGCGATACACAGCTATCCGGCGAGGGTCGCAAGAAACCACACACGCTATGGACGGTCCACTCCGACATTGAAGAGGCTTGCCAAAGTCTCGAGGCACAGATTGCAGAGATAGAGCAGCAGAATAGAGACGTCTTGCGCGAGGTGCAAGATGTGGTTGGCGCACTCAGCGACCTACGACACGGTCGCTTCCCTGTATCAACCAGTGGTGATAGTCTCGGAGAGGAGGTCACTGTAGCTCTTCGACAACTCGAGACTGTATGTGGGAAGCCAACAGGATGAACCCCGCACGAGGTAGCCATTACTGAGGCAACTCATCATGAACAGAGACGGTTGGTCTGCTTCTTTGTGTACAATTCACCGAGACAGGTTCTGCATGTGCGGTGCAGCCATTCTGCAACCTCTCTCCATGCATGAACGCTGGACATAAGCTCGGATAGACATGTCTCCATAAGAGCCGGCTGCGGCGGGACTACAAGTCTTGCATAGAAACCTACACATGATCACAGACACAGAAGCGTCGTACCTGAAACTGGAATCTTACTTGTTCCCGGGCCTCGTATCATTTTGGACGCGGAGTACAGCGCCGGTTCGCCGAGCCTAAGTATCGTACCCTGAAGCGGACCCCGCGTCTCAAGACTATTTGGGCAAAAGCAGGAACAAACTAACAGCTCCACATTATACAAGGCTATTCATAAGTGGCTCTCAATCGGCATTGCACGTTTTGATCGCTCTGGGTCACAAGACCTTTCTGCTCTCATTGCCTTTTTTCTCTTTTAGGCGACTCGCCGGCTATTGCAGCCGCAATGTCAGTCGGATCGACGTCGACTTCTTTCATATGGCCTGTCTTACCTAGTCAATCTCATTCTTCCGTCGTCAAAGTTTACATCCCTGCCAACTTTAACCTTATGTGACGCGTGATTGGTTGCACGAAGCACCGCAATTAATCTACTTATATGAGCAACCTCAATATCGTAAACATTATACCTAGCTGCTACTGAAGACATGTCCATGTACGGCATCGCCTATACGTGTCCACATGCTGGTAAAAGACTTATATGGTGTCAAGTAGGCAGCGTCTGAGAATTTGGTCACGGATCTGTTCATGTTTCCCGGACAAGAATGATCTTCTCAACACTTCTTGTGACACTGGTGTCACTAGCGACATGGACGGAGCCAGTATCCGCCAGTTTGAGAATCACGGCTGACCATCATTCTTTTGGTGGTGTCAACTATCCCCAGCTGCAATTCTTTGCACCGGAGCACAGAGACAATACTATCAAGGAAATCATCAAAAGCGGCGCAAGAGTTATACGGCTATTCAGTATGTGATAGTCTTCAAAATCCTATCATGATATACTAATAAATTTATAGTACGCCCAGATGAGCTCCATCCAGATGTAAGAAGTGTGCTTATGGAGGAGAAAGAGGGCACTTGGTTGACGAATTTACATAGCCCGAGCAAGAGCTGGGCTCTTTTGACAGGTCCTTGCTTGACCAATTTGACGACACGTTGGCGGCTATTCACCACCTTTCCAAGGGTACAATATACCGCACTATCTGAAATTGTTCTTCCATGTGTTAACAGAAGTGTACAGGCCAGATGAAAGTCATTATTGCCCCGCACGACGCGCATGCACTTCGGGGATCTAACGATGTTCCCTGCGACGCATACTGCAAGGATCTCGGAGGATACTTTCTCGACTTCTACAGTTCCGATAAATGTATGTTTCCAATATTTTTTCGTTCCATGGAGAGAATGTTAATTAGGCTTGATAGATCGAGAACTATACAAAACTCGTCTCGAAGTCTTCTTCAAACACTACCCCTCCAAAAACTTTGACGGACGTTCATGGAGCACACTCTCTGAAGTCATTCTTGTAAGCATTTTCTTGAATCGAAATATAAAACTTTGTGGATTTTTAACACTGCACAGGGTGTCGACATCCAAAATCAACCCTTTAGCGGTATATTCCCCATTCCCGCTGGCGAGTCCTGGATCTGTGACATGGCCTCTCATCTGAAATTTACACTTGGCCTCGATGCATCTTCCATCGCCGTCATCAGCGGTGGCGTTTCAGGCGCCCAGAAACCAGATGAGTGGCAAAACTTCCCCGACAGTGTGTTTGACTGCAAAGCCATCGACATTATCGGGATCCACGGATATTTCTCCAAGCAACACGATGCCACGGCAGGAACGCCATGGGCGAACATGTTTGTGCCTGGAAATACGCTGACGGGTCGCGCCAAGGGGAAAAAGAAGGGTGACGGGAAATTGCTCTTGGTCGAGGAATGGAGTTATGTGCACAATGATGATTTTGGACTGTTTTACAAGCAAGAAGCCTTGTTTGATCAGGGCAATGCGTTGAACTATAGGGGAATACCTTGGGTACGTCACTTTTCCTGGACTTTTTTTTATTCTTACACCAGCAACGCGCAAAGGAACCAAAGGATATACTGACAAGACAAAAACAGCTATACTCTCACCTCACAACTATCAACGAGGGAAAGACCGCTCGAATCAATCCCGTTCACCCTGGCTATATCAGCTGGACCGCTCTCAAACAGGTGTTGAAAGCCGCTCAAACTGCACGCTCAAACTTCAACTGGTCCACCTACCTCCCAGCTCCCTTCTCCATCAAGCCCCTGACCGAAGACGAAAAAACTGCCCAAAAGCTCCGCGCAATGCTCACAAACTCGAATACGCAAGAATTTGCCATCCAGCGCCTCGGTCTCTCAAACGTTACCTCAATCCTCATCAACCCCTTTGTACTTGAACAATCCGACTGCACCTTTGGCTGCGAAGGCCACCTCTGCGACGCCCAAGACGGCTGTCTCCCACACCTTCTATGCAAAAACAGCGTCTGCACCAACGACTCCACGCAACCCGGCAAGATCGGCGACATGTGCACCTCCAAAACACCCTGTCAGCCGCATCTTCTCTGCTCCGCCGGAAAATGCAGTCCCTGCACCGGCCGCACAACCATCCAGCCCCCTCCCCAGAAGCGCAAGAGAAGCATACCAAACGACCCCCTCCCCCTCCCCACACAACAAGAACACGAGGCCCAACAACGCGGTCCTATTCTCCCCAATGCCCTAACAGGCCAGTGCCACACCGACTCCCTCCCCGCCCTCTTCTCCTCCCTTCCCCCCCGCATCGCAGCAACAGGATCAAACCCCCCACACCCCATCTGCCTGCCCCCAACCCACCACCCCGCCCCTTGCACATCGCCCTCGCACTGCTCCGCCGACGAATACTGCGACTGGGGCACGTGCGTAGCATGTACCTCCAAAGACGCCTGTCTGGGCTCGTCGTGCCGCAGCAATAACAAGTGCAAGACGGGCTACTGTAATGATCATGGGCGCTGCGATTATCCCTCTGCACGGATAAAGAAGAATTTTGGACCAGGCGGTGCAAAGATGGGGAAGGTGAAGAGGGTGCCGGGGGTGCCGAGGGGGCATGAGAGTGGGCCAGCGAGGGTGAGGGATGAGGCGATGCGGATTGTGATTCCAGAGGAGGGTGTTATGAATACGGCGGCTGCGGCGGCGGCGATGGGTAAGGCGTAGATTTTTGTGTTTTTCTCTCTTTTTTTTCGGAAGGGGCGGCGTTGGAGGGGGTTTGGCAAAGCAGAAATGAAAGATGAATATGTCATGTTAGTTATGTGACCGGACACATTGTGAGTAACGTTGCATAAACTTTTCTCTTCGTTTTTTTGCTCTTCAAATATTCAACAGATAGAAATGGGTTTTCTATGTATGCAGATGTATCTGCCTTTCCAAAATACAAAAAAAAATAAAAATAAAAAGGGAGAAGGGGGTATCGCAGTCTCCATAAACTCCTGATTCATACCGAGTGAATCCTTCATCTCAGTGGACTGCGCAAAATGCGTCCAGTGAGATTTTTTTGTTTCTTCCACCTTTCCAATACCCATGACCTTAGTAAGACATGTTTTTTCTTCTAATTTCCGGTACCCAAAAAGCCGGGTTTTCCTTTCCCTCATACTCAATCACCACGGAGCACTCGTGGCATCAGCACTCATCAATGCAACAAGCGTTACCCAACTGAACTCATATGCTCAAGTCGGTTGAAGGCGAGGTAGAACTTTTTTTGCTTCCATCTCTCATCACCCTGCCACTTTCCGATATGCAATGTTGTCCTCGATCAACTTTTCCAAAAACGTTGCTGCCTCAACCAATATCTGACTCTTGCTCAACCCACCGCCGCGAACTGCAGGCACGACTTCGTTCAAGTCCTTGTAGCCTTGCTTGATTAAATCGCGGCGCTTCTGTTCAGAAAGAATATGGTTATTTCGCTTTTGCTCTTCGGTCAGATTTTCGCGATGTGTCTTTTGAGTACTTGCTGCAGTCCGCTTCTTCTTACTCTCATCTGTAAGCGACGTCTTGCGAGCTTTTCCATTACGCGCAGCCTTTCTCGGGGTTTCCTTTCCAGGTTGGGCTATGGACTTCTTCCGCCTTTTTGCTGGTCGGTCGTCATGCTCTTCCTGAGATGCGGAGTCGTCAGACTGCTCTTCGTCGTCATCGTCGCGTGATGCACCGGCAACGGCTGATGATGAGTCTTGATATGCAACCGAGGTAGTGCGCGCGGTGTCGATGCCTGCTACTGCTCGTAAAAGATGCTGGTGGGTCTCTTCCACGTCGTTGATGGAATGCCTTGCCGCGCTGTGCTCGGCCGAGCGGCCGTTTGCGCCCGAGTACCCGGATGGGCTATTGAATGAGTTGTCTGTGCCAAAAGTATAAGACCTCTTTAGGTCGATCTTCTGCAACGGCGGACCAAAGTCTGTTTGGGTGTGCTGCGGGGCCTTGTTTGTCCACTGCGGTGGGAACTGGGGGTCTAGGGCATGTCCGCCGTGATTCGGCAGCAGCGAGGGCATACGCTGGTTCATGAGGCCGTGCGGTTGGACGCTCATTGGCAGAGGAGCGTGATTCAGGCTGGGCGCGACGTTTGTCAGGAAATTGCTAGCCGCAGCCGGCTGCTCAGGAAAGCTGTGCAGGCGGCCGTTTGTATACGAGGGCTGGGCGTGGTTGAAGAGAGTGGCAGCTGCCTGGAGCTCATCCTGGGTGTTTGCTAGGAAGCTGCTGTGGAGCGAGGACGAAGAAGCGTGGTGGGGTTCTTGTTGGAAGGTGGTCTGGAGGCGAGCCTGGTCGGGTATGGTGCTGGTGACGCGGTGGACGGTGGGCGGGGCGATGAAGTCCTCCCAGTTGTTGTAGTCGTGGGCGGTTGACTTGTCATCGAGAGCGGGGGGTATGTGTTGGGGGTCAAGCAGGTCGAAGGGGTTGGTGGAGGAGAAGAAGTTGTCGAGCTGCTGATTTTCCATGTCGCTGAGCAGCGAGGGGCCATTGTTGTCATAGTGAGGGGCCGCGTTGTCGAAGAAGTCGTCGGCGAAGGTGTCTGGACCGGACTTGTCAGTGCTAGAAGTGGCGGTGATGGAGGGAACTGGGGTAGCATACAGCCAAATGGCGGCGGGTCCTTGTCGTTCATGGCGGGACGAGGGAGGCCTGCGGCCGTAGCACCCGCGAGCCCCGCGAACGACTGGTGCGACAGTGCCGCCAGGTTGAAGGGCGGGCAGAAGGATGGGACGGAGGGTTGAGAGTGGAGAGTGATGTGGATGAGGGATGAGGGTCGAAGGACGAGGGCGAATGGCCGGGGGCGGAGACAAGATTAGCGCATTCGGCGGGCCGGTCCAGCGGCGATGGTGGTGCGAGGCTCTGCGATTGAGGCTATCGGGGCGCTGTTGGGAAGTGTTTGGCGCGGTATGACGTGAAGAAGTAGGGCGGATCGCAATGGCAGTAGCTTCTGTTGTGGCTGTGACTATGACTGCTGGCGGCGCCGCGTTGGGGTCAGGTTTTTGGTGTATCTACGGGGCGGGGCATATCCAGCAGCTTGCTCAGCAGGCAAAAGCGAGGCGGGGGGCGTGGCTCACGGGGGGTGCTTGGGCGCAGAGGGCAGTGGTGAAGGTAAGTCGGGCGGATGCGCGCATGAGAAGTTCCATGTTCACATGCCAGCCAGCCAGACTACGGCCGCCCAGGCCCAGAGACAGACGCACACACGACCGCCCACCTGGCCTGCCCATCACAGCCTAGTCGCCGAACCACTCGCTTATTGCTGCCCGCCTGCCCCCGGTCCGCCAAGCTTCCCGAGCCGGCGTCCGGACCCCGCCGACATTCACTCTTCCACTTCTGCTGCTGACACCACCGCTCCCGTCTCCAGCCCGCCCACCCAGCCAGGGAGCCCCTAGTGTCAATCTGGGGAAACGAACAGGCTTTATGCTGTATGTAAGTACATTGCACTACACGACATAATATGACATGTACCCGTTCCGTCCCTTCACAGCACGCTCCTCCTCTTCGACAGCTTCTGGTACTGCCGCCGTGTCCTTGTCAGCCCATCTTCCATCTCATAGTTAGACGGAATGCTGCCCCGTCTCAGCGTATTAACTGCCGGCCGGAAACCCTCGACGGCACTAATCGACCCCAGCTTGGCTGGCCTCTGTTCTATTCTGAGCCCTAGCCCGCGTTTCACCGTTTCTGTCACTGACGCCATGAAACCGCTGACCCCTCTGCCCATGCCCTGACCAGCTGCTCGTGTATGCACATGCCCATCTTCACATCCGCCCATGAGAGGTGCTTTCTCGCCTGGTTCCATGTACAGATGGCTGCCCTCGTGGTTGACGAACCAATTCACCCCGTACTGCTTGCCCTGAGGCCCGCCGCCACACGACCCGGCGAGCACATGCGAAGGCGGTGAGTTGACTGCCAGTGCAAACAGATTGGGCGGCTCAGAAAAGTCCGTCACGAGACCGCGGTGCAGGATGAAGTAGATCAGAACAAAAATGTTCATGAGAAAAACCAGCGCGAGAATAATGACCCAGGCTTTGGAGGCTCCGGGCATGCCCCCCGATGCGTACTGTTGGGCCTTGAGCGACGCATTAAAGTATTGTGTCTGGTACTCATCCAGCGCGGGATGCGTGTAATCCTGTAACGAGCGTCAGATATCTTGTGTCTCATTACATATCAAAACTCACGTACCCATGTAGTCACAAATGGTGTATCCACCATGCTCAACAGTAGCGTACAACTCGACAGTACCGCTAGCGCCTCCGCCATACTCGGCAGCGCACGACTTAGTTCGACTTTGAGATTGTTTGGATCATCATTATCCGGCTTGAGAATGAACTGCGTTAGTAGTCTCGATGTGCTCGCATTTGCATCCATGAGTCCCGTGCCTAGCGAAAGGCTATTCGCCCAGTCCGTCCCGACATCGCGCCAATTAGCCACGCCAAACGTGTTCTTACTCGGTGTTTCTCCTGTTTCTCGAAACGCCATTTTGTCCTTTGGGTTTTCGCACAGTACTTCCATGCTCCCGCCGGATCCCGTTACGTTGTGGCGTGTGCTGCACCCAGGCGCAACCGAGACTTGAAGCTTGCATACAGAGTAGATGCCCGTCCCGTCTCTACCCATGTCGTCTGGTCCGCCTTGCCCGAGCAGGTAAATCGCCGGCCGGCCCCATACATTGCTCGTATGATTGAGTATTGTGTTGAAGGGAATTGGGTATCTTCCAAACACTGGTGGCCAGTTTAGCGTTGTCGTATCATTGCCGTTCCATCCAAACAGCTCATCGACTACCGTCTTGTTCTGTGTACTCGCTCTATCTCTGATGCCTGGCGTGGTGACCCATGTGGTGATGTTGACAGTATCATCGTTTGGCCATTCGCTGTACACGAGTGGCGCCAGCTCCGTCTTGTTCAAATTAACACACAAAACATTAATCACGGGCGACGGCACCGCCGCCCGTAGCGAATACGTCCCTTCCGAATTAAGTTCTGCTGGCTGTAGTATCCCATTGCGCTCATCTCGTGCTGCTGCAAACACACCCGCATGCGGCATCGCCATTGTGATGTTGTTGATCACGCGACCATACTTCTTCGACACCTCCGTTGTATTAATGATATTGATCCACTGGCCTGTCACAGTCGTATTCTCATACAAGAGCCCGAATCCCTGCGGCCTCAGCCGCAAATCTGAACTCCCATTTCCGTTTCGAGCAACAACATCCCAGTCGGACAGGTAGCGCTGGAAGTTATGGTAGCCCTGGCCCGCGTGTTCCAGCTGCACGCACGTTTCGCCCTGGTGCGCCTTATCCGTGCGAATAGGTGTCTCGCACATTTGCTTGAGGTAATTGATATTGGCAAAGTCGCTTTTGACACGTCCAGCTAGCACGAGACCGTTATCCCAGTTTCCATCTCGCAACATTGGCTGCACTAGTGATGCGGCAGCAGAAGAATACAGCGTAGCTAGTATAGCGCTTAGTAAGCTCAGTATCCCTAGGAAGGAGAGGCCAGCGTATTTGGCAGACTCCCACGATGTGATCAGCGTGCCTGGCTGGACTACCCATCGCCACATACTTAGTTCCGAGAGCGTGACGCCGCGGCCGTGATCTTTCATAAATGCTCGTCGGCTGAGCACTTGCCCGAGAAATGTGACAAAAGCCGTGACGAACGACAACTCGATCAACTTTGCCATGACTGTTGTGATCAAAATGGCATCAGACGGGGTGATAGGTCCGTGACTTGTTATGCGCCGTCCATAGTGCGGAGCGCGGATTGCAAGCGCCAAAAAGATACCGGAAAAGACGCAAGAAAAGAGACAAACAGTGAAAATCGACAAGTTCAGCCACGTGAACTTTGGATGGTAAAAGTCTTTTGTCGTCGGACACTCGTGCACAGGGCGGAAATCATTCTCGTACGCTGACTTGATCGAGGGCGCCGCACCACCGCCCCTCAATCTCTGCGCATCCGACGACTGAATGTAGTTCTCGTAGTCGTTCACGCTCGTGCTGCTGTTTTGCTTCACATTCTTCAAGATTCCATGGCGAAACTCTTCATACGAGCCTACGGGACTCGCTCTCCCAACCTCAGGACTGAACCTTTCTCGGCGGAGATCCGGCGTCGATTCTGCTGAGCTCCTCGGGAAATGGCCAAAATAAGGGTCTGTAGCGCTGAGAGGTGAGAGTGGACCTGGGCTCTTTGCTGGAGGGCTTTTGGGTCCAGGGCCAGCGGCTCGACGGGGGAAAGGCTGGATACTGACGCGCCTGGCGGCCTGAGGTACGGCACTGGTTGCAGTGGTAGCAATTCCTAGCCCGGTGTCTTTCCCCCCCTGCTGGAAACTTTGTGCGATGTCGCCTTCGTCTTCTTCGTCCTCTTCTTGCACGATACTCGGTGTGTTGCGGCTCACAGCCGTCGAGTCACTCTGGTAGCGAGCGTAGCCTGGTCGCGTGGGCGAACAACCAGTGACCCCAAAGGCAGGAGAGTTATTGGAGAAGCCCAGAGACGGTAATGCGGGGGTGTTATCAGAGCTCTCAGAGAGATCCGGCGTCTCTTGAATAAGTGGTCGACGGTCAGCCATTGCATGCAACTGTATATATCCCTACACCTCGTTTCTTTGCTGGTTCTCTTTTTGTACGTTTTTCAGTCTGATTTTACAGACGCAAAAGCGGCAGCGCGCATTAGTAGGTGGCTTGCGTCGAGTTTGTATGTTTTGGCAGATAGACAAAGTCCCTGTTAGAACCAAAGGCTGTGCATGTGTGGCTCAACAGGCGATAGGAGGGGGTGACAAGTACGGTTTCACAGTCATACACTAGAAGGAAACAAAGGGCTGGTTTCAGGTAAAAGATGTAGAATCAGCAATGGAGAGAAAAGAGGTATGTAGCGCTCAGCCGCTTCCCGGCTGAAAGGCTAGGGCTGGCGGGGGTTTGCCGCAAGACTACTAGTAATTATTGTTCCGCCGCCAATCTCGTGCACCTTTTTCAGCTCTGGCGCTCGACGGGCGGCTGCTTGCTGTGTGCTGCGTGCTGCTGTAAGACTGTGCGTCTTTGTGGCGCCTAAGGCACATCTAGCCCCCAAAATATCACATTCACGCCTTTCCCACACCACAGCACTCCAGACGAGATCTAGTCTTTGTCCGGCCTGGGTTTGCGGCCCCCGCCCATGGGCCGGTAGAGCTGTAGTGCGTAGCTGGCCTTACGCTTTGTGCGCATTTTGA
The DNA here is from genome assembly GCF_000338995.1 of Bipolaris sorokiniana ND90Pr. NCBI lineage: Eukaryota > Fungi > Ascomycota > Dothideomycetes > Pleosporales > Pleosporaceae > Bipolaris > Bipolaris sorokiniana. The sequence continues at coordinate 1,021,811 of NW_006911901.1, read as the reverse complement.
CTACGCGATACCTGTCAGACGGCGCTGTACCTCCTTTGGGAATTTGCTACGTGCACCGAGTAAACGGGGCAAATAAAAGACCCAGCGGGCCAGGCTGTGCAGAAGTACTTGTAAGCGGAAATGAAGGGTGTTGGTTCGTGGGGGTTAAGGGTGCACAGTTGAATCCCTTGCTTACAGCAATCGATGTGGCGTAGTCGTGCGGTAGTAAATACAGCTGAGAATATTGGTGGTCAGTGCCACAGAGCCCCTCCTTTTAGCGGGCTTGACGTCAGAAAAAGGCGCGACCTATTATCGTTCTGAGGGGAAGGCGACTCCAGCTAGTAGTAGGCGCAGATAGGCGCATTCGTACTATCTCCGAAGAAAAACATACAGTAATTGGGACCTTAATATTACTGCGCATAAGAGTCTTGCGCGCGAAACAAATTAGGATAATGACTGCGCGTCTTCCTACCGTACTTTCATGTGATAAATAAGAGAGGCCCACCCCGTTCCTATTCTCACCTAATAGATTCAACGTGTTCATCAACCAAACACTTCCACTCCTCACTCCCATAGTAAACCGTAAACCCATCATCATGTGTTGCGTTCCCCGTACTAACAACAGTATCTCCTAGTTGCCAAAACAAGTCCCCCGCCATACCACCTTCTCTCAGCCCCAAACTTGTCTCTTGCCATGCCCCTTCCACTGCACACTGTTCTTCCCTCTTCGAAACCCCATATTCCTCCAGTAAACACGGTTTCCCGATCCGTGCACAGACCTCTGCATGCGACCTGATCCACTCGTCGCCAAACGAGCCGCCAACAAGCCAATGCTCGGGATACAAATGGAATGTGCCAAACGAAATATTCGGCAGAGCAAGATTAGCAGCCCAGTCTATACCTTCGATGTACCAGTATGGATACTGGAACCATGCACCGCCTTCAAGTCCGAATCCTTCATCGCCTACAGTAATCAGGTGTTCTGGATCTAGCGAGCGAACGTAATCGCTCGTCTGCCTGATCCAGTTTGTAAGTATAGAGGTAGGACACAACCTGCATCGCGGCTCGTTGGCGAGTTCCCATGCGAAAATTGCGGGTGAGTCACGGTACCGCGATATGACGGCGGCGATGTAGGCGTGGTACATGGCCTGGCATTCAGCTTTTGTGTACCACTGCGCATTGATGAAGACGCCGCAGGCACGGAAGTAGGCGTGCATGCCGCCATAGTCTTGCCAGTTGTTTACAAAGGGGATGATTAGTTTTATGCCGTAGGTTGAGGCAGAGGCGACCACAGCGTCGAGGCGTTGGAGGCCGTTTGCGCCCGTGTTGATGGTGGCGGTGGAGCCGGAGAAAGATTGGAAGTAGACGCTAGAGGAATCAGGCTCGCCTTCTACGTCGTTGAAACCCCATACTCTGAGAATCTTGGTGCCGGAGGCGGCGAGGTGGCTCATGCTGATGTTGACATCGGTGTCGTTGGTTAAAAAGGGCATCCAGTACGAGTTTGTACCGGCGTAGTATTTGGTTGTGCCATCGATGTTGAACTTTAGGCCGTCAATTTTTGAAATGGATGCTTGGGCAGAAATATCAACTGATGCTGGCAGTGCAGCAGCAGTTGCGCTCAAAAAGAGTGTTGGAAGCAGTTTCATGATTTTAAGTCCAGTGTTTGCTCCTTGGGCCTGTGCCGTATAGTCTCTTCAAAAAAAGAAACACGTTGTATTTCACCAACTTCATCCATAAGTACTCGATACAAGGCAGCATCACATGCCCCACTCCAAATGAGGTCATATCGTATACTTCTCTTACATGGAGCAGAACAAGTTCTACAAGTTGTGGCGTCATATAGCAGCCCAGGTTATACTATAATACCAATAATTGGTGCATTAAAGACTTACCGTTGTGGAAGTCGAGTATTGCCAAGTATACACGTGAAAACGAAAGTGTTGAATTTCACCGCGGTTAAGAATCCTTGCTGCAAGTCCGGAGATCACACCCGAGCACAGTAAATTGGATGGAGCCCTAGTCGTTAACAAGACAACCAGTTTCAGACTGCTGATAACAACGAACAAGGTTCGTACCAGAAATAGAATGCAATCGACGCGACTCGTTTAGTGATATGTATGTATTGACTGAAACGACTACGGTCTGGTTTTCCACGATTGTGTTAGCATGACATGAGCTCTCGAACTTTTCTGTGAATTTCATATCGACATTCTCAAATAGTAATGCCTGCCAACCCGATTAGTCACAGATCAGCGGTCACCCTGGTCGCAATAGCTCTTCTCTTTTCTGATTGCTGACTGGCTTTGGACGCAGGCTTTAGTTCCCGTTCCGTACACGGTAAGTTTTCGTACATTGACTAGTTGGCTATATATGGTAAAGATGGGTTCTGTGTGGTTAGAGCTAAGCACCCTCGCAAATTGGAATGATGCAGCTGTCAGAAGAAAAACTTCCAATGCATCTGGTGCACCTGCCTGAGCATTCTATCTCAGCCTTGTGACAAGACCACATTGTGGAAAGATGTTTGTGAGAAAGACTGCATATCGCACGGAAAGTAGGTATGTTACCTTCCTTAAGGATCTGTGCCTTTGGAGTGGTCGAAGCAGTGTTCTCGTTTGAGATTATGCGTCGTGATAGCGAAATGAGTGTGATGATGGCCACGAAAAAAGAAAGTCCTAACCGATCAAATACACCACTCAGTAAAATGGCCGTAACCAAATGCCGCGTAATCCGGATCTGGCGCTGGCAAGGACGTGCACAACGAGCACGAATCGCCTTGTTGCAATAGGAAAAACTCCAGGTGAAGACCAGTGAGAAGGAACTTGAAAAAGAAGTATATGCACCCGCTGCTTCAGGCCGCTCTCTTTTCCGAGTACATAAGGCTGCAGCAACGCACTTGCAGTCAACGTCTGCATGCACGCCAAAGTGGAGATGCGGGTGCAGGTACCAAAAGTTCCTTGTAATATTCGAAGAAGAAAGTATAGAAGACTCCAATGTGACACCAATCGCTAGTGCCAAGGACCCGCGAGCTGTGGCTGTGTCGCGACGTTTTCGTATCGAGCACCAGGACAAGGGGTAATGAACAGTCGATCCTGGTCCTTTCATCTCCACAAGAGCGGGTATGAGCCGGCCCTCGGGGAAACCGATATCCCCGTTATTCCTTTAATGGCATTGCTTTTATGAGGCTCGAGGAACATTACTCAATCCATTTCCTCAGATTGCTCGCAGTATGACGGCAGTTATATATGGCCAACGGAGCGCCGTGGTGGTGTGGGGGTCATGTGTGCCACGCAGGGAAATGTAAGCCATGAGATTAGCGGTGAAAGATGGACGTGAGAAGTTGATTCAATAGTCGGACAGACGTTCGGCGCTCACAATATTTTGGGCATACGTAGGACGGCGCCAATCCGGAATGGACCATATAGGAAATCCCACGCTCGATGATGCAGTCCACGTCGGTTTGCTGGACATCGCGCACGCAGTCGTATGCTGTACAACGCGCGCCTTGGTTGTGCGTGGCAGCGCTGACTGAGTAGCATTGCATAAATGTCAAAGATCTGAGTCTAGTGCTGTCGCGTGGCGCCTCCAGAGTAATGGCAGCAGTGTGACGACGATGACCACGAGTCTGGGATTACCTGTGCCTGTGCTAGACCCACGCGAGTCGTGGCGCATTTGGCGCGTGAAACAGGCCAAAAGCGCGCGGTGTAAGTTGCCGTGCCGGCTATGCCCCACAGCATCGCCCTGATGCTGGCCATGAAAGGAAGCGTGAGGTGGTACTAGACGGAGCCAGGAAGCCGTCACTCCAGGGTACGTTTCAGAGTTAGATTCTGGGGCATGGTCCAGGGAAACTTGGATAGTAAGCACTCCAACCACAATAGTCGTCTGTGACGCACTGAATTCTTGTCTCCAGGATGGCCCTGGGACGTGCTGCACGTTGAGGCTCGGGCCGGTTAGGGCCGGAAATGTGACCTAGACTTCCAAGTCTGACCCCGGGTCCGCGCACACGGTTGATCGACCAGGTAGCGGCCGAACGCATACAGTATCGAATTTTCCGCGCTCGGCAGCGGCGGAGGGCGCTCGCGAACAAGGATGCTGGCACCTCCTGGATGGCCTCCTTGTTGGTCAGACATGGCCGTGCGGGATCGGTTGCTTTGGGCTGTATGCGGCTCGAAGAAGATGGCGTGCGTTGTATTTGTGCCACTCCTGACTGTGATGACCAGCCGCAAACAGAATAGCAATCGCCCTCGAGTTTGAAACTACTGAGCAATCGTGTTGCCGAACGCTACCGAATGTCCGTGCTTGGGCATTCAAGTGGTGGGCGTACGGCATCAATTTCGATGGCGGGAGCTGGTCTGGTTGTGTCCGAAGCCTCACCACCAGGTCAATATTGCACGAGAAGCCACTTCTTGCATGACGAGGTAGAAAAGCAATAAGGCATGAGAAATTGCCGTTCCTACCTGAATCTGCTGCCTGCCAATGATGCCAGTTGATATGACGCACAAGCATTTCAGCCACCGCCGATTCCGACACTCTCTCTGGCCCGAGCCCTGCGAGCACTGTCACAGTTCCTCACCTCAGCCTCTCCAAAAACAAAGTCCTGCCAAGGCTAGAACGAAGCGGGGGGTGAACCGCGGTGCCCTCAAATCTCCTGCTTCTCTTGCTTTCCGTGAATCCAGAAACTGGCTGGCATTGCTTTGGGCGTCGTTGTCCCAGGCCGTACTGTCACTATGAGCATTCGGATAAATGCGACGGTCCAGGAGGCCCGAACAGCTGCAAACCACAGCCAGGAGCAATGGGACCGTTTTTACGTGAGTATGCTCTGGTCGCAAGGGTAAGCCGGGCTAATATTACTAGTTTATAACAAAAGACGAGGCGAGGCAGCTTGCTGAGGCGCATCCAGACTGGAAAAGATGGATCCTCATCCCCGCGAACGAAAAGGAACAGATGCTGGAGAGGATCAATGCCCGACTAAGTGCTGAAGGTATTCCGCCAGTCGAGATGATTATTTTGAAATGGCGCGTGTCGCAACTCCTCCGGGATATTCAACGCAAGTACGGTACGTGCAATCGCAACTCTCCCTATAGATGTGGGCTGGCGGGCAGGTAGGCAAACTCTGTCCAAACGTACTCTAGCTGACCTCGACGACTGCACAGAAGCAGGCAGCATGCTACAAGGAATACCAGGTACGAGTTCAGGGTCAGGACCGGGTTCGCCAATACATGTCCACACTGCCCAAGCACCTTCAGACGGTAGCGTAAAGTCTTCGAGCCCACAGCGAACCGAGTATTCGCCAAGCGAGACTCGCCCATACGATCCAATACGAGATGTTTAGAACCTATGCAGCCCCGAAGGAATCCTGTCTTTTACAGTGCGTGTTCAATGGTCGACAACAGAACTTTCGACTGCTTGGTGTCCAAGCCTGAGCCCAGGAGCAACGTGGCCCGATGGGAACAAAGCGAACCGGCCAGCCCGGACGAGCGCCCCAAGAGGAGACGAATTGTCATGAGTTTTGCAGAGATACTCTTGCTGAGGCCGTCGCACCAGGCTCCGACAAGCCCCAGGGGTTATAGATATCCAGCCAACATGGCCTTGAACAGCCGCACAATTGGAAACAGCTGCGCCGAGCGGGCCAGACGTCTTGCTGAGTGGTTAAGCCCTGGTACGTAGCCGAGGCAGTGCTCAGGGTTTGCGCTTTTAGGCCCAACTCTTGCATACTTTCAACATGTCTCGCTTTCTTCGTGTGCCTACGCTTTCCCACGATTCTCAATCCTCTCATGATGGCTATCCGTAGGTGATTGGTGCACGACATGCAGCTGTCGCTTGGCGTGGTAGCTGTCTGTCTTTGTGCATCGTGTCTCTGGTCAAATATAGAAAGAGTCGGAATAATCGCGGTGCAAAGCCGTGTCTCGTACATTTCTCAATTTTGCCCTTGATTCATTTTCCGTGCTGTCTCCTTACAACCTTCTCTCATTGCTGACAGATGGACATGTCTTTTTTTTTCTTATCCAAGGCTCGTGCTAGGCTGGCATGTTCGTAAGTCAGGGGCTGTGGACCACATGGGAGTGGTGTGTGTAGGCGGTGCAATCTTCCACGACGCAGCTTGAGGCAACATATCGAACGGCGCATCCATTGTGACTTAGTCGTCCACTAAGAAGTTGGGAGGTCACTCCCGCCAGTTGAGTTCGCCGAACGTGTTAGCACGTCCAAAAAAATCCATCAAGTCGAGCAATTGTCCAATGCCTGATCGGTAGACCCAACGACAGTGTAAGCTGGAAGCCTCGTTTGATCTCCCAATAAAAGCCTGGAGCCTGCAAGAATTGACGCGGACTCATGTCGAACGGCTTCCGTCGGGTTGTTGCAAAGTGTCGGGTAGGGCTGATTGGGCTGGAGGATGGAGATGCGTGTCTGCCTATGCAAACATGGGTAGCGATGGAGATGGCTCAACGCCTTGGTACTCCGCAAACTGATGGGCAAGATGAAAAGCTGATGGTAAAAGTAGAGTGACGAAAGGATGGTGGTGAAGAAGAAGGACCAGTCCAGCGCGCCTTCCTCGAAAGTATGGTACCCTAGCAATTAGTACTCCCCTCATCCATGTCGTTACGGCTGCCACACCCGCACCCTCTGATATCAAACTCTTGTACGTCGCAGGCTCCTTCGACAGATGCATTGCATGCGTCCTGCTCACCCAATTTCAACGCGTCCTTTGTATTTTGCCGTCATGCGAGGTCAGTTGGAATGAAGCAAGTATTCCGGGCGCGGCTGCCGACCATGTCATCATGTGCTGTTCGGCTTATCTGCATCGTACACTCCAAACTCATCCAGCTTTTCATCAGTCTTGCTTGCACGGAGCCTTACTAGACTCTCGAATCGCTCGTCCCCAAGCACGCGTCACCTCGGATGTGACCTCCGCGGTCCGCCGACACCGTTTCTACACTCTTGGAGAAGCCCAATGTGGCAAGATAGCCTTGCCTGAATTGTATCAGGCATATCGAAGCTGGTCAATAGCTTTTGATGGGATAAAAGAATCTGTTCGTGGTCTCTCACTCTCTTGAGCTGCCACCCAGGGCTTGGGGAGATGGCTTGAAGCTGTATGGTCATAGCTGCTCCTCCCCAGCAAGTCGAGGGCGACGACGACATGCTCCCACACTGTACCATATCCATTTCGTAAGTTCGCACGATGCCTGCTGATAACATACAGACATCATTGAGCGCTTTGACAGGATTCGATGCAGCTGCCCGACGGGTGTCGTTGCTCGGAAGCGGCAATTACGTGCATTAGTGGAATGAAACTTACCAGCACTTAACAGTAAGTAGAAGCCGCCAACTTGCATAGAATGCTAAGCCAGGCGCCTTGGGTAACACGACGCAATCCGCCGCCCCGACCTTATACCTCTCTAGACTCACTTTGCGACGGACCGCATGGTGAACCGGCTACGGAACGGACCTTGTACCTCTCTACACAAAAGCAATTCACCATAGGCGCTTACTCGCTTCCCACCACCCCCACTACATGTCCCACTCGAGACGCGATACCCGCTCCGCTTCGATGAGAACTGCAGTTACACAAGGAGGCATGCCGGTCTGACTTCTATAACCACTTAGCTGTGGGTGTCGCGTTGGGGAGCTTGCTGATACCTGCTGCGGTCACCAAAAGTCGGTGTCGATTAGCTTGATAAGCCTCCACCCGTGCTATGAAAGCGCTTACTCGGTGCTCTCCATGCTCACAACCGTACATAACAGCTATACTAGGTTCGTATGGAAAGGCGCGGAAGCTGAGAAAGGGTGGGGGTTGCTCAGACCCTGATCACGTACAGCATACTGCCAAATTCAACCCCGCTTTCCGACGCCGTCTGGAGAAGACGTGTATGATTTGTTTTTCTATGCTCCTCTCTCTTGACCACCACTAGAGACTACTGCAAATCAGCAGATACATATTTGATACGGTGTGCGTCAATCACATTACTTCACATGTTCAAGACAAGGTTCACTCATAGAGCTCCGCTATTTGAACATGGACAAGTACTATTGACGATCATGTGGAGACAGTGTTTGTATGCCTGAAATGCCTCAATAGCGGAGCCAAGAAATCAGGAGTGTTGCTTCATCGCAGGTGGACATGGCGTCCTGGTATCATTGATATTGTAACCAGCCAACGTAGCTATCCAGGGCTTTTGAGCCTACCACTTATCCATTTCATGATCGACATGTTTTTCCCTTCCCTTTTTTTATGCTTACAAGACTCAATCCTACTGATCATCCTTGCATACCAAACCCGGGCTCAATGCCTGCTTGCCTCAGGGCTTTTGCTCGCCGTGAGTCTATCTCCTTCCTCTCTGCTTTTTGTGATGCTGCCAACGCCCTCACTTGATCCTCCTCTGCGAACTTGGCGCCCCTGGGATGCTCTTCCCGGTCGAGATCAACGGTCGCGCATATGGTGACATTCTCGCCTCGTACAGTCATGACGCCGGGGAGCTTGACATCGTTTATCAGCCATCGGGGAACCGAGGGGTCAGAGGAAGGTGTTACGTCGGGGTTGCGTGCTGCTATTCGCTCGTAGCATTCTGTGAGAACAAGGTTTGCTAAGTGCATGATTAGCTGATATGGGTTTGGAAAGCAGCAGGCTGGTACACGCAGACATACCGAACTGGTCGTAGGAACGTAGGATGCCAATATACTCTTTCTCGTCGCGGAGCAATACATCAACCTTCTCTGTACAGTGTCAACATGCTGTTCTAGAGTACGCCATACAAAAGTGTGCGCATACTGTCCACCATGTCTAGCAGCATAGCCGACGTCAAGAAGGCCTGCGGTGGTAGGTCGACGGGGAGTATCGGCTGCGGAAGACCGCCACGCGCTCCGCCGAGCACGTTGGGGCCATGTGGTTGTTGTTGCTGCGACAGCTGGGGTGGTGGTGTGGCACTGTATACGCCCTCGTAGCCTGCGGTAGTTGCATTAGTATTGCGCCATGCAATATTTCGAGGGCGGATCAACCTCACCCATACCAGGCGACGGCCCGCGAGGAAGCTCGGAGATTTGCGGCTGCAGTTGGCTGCCCGGCGCCTGCATGGAGCGCTGGAGCATGGCGTTGAAGTCCGGGTTACCTCCAGCGGCCGCGGGGCCTCTGGGCGGCTGCTGTTGGTTGTTGAAGGCCATGGCGGGGGAGAAGATTGCTCAATTGCAGCAAAGGTGGTGGTGTTCTTGTAGTGATTTGCTTAGCAGTTGCGAGGGGGCGATTGGTAGGGCGCTATCATGGCGAGGTGTTGTAATGTTGCTTTGTGTGTTCTCACCTTGGCTGTTTACGTAGTTGAGGATGCCCGAAATCGCCAACGGTTCGCGTATGCCAAGCTCGCGCTAGTCATCGCACCAGGAGATGCGACTCTTGCTGCTCGAGTCGTCTGTCCCTCTGCACGGAACTGGCTTCTGTGTCTTGTTTTCTTTGGTTCTCTACATACTCGCTGATCGTCCCATAGATCAACCTGCTGATGCCCTCAAAAGAACAAAAAGAACGCCTCTCGCTACTCATGCTCCAATTCAATCCACAATTGACCATCAATAAAGTTTAATGTACTATCCCAAAAAAGCCAAAGTTTGCACAAGACTGGATAGTAAGCATTTGACCGAGTATTCAGCTGTTCAGTCATAATGCTCCCTTCTTGTATGTCTAACCACCACTATCGCCTGGTCGAGACCAGGACTGTACCAGGTCATAGCGGACGAATCGGAGCCGAGTAACGCCGCATCATTGACGGCAGCGCTTCATTTAAGTGTCTACTATTCTTTTCTTTTTCACACTATATTTCTCGCCTGTTCACTGCGATTATATATCAAGTCACGTATCTTGACGGTTTGCACTCGCTGCTCTTTCATCCATACCAAACACAGCTGCCATGATCAACGTATTTAAGGAAAAATGGCTCAACTCGCCAAAAGAGGTGCACGAGGATTTCTCTGGAAGAAACATCATTGTCACTGGTGCGACATCCGGCATTGGTAAAGAGGCAGTTTTAAAGTTTGCGAGACTGGGGGCGGCCAAGGTGATCATTGGAGCACGAGATTTAGCAAAGGGAGAGTCAACCCGGGCTGATTTAGAAGCTCGGCTTGGGCGGAAGGGCCAACTCGAGGTCTGGAAACTTGACATGATGTCGTACGACAGTGTCGAAGCCTTTGCGAATCATGCAAACGAACTCGAGCACCTCGATATAGTTGTTCTGAATGCTGGAGTTTGGCGAGTCGATTACCATCAGTCACAATATGGCTGGGAAGAGGACATACAAACCAACACTCTCTCTACAACACTCTTGGCTATCCTGCTCCTACCTAAGCTAAAACAATCAAAGCAGTACACGGGTAGGATTTCAGTTCTTGAGTTTGTCAATTCCGGTCTCCACCAGAAGGCCGTAGTTCCACCGGAAGTCCGCCAGGAACCCAGCGTGCTCGACCATTATAACAAGCGAGAGCAGCGCAAAGCGCAAAGCCAGTATAGCTTTTCCAAAGCCTTCCTCATGTACGCTGCCACGAAGCTTGCCGACGAGATCTCCTCCGGCGACGTAATCGTGACGAGCGTCTGTCCGGGCTGGGTCCAAACAGACATTGGCCGGGATCATTTCTTCCCGGGTATTCATATTCTAGCTTTTCTGTTCTATTTCTTGTTTATGCGAACACCGCCCGTAGGGGCGAACACAGTGTTGAGCGGGACGGTACAGGGGGAGAAGGTCCACGGAAGATTTTGGAAGAGCGACAAGATTCAACCGATCCCACCATGTCTGCAAGGCCCTGAGATGAATGAGCTCAGAACGAGGGTGTGGAAAGAGATTGTTGCTGCGCTGCAGAAGGATGTGCCAAATGTTACACGGGCTATAGATGTCGCTCTGGCAAAGCCGTAACAAAGCCCAGTCCATAGACTGTACCAGTAGCCTTGTACTAGCAATCTCTGTGGAACATAATACGTGATTCCTAGTGATATGTACCATTTTGTTGCCACAGTCATCAAATAGCTGTATCCTCCTTTGTGCAACGTCTGACAGAAAAGACACTGGTCGTCCCTGAGTTTTGCATATATTGGGTGTGGCTGCGTAAACGGGGCTGAACCACACGATCGCCATGCACCTCCACAAATGACGTCGTGCTCTAATTGGAGCGGCAGCAACGCCTAGAAGATGCGGCGCGCGTTACCAGCAGCGCTGCACGTATCAACCCGACCTTGACATATACAGGCTGGTCACAGCCGTTGAGTCAGCTGCCGGTAGATGCCCAATTTGCCCTTTCGCCGTAAGCCCTCTGCCCACGGCCGCGACTTCATCCTCTGCTTCCTTTTCCCTCGGACGCGAGCCCGCGCGCGCATTCATCTCTCCAAACTCCGCCACGAGACATTTCCTTCGCTCAAGCACCGTGCCCAGGCACGTATATACAGATACCTAGTCTATCGCCAGTCTCTCAGACTCCGGGGCAAGCCGAGCATTGCCCAGCGCCTGCGAGGCTTCACCCGACGCCTGGCTGGCAGTAGTTACCTCGAAGATGCAGCAAGGGCACGGCGACAGCAGATAGCGAAGAATTCAGGCGAAAAGACATTGAGTAAGCCCGCAATGTCGTACCAAGAGAGCTATGAAGCACGGGAGCCGGGGTCGCGGCGACGAAAGCTGGCCGGCTATCTCAAGGCGGCCAACGAGCTCAGGCAGACATACACGCAACAATATGCCTCAAACTGGAGCAATAGAGAGGCACAATACGATTATGAGGATGATACACCCGGAGGATTTCCCGATGCAGCCGTCGTAAGGAGCGGACGTGAGGAGATGGTTCTGTTCCCTAGCTATGCCCGAAGACACGTCAAGAGGAAGCCAGAAGCACAAGCAACAGCAATGCAAGAAACTGGCGGCCAAGGGAGTAATTCACACGAATCGAATAACACGGGAGATGCCGACTTCTGGAAAGAGCAGTGGAACAACTACGAGGACGATAATGCGGTGGTAGACGTCGATGTCCGTGGCTGGATATACTCACCACACAATGGGCCAATGTCAAGGAAACAGAGGCTCTTCATTGGCCTTGCACGCCAGCTTGTTGGTGTTCAGGCGCCTGCACAAGCATCTGGCTCATCTGCAGAGAGCAGTCGAGATACAAGCCCACAAGGCCACGACTATCGTGAAAGAGCCCATACACGCGACGCCCAGCGAGACGAAGCAATTGCTGCTAAAGAAGCCGAGGAGATCCTGCGTAGAGGCGAGAGCAAGGCGAGGGCTGCTGCACGCGGTGCTTACAGTGAGAGGCCTGCTCCGCAAAACGATGACATCGATCTGTACCGGACGGAAAGTGGCAACAGCATGCGACCCGGTAATGACAGAGTCTATCAGTTGGCCCACAAGACATCGCAGGATTCCATGCGGAGTGAGGCTAGTATCAAGCCTTTGCAAAAACGCGGCTCCTGGAACCAGCCTTCTGAAATGAGCCCGGCAGAGCTTGCCGAGGCCAACGCCCGGCTCATGGCTCGATTGCGACACTTTCTTGCCATACCCATGGCTAACACGCCCATAAGTGTCTTTTTCTACAATGAAACCATCTCAAAGCAGCGGACAGTGTATACAGACGCCGCAGGACACTTTAGTATAAGCGCAGCGTTGGATTTCGTGCCTACTCACGTACGCATCCTAGCATCAGACAGACTCTCGGCAACGGAAGAAGTCATTGTCACCGCTTCACAGGGTATCAGCGTCATAAGCGACATTGACGACACAATTAAGCACTCTGCTATTGGTAGTGGCGCCCGTGAAATCTTCCGCAACGTTTTCATTCGCGATCTTCTTGATCTCACCATCGACGGCGTTAGAGAGTGGTACAATAAGATGGCAGAAATGGGAGTAAAATTCCATTACGTTTCTAACTCTCCCTGGCAGCTGTATCCGGTCATCTCAAAATACTTTTCGTTAGCTGGACTGCCGCCAGGCTCGTTCCATTTAAAACAGTATAGCGGTATGCTACAGGGAATCTTTGAGCCCGTTGCCGAGAGGAAGAAGGTTACGCTCGATAAGATTGCTAGGGACTTTCCAGAGCGCAACTTTATTTTGATCGGAGATAGTGGCGAGGCTGATCTTGAGGTATACACCGATTTCGTCCTCGAGAACCCAGGAAGAGTCGTTGCAGTGTTCATCCGCGACGTCACCACAACAGATAACCCGGGATTCTTTGACCCTTCGACGGGTCCTACTTCAGGGAGCCGCTCTACGTCTCCGCCACCAGTGCAAGCTGCCGGTGGAGACAACTCGGCCGCCTCAAGTAAGGCTCGATCCTTTTCTGAAGAACACGATCCCGAACTCAAGGCTGCAATTGCAGCGTCACTGCGTGACATGGATGCGGAGAATGACAAACGTCCCCGCTCACTCTTTCCAGAGCTGGATCACGATAGACAACCAAAGTTGCCGGAAAGGAAATCCTCCGCGCAAAGATCGGCACCAAACTTGATAGATCTGTCGTCGGATGACGATGTGGATGAGTCGCCTGCATTGAGAAGATTCAACTCGGAAATAAGAGCCGACAATGAGAAACATTCTTCCTCAGTTGTGTCGAATGCAATGAAGTCCGCGCCCCCGCTTCCTAAAAAGCCTATCGCATTGAGAAGCCCTACGAGCGAATCCGCACCGTTCAAACCACCTCCTTCTGGCGCAAAGCCACAGCCACCAAAGCCCCGAGTGTCCTCAACAGCCGTCAACACATCAGGACCTCCAAAACCTCCGGTAGGCCCCAAGCCAACCATGACCCATCAGAGCCCGGTACCAGAAGATCAGCAAACCTATGCCGGTATGGCTCGCGACAAGCTATGGTCCGTCTACAACAACCTACCTGCATTGAGATCGACAGAAGCGCCCAGCTCAAATGCATCAACTCTAGAAGTCAGCGGTGTTCGAAAGGGTCCACCTCCTCCGCCACCCCGACGCGGAAACCGTGACACTGCCGCAAACGCCGCGTCGTATGTGGGCTCCAAAGCCTCTTCAGCATGGCAGCACGCACCCTCAATACCGTACCACGCGCGCCCGCAAACAACCTCATCGCAAACCTCCCAACCCTTTTCCACCGCAGCCCCACGCCAAGCTATCAATCGTACTAGCACGGGAAGTACACTTGCGGGACCGGGCGGCGACCAGCAGCAATACGGGACTAAGAAGGAAATCCTCTGGCGCCAGCGATGGGCTCATGCGGAGCACGTGCTAGGTGAGCAAGGCGTGGTGCTGAGGTCCTGGCGCGCGGGGAGCGATATCATGGATGAGGCTGTGAGCATTATCCAAGATGCAGAGAAGAGGTTTAAGCGAGAGGAGGAGAAGATGGAGAGGAGTTTGCGCGATGAGACGAGGAATGGGGGAAAGGCGAGGTATGGGACTATTAGGAAGGTTAGTGATGAGAGGTAGGGATGCGGTTGGGGCCGGTAGTATTCATATTCTTTGTTGTCCAAGTTTCTTTGTGGGTGGAGGATTGGTGTTGTAGTAGTAGTGTGGTGTATACGAAATAAGCAAAATAACAAAGTTACTAGTAGCGAAACTCTTTAGTCCGCGTACCTACGTAGTCTCTTTTCCTCACAAACAACAATATTACCCTCTCCTCTACAGCCTACTATCTCGTTATACTCTCTCTTTTCTCTGTCCCCGGAACCTACCCACCACGCTACTCACGTCACACAACCTTCCCCAAACGCCAACGCCAATGCACCCCAGCCTCCCTCCTAGTACTCCCCCTAACCCAACCACTCCCAGTCGTTGGCTTCCGAGGACGCATGACGCATATACACAAATGCCCGCTAAAACGCCCAAGTAAAGTCGTGATGTCATAGTTTTATCCTGTACCCCAGAGGGAAATAGGCTGCAGGACCTTGTTTTTTTTTGGTTTTTTTGGGGGTTATTTTCTGGGCGAGAGGTGCATCATATGGAGGATTAGAGTTTCGAGAGGCTAGAAGGCGGAGGACGTGCGCGAGTTGGGGAGGGAGGGGAGGTGTTAGAATAAGAAGGTGGTGTGCCCCGGAGGTTGGTACTTTGTCTTGTGATTTTTGTTCTTGATCTTGGAAACATTTAGTAATCGTCAACAACAAAGACAAACTCGCAAACGCATCGCGTACCTTTTTTTTTTCTCTAAAAGAAAAAATTGTGTACTTGAGAATATATACAGAGACGGAGACGAAAGGGCGTTGGAGGCTTATATGAAGAAAATGTATGTGAGGTTTGGTGCGAGGGAGAAGGTTGGCGGGGTGACGGTGCAATGGCGCTGCCATGGAGCGGGTGTGTGCATTTTTGTGCGAGGATGGGAGGGGGTTTCTTTTCCTTGTTCTTTTCTTGTACTGACAGTGTGGCTAGGCCGTCTTCTAAAGGTAAACCGACGGATCCCAAGTTGAGGGAGAAGGTCAAGGAGGAAGTTAAGCAGGAGACGAATAAGGATGGTGGGGGGATGGGAGAGTGGAGTGCGTGGAAGGTTAGTCTTTTTTTCTTACTTATTTCTTGTCTTTTTCCATTGATGGTGTTTGTTCGAATGCTGATACGGATTTTAGGCGAGCAAATTAGCAAAAGAGTATGAGAAGAAAGGAGGCGGATACGAGAATGAAGCTGGGAGCAAGAACGAGCCTAAAAAAGGTGTGCCGCAGGAGAAGTCTCCAGCAAAGAAAAAGGCTGAAGAGAAGGAAAAGGATGAGGGGAAAGATGAGGGGAAAGGAGACGAAGAGAAAGAGGGAGAGTCCACACAAGATGAGGAGAACAAGGATGATGAAGATGATGCGCCTCCAAGCGCGCAGAAACCAAAGGCAAAGGCTAATACTGGGGCAAAGAAGACTGGAAGCGCAAAGGACACAAAGAGTGCTGGAGCAAATAAAGAGGACACGAAAGTGTTGAAGGGAAAGGGGAAAGAGAGGACGGAGGGAACGAGGAGATCGGCGAGAGTGGCGAGTGGGAAGAGGAAGACGTATGACGATAATGATGATGGTGACAAGAGTGAAAAAGAGGAAGGAAAGAAGACAGCAAAGCCCAAGCCGAAGAAGAGTAAATCATGAGCATCACACTGGTTGAGAGGTGGCTTTTGATTTCATGTTTTTTTTATAATCAAGAACTATTGGTATTGACCATGCAATGTTCCCTTGGATAGTATAATTATGGTGTATACCCTCTTTGCCCAGCCTTCACATTTTTAGAACTCTGCCAGCGAAAAGCTAGTTTGGTACCCTCTCTCACTCCAATATGTCCAGAATGATTGTAGGCAGATGGGAGTACCTGCTCCCGATTTTTCTTATTCCCACTAACATGGCATGTGTATTCACTATCCTAGTACATGTCGATACAGTGGTTCAACAAGTGTATACACATGCAAGGTCCAGTTTCTTGTTTTTTGGTTCAGGGTTCGGAATAAGCCTGTGCTTACGTCTGTCCTGCATTAAACGGCATTCTGATACAAAGCTCGGTACCGATCATGTATGAAAGATGGGATGGACCAAAGTCGAGAGCACACTACCACCACGTGTTTCTGTACCCTGAGCCGGCTAGATTCCAACGGGGCTGCAGATCGCCAAGCATGTCTCACACCGATTTTGAGGAGCTTATGATGCTCGTCATTGCTGTAGCCTCAGGAGATATTTGGGCGCAGGGCTGGCACCATCTCAGACGGTTGTGACATCATTTTGTCAGCTCGGCGCTCACATGAGTGGCCTCGAGAGATCTTGGGCACATGAAATGGCACGACTGCCTAAGGCACCCAGGATCCTTTTTTTGGTGATGATGGTGGTATATTGCGGACATAGTAGAGTCTTAATCAGCGTGTGACGTAAAAAGAGGCGTTCCTAGAATCAGGCTTTGAAACTACGGCTGCACGATGAGCCAGGGTGGATACTCAACGGGACATGATAGGGGATCCTTTTGCGCTCTTCTCCGTGACCGTGACGCGTAGGACTGGACAAAAGGTTGCAAATGCAAGGCCGGGGTGATTCGTTGGGGTCGAGGCACATGGGCGGGTCGAGGCACATGGGCGGGTGGTGGTAGTGGGAGGGGGGGGGGGTTGGTGATGGGCTTGGCGAGCTTTGTTTTGGCCCATGGGGAATACGGCCATGTCGACGCTCAGACGGAGCAGCCAACAACCACAACAACACCATCAGCAACGATCAAAATCATCACCAGGCACTAAGCAGCAACGGCGTCGGCGCGAATCTTAGACAACGCTCCTCGGAGGCAGTGCTTGGGCGGTCCCCTAGACCCAGCGGGTTTGCGGGGAGATGCAGCCCTAACGGCAACTAAAGTATGCATGCATGGCACTGACACCCAGCAGCCGTGCGGTCCCAAGGTTCTCGGCCTGCCGCCGTGGGAGACTCCTTTAAGCCTTTGCTGCCGTCGCCTTTTGCGAGCGACGATCTACCGCGTAAGCTCCGTTTTTATGGCTCAGGCAGCCGTCCTGCCCTGCTCGACGCATTCCACCCAGCACTTCCAGGCGAGCGAGCGACACCTCTCCTGAAGTCGAAGCCGCCACGCTCTCTCTCCGACCCAAGCCCTCCATGTCGGCCACCAGCCCGCAGTACAGGAGTGCCGCCCAAACCCCCTCACACTTCCACGACTATCCCGGCGCCGCCCACGATGCCCTGGGGGGACTGGCAACCTGGCAACACGACGCTGCCGCTGTCGCCGCCGCCGCCGCGACTGCTGCTGCTGCCCACGACTCGTACCCAGTCGGCCCATCACCGGCCGCATTTCTCCACTACCCACAGCCCGGAGTCGACTCCGCTAGTCTACAGGCCCCGTCAGCGTGGGCGACTGGCTATGTTAGACCACAAGCGCCCCATGAGTGGCAGCAACACCACCAAGACCAGCACCAGCACCAGTCCGACGAGTCGTATACGGACCGCCCTTCCGTCTCGTACTGTCATGGCGATGGGAGCGCGCCGCTCCCGCACCACCAGCTGCCTGCCGTTTCCCGCCACTACCAGCAGCACCAGCAGCACCAACACCAGCCTGCCCTAACCCCGGCTCCTCCCCTGCCGCTGGCTGCTCACGACCATTTCCATCCGTTGCACATTTCCCCAGTAAGTGCACACCACGTCTGCTGTGTTTTACAATCGTAGCTGAGAATGCCCAGGAGACCCCCGCCACAACGGCAGACCCACCATACTCGAATCATGTCCAAAAGCTGCCCCCAGTCCCACTGCCATCGCATTCGCTCCCCCAGGCCATCTTGCTGCACACAAGCCATGAACAGCAGCCTCCTTTGCACCATGCTGCTGCCGCCTGGGCGCACCACAGCCAGTATCCAGACCATACTAGTGACCCCATTGCAGCCAGCCTGCCAGTAACGAGGCATGACAGCACCACCTCCACTACCCCATGGCCCATGGTTGAGCCGGCCGAACCCCAAAGTGCCTCTGCTGTCTATGAGCGACCCTCCAACATAGCACCAGAATGGCCTGTCACAGAAGTGCCCGCGGACCATCAACTCTATGCCCAACACCATGCCCCTGTAGAGCACATGGAACGGACTGCAGCGCAGATGCTGGCGCGCCATAGACCACCACCCAAGAAGAAGGCTGCCAAGGTGCCTTCGTCCTTTGTCGAGCGGCAGGAGAAACTCAAGGTGTCCAGGCGAAAAGGCCCACTTCAAGAGAGACAGAGGGAGAAGACGCACACCATGCGCAAGACTAAGCGCATTTGCGTTCGTTGCAGGTTCTACAAGTCTGGTGTACGTGTGCGCCTTTTCATGTATACTTTCGCAAGACTAATAAAAATCTAGTGTGATGAGGGCGATCCGTGTGAAAAGTGCGAAAAAATCACCGGTCACGCCAGGTCCTTTCGTGAGCCGTGCTACAGAGAACACCTCGAAGACACGAGCCTCATCCGTCGCTGTATGTTTCCACGGCTAGCCAGGCATGATCAACTGCTGACCGTGTAACAGGCAATGGCCGTGAGCACCAGGAAGAGGCCGAGTTCCTTGGCTACGACTGGATATACAACAGTCAATTGTACGAAATGGAAATCATCTGGAACCTTCCCGGCTATGGTCCCATACCCAACGCGCAGCCGTTGCGCATCGCCTTTCGCCCTTATAGCCCGAAGCGTGGTCCACTCGACGTTGCCACGTCTGTTTGGTCCAACAGAGAGGGACAGGTGCCTACTGTCGAACAGCCAGCGTACGCGGTGTACGATACCGCGAACCTTGTCGTGGCTGTGGAACGATACTTTTCCAGCCTTCAGCCTGCTATTGAAGAGTGGATCTTTGCTCGCATCAGTCGCGACGAAATCGCCTACAGTACCTATCAAGAAGTGATACGCATGCGTCGAGTGACCGGAAGCAAGGCTCTCGATCTAGCAATGCGCCTCCAGTGTCTCTCCGTGGTTTCTCAGGGCTATGGCTCCGTCTTCTCCCCCAATATCCCTGGGATACGTGAATACGACTACTCAAGGCTCGGCCATAGCGACTATGAAGCATACGATCGAGGGTCATGCGATCGTCCACTCCCTGGTGCAATCACTCACCAGATGGATGTTGCTGCCGTCAAGTACCTCCGAAAGCTAGAGAAGCTCTTCGTCAAGGAACTGGCTGCATTAATCTTTAAGCCCAAGATCAAGCCCTGGTACGAACTGTTCTTGACATTTTATGTCATCTTCTGGAATCTCGAATACATTCACCATGGTGCTCAAGACTATATCAAGTCAAAAAACGGCACTGTAAGTTGTCCGCTATCGATAGCACGCTGCTTTTTCTCGCTTTTGTTTCCTTTTTACTAACTCGGCCATTAGTTGCTTGAGAACCAAGTTAGCAACGTCGTCACAACGCAGATCAAAAAGTGGGAATTCGCCTTCCCTGTGCTTCTATACCATTGGCGTTGCATTCTTAGGGGGTATTCGCCGTTCAAATTAGCGCGTGATAACCCAAATGAACTGCGCGAACGCGGTCACATTGACGCAGAAGGGTTCCAGTATGTCACGTCCATTGCCAACTTGTTCGATCGAAGCAATCCTGGTAAGTACTGGTTGACCCCCTCCTTTTTCCCCCACTGCTGCAACTATCGGTGTTAACCTGTCCCCTCTTTTTTTTTAGACCGCTTCCAGCCTCCACTTACAGGTTTTGCAACGGCTCATTGGTCGACTTCGAGTGAATGGATTGTTAAGCTCTTCAAGGAGGCCGGAGCTTGAGCGGGTCATCTTCCTTTCTTCCCGCTTCAGCCATTTCAAGTCCATTTGTTTTTTTGATACCCAGTCATGTGCCGAGGATGAGCCATGAAAACCTCGTACATGCATTCAGCGAGCCCCGCTGTTCAATCAAAAGATTGCTATCGCCCATGCGGATTTGCCCGAATTTTTTTGTTGAGCGCGACAGGGAACAGGATACAGGAAAGGGAAAACTGAAACAAGGGAAGCAAAGTCGTGTGTGGATTCCATGAGTTCGGTAGGTCTATCACAGCCCGTATAGTCTAGTTTGAACAGATTGAGAAATAAAATGAAAAAGAATGCCAAGTATTGAAGCAAAAGGAAATTGAGGCCGAGAGGACCAAAAAAAATGACGATAAGGGGGGCCGGTGGTGCCGCCAACATGGTAATGTCGATCGTATGCCGCAAAGCTCTATACATGCCCGACATGCCGTTTCCCGTAACCCACCCATTCCGGCATGCATTGCGTGAGACATGTGGTGTCGAAGAAAAAAGAAATGAAATGAAATGAAACGTTGGGAAGGACAGGGAAAAGCGAGTGCGAGACCTCATGATCGACCACGCCCCAACCCATCGCCCCCCCCTCCTCCCTTCCAGTCGATAGCCCCAGAAACAAAGTTTTTTCACTGGCCGCAAAACCATATCCATCCCTCGAGCCAGCCCACACACACACCTCCTCTCTTTGACCGTGCACCACACATGTGAGTGCAAGCACCTACATATGCGCACACACAGGTCCCCTGCTGCACGTCATGCGGGTAAGTCGCAAGGTAGACTAGAAAGGACATGGCTAGGCACAGTAGTAATAGCCCTTACTCGCGCATGGCTAGCCTTTTTTGCCCCCCCCCCCCTCCAAAAAATATTATAGCATGTACATAGACATACACCCATATGTACGTGTATGGGTGCCATACATATGTATGTGTACGTACGTACGTAATGTATCCGTACCGGGACCGTAACAAAACGTAATAGTTAAGTACAAATAATGAAAAAACAAGAGAGAGGGAGAAATGGCATCCACAATGGCGGTAGGAAGGGAGGGGGTGGGGGGGGGGGGAAGGTGGGAAACCTAGCCATGGCTTTCACGGCCACTAATGATGCGCCAAGGATCCATATCATAGACGGGCAGATTCTGCGGTCGACCCTTTTCAAAGGGATCGTCAAAGGACGTGGCGGCCCAGCGAGGCTTCTCCCACGCACAGGCGGGGTCGCGCACGAACATGCGCAGCAAGTGGCGCGAACTCTGTGCGTCTTGCGTGCTGGTGGTGCTGCGGCGACTAGTACCGCTGGTGGTGCTACTACTACTGCCGTACGCGGACCGAGCGTGCATGATGGACAGATTGTGCACTAGTTGAATGTCGCCCTGGCGGCGGCACAGTTGGTGGCTGTATTCACGGGCTAGCCGTTCGACGGCGGCGAGGGCGTGGAGCTGTTGCGGGTTGAGCGAGGGCAGGTGCGCGGCGCGAGGGAGACTGGGCGTCCCGAGCAGCGGGGCCTTGACGAGTTGGCATATGGGCATTCCGTTTAACGAGAAGAAGAGAATGGGGCCGTATGACAGGTAGGCTGCCCCGTTTCTGGGTCAAGGTTGTTAGTTTTTGTCTGGCCGAAAGCAAAGCGGACGTTATCTCCCTTTCTTTCTTTCTTTCTTTCCTTCCTTCCCTTCTCTTACTACGGTTTGCCTCCTCTTCCTTTGTTGGGCTCAGAAGGGGGAATTTCCTCCATTGGGGAACTTGGAGAATTTTGGTTGTGGATGCCTTTTTCCAGGAAACAAAGACACAAGAAAGAGGGGGTGAGATGGAGAAAAAAGAGGAAGGTACAAGGGAAAAACGTGTAGGCTAAAGATGTGGAGAATAGACAAGGGAAATAATAAGTATGCGGTCATCTAGTTGCATGGGCGGAAGAAATAGCCTCATTTGAACCAGTAGAGGGAGATGGAAAGAAGACTCACTTTTGCTTCAGCTCAAATGGCCAGTTTGGCTCTGCCAACGTCTCCAGAACCTCTGGATCTGTTTCCAGCAGTTCATTGTAAATCCGGGCAAAACTAGCGACAAATTGCTCGCCGCCAGCGTTAGGCCCCCCGTCGTTACGAACATATAGAGCAAGCACATCTCCAGAAAAGCGATCGCTGTGGAAGTCCATGGCAGAAGTAACTTTTGAGCCTGCGAGCCCTATGCCTCTGCATTCTACCGGAACAGGCTTCTTGGTTGCGTCCAGTACGTGGCTCAAGGTTTGGTTGGCGTATGAATCCGTAGCTCGCTCTGGGCAAATGTACGAGCATATGCCTGCAAATGCAATAACCGCTTCTTCGTCATTAAAGTAGGCTGTGTCTAGACCTCGCAATACGGCGAGGCCCCGGCCGTGGTGGATACGTTTGCTTAGCGACGACAGTTTGTTTGCTAGTTGTGCGTTGCCAAGATCGAATGTTTCTGGGCTGATGTCGCTGCGTGAGAGTCCGGTGACTGAAATAGGGAAACTTTTAGTTTACATTCCGAAACCATCGGTAACCTCGGGGAATGAGGGAGATTGGTTGTGGCAAATCTTACGCTTAAATTTTATAATGGCGGCTCTGACATCTCGAATCTCACCCTCACTCAATCTTACAACATATTCCGATGGATCAAGCTCTTTCCCTTGCCATACCATAGGCCCATTTACTGCTGGCGGAAGCCTATCTGGTGAACTGAGGACTGACGAAGTATTGCTGTGTAGGCTCTCAAAGGAAGACCTTGTACTGAGGGGTGGCGACAACATGGTCGACTAAAAGTGGCTTCAGGAAAATTGGGGGACTGTCTACTGAAAGTGTTCTGGGCGTTGCTCAAAAGTATATGTATACGTTTAGTACCGAGGGAATTCTCTGATAGTTAGTATAAAAAATGGGCAGGTAGTGTAACTCAACAGTGTGCCTGCAAAGGACCTTTATATACTTGGCTGCCATTGATGCAACCCACTGTGAGAGATGTGTATCCAGTGATCACTAGTTGCCCTTGTCAGGGTGTGGATGGCAATGCGGAGTGCCGGTGTGAATTTAGAGCTGACAGACCCGCCTTACAAGGCAAGGCTTACATTAGATTGAGCCCGACCATTAATTGAAATCAGCGCCAACACACATGACTAGGCTCGTGCGACAAGAAAGAATCCTGGGTGTATCTTTTCTGGATTGCTTGTGACCCGACGCCAGTCATGCTAATGGCTGCGGGTCAGACGTGGCAAAGAAGAAATACTCAAATGGACCCCTACCACTCGGGTCCAAAACTATGGTTAAGGCAGCGGAACGTATCGAAACCTTGCCGTATGGAGGCAAGTGGTCGCCTGCCCTTGACCAACGTCTGCCCACCGCATTGACTGCTCTCGCTTGCGGCAGAGCTTCCTTCGGGAAGCCATGTGGCTCCGTGGTTGCCACCCTGGTCCCGCTGTAGGCCGAAGCATCTTGTACTAATTAAAGGGCCGCGTCCTAGTGAGCATATCCTCGCTAGAACTTGTACTTACTCACATATGTACCTCTGCTCGGGCAATTGTCGCGAGTCATCGACGATCCGGGTCCAGTAGGTACGTATAAGACCCTTTTAGGAGCACCGCAGATCGCAAAAATAGGTTCGATCACATTCGCATCAGCCTAATATCACCGCGCTTACCGCTGTGGGAATTGTGCGAGTAGACACCATTCGCTCAAATCCTTCGCATGCAGTCGAATCATACGGTAAGTTCCGAAGCTTCACGGGACCTGCTTCTCCTATTTGCAAGTCGGTAAACGTCCGCATGTGATCAAGAAAAGAAAGTGCGAGCATTCGTTGTCTTGAGACCCCGTTCAGCCTTTTTGTCTGTACATACTTACAGCTCGCTACAACAGCCTACATCCGTCGCTGCCGAGAAAGGGCCTTCATGGTACATGAAAGGCGGAATATCAGCGGCTGAGCACCCCGATTAGCACTTCTTACCAGACCCATAGTTTTGCCGAGACTTACTCAACATAAAA
Organism: Bipolaris sorokiniana ND90Pr; assembly: GCF_000338995.1. NCBI lineage: Eukaryota > Fungi > Ascomycota > Dothideomycetes > Pleosporales > Pleosporaceae > Bipolaris > Bipolaris sorokiniana. The sequence goes on along the minus strand of NW_006911901.1, from coordinate 997,712 downwards.
TAACGTGATGATGTGCCTTCGGACTGCATGGGCAGTTATGGCCCGTGCTATGTCATCTCAACTGTGAGATGCTTCGGATCCACTCATCTGCGACCCCGTTGAGCTGCAGAGCTACCAGGGGCTACGCACATGGAGAATCATTGGGCCAAATGTTCAAAATGAACCGCCGACGGTTCAGCTCACTAGGGTGGTGGCTATCCGATTGGTGTGCGCCAGTTAATGCCATAGCTGTTCACACCCCCTCCCCACTTGTACTTCTTGTGGCGACTCATGCTGGCATCGTGTCTCCCTGCGCAAGCAAGCAACCTATTTCAGATAGTCACAATACGAGTAGCATTCGTATAGCTATCCTTGATAGCCAAGGGCGCGGCTACTTCTTGCCAGTATCGGCGCCAACCCATTATCAGCGGATGCGATGACAGTTACCGCGAATGTGGGAAGTTGCTGCAATGTGATTGTGCATCGACATGCAGCTCACCGCCAAATGCAACTTCGTTTTGACTGATACGGGAGTGTCAGGTTTGCTCCCGGCCCGTTCGCTTGTCACAAGCATACGTTCCAAGGCTAAAACGTCTCGAGGAGAGCCTTCTCCACCATGCATTGCTAGGGCACCACCTACAGCATAGCCTCATGACATGCCTTGCTAGGAAGGATTGGCTGCATATCGCTTCGGCACTGCATGAATGATCAGCTGGACATCCACACAGAGTATGATAGCAAACATGGCTCTTGCAGGACAATGCAGCCAGGCGGCCCATCCCCAGTCGCATCACAACCACTGGTTCGCCACTAGGCACTGTCTTTTTCATACTCAGCCTTATGGGCCCAGTTGGAGTACATCGGCTGCATCGCTTCAGTTGGCTCTCGCTACGCCATGGCACCTTTAGGATAAGTCGGCACCAAGCATACGATCGAGGACGTCTGCAAGCGGATATGTAACCGAGTTGGGCAATGGGTGCGAATCCACATGGCATGTACACGCGAGGAAAGCAAGCGCCTTGCCGGTAGCTGGTGGACAAAGTGATGGCAAGGCAGATTGTTGGAGCCTTGGTGGCGCTCCAGACCCAGCCGTGCTCGCGAGTAGCTACTCTCGATCGATCCTTAGAACATCATGATAACGACTGAATCTGCTAATGCAGTCCTGTTGAGACTATCATCTGCAATATCAGCCCAGTGGGTGGAGTCTTGTCGAGCTTGGGAAACTGCTCAAAGACTGGATGAAAGTTCATCCCTGATTTTGAGTTGAGAAGAAGACGCATGTCAGGATGACCAAAGTCCGAGGTTAAGAACCCGCGCGTAATCGGCGAAGTATTTCCGAACAGATGAACAGCGCGCTTAAGATATCGCGCAGTGGATCGGCCAAGATCGCCCATCTCGACAAAGCTGATGGCATCGTTGCTTTGTGGGCTCTGCCGTGTTGACGCGTGTGGCACAGGTTGAGATTGCCCCTGTATTTTCTTCGGTTTAAACTGTGGTGTGGTGTTCAAGGTAGATGCTAGGGGGTGCAGTGTGCGTAGACAAAGCTGGCATGGCGTTATCGTTACTGTTAGCTGCACAAACAAAAGATAGCAATCTTCTTCTTCTTACGCTGCCAACGCAATTGTGGTTTGATGTAGTAGCAACGCTCTGTTCAAAAGAACAAAATACAATCAATGGCAGTCCATCAGTGGCTCCTGGGCCTGCAAACGTGGCCACTGTACATGTCCAGTGAGGTGCGTCTATGTATACACGCCGAAATCCTTCGGATGATGCCGCCGCCGCCACCGCGTCCTCCTTGGGGAGGGGTCTGATGAGGTACAGACAATGGCCCCGATAATGGGTGACTACAACGACCCAGCGTTATGGCAAGGACGTCTGATCCTAAGGGCTTCGGGACGCCACAGATGCTGATCGGTGAGCAAAACCTGGAGTGAAACACAAGATTGGGGACAGGGGTGCTGGAAAAAGAGATATATGCATCCGCCAAAAGGACTGCACACAGCGCCACCTGGTGGAAGCCGCTACATGCAATCAAAAACAAAGACAAGAGTTGGTCGAGTTAGGCTCTAGGCGTACCTCGAGTGGTTGCGACGGCTTCTTGTCCATATCCGCGACAGTTTTGTGATGTCATGCTATCAGCCCGTCTGGCGGTCCGGGTAAGCGATTCCCTAATGCACGTCACACACATTGCAGGGTTAGCCGCGCTGTGTCCACTTAGTCATGGGCAGACTAGGGGAACTGCTCAAGACTGCCGTCAGGCGGGAACGCATCCAAACAGGTTGGTCTAATCCTCACTCCTGCGCAGCGTGACTCCGTAGGGAAATGCGCGTCTTGCCCCCTTCATGCTCTTTTCGTATGCGCGCCTTAAGGCCCTCCTTACTCTGACACGCCGGATGACTTGTTGTCAACTTTAGGTCCAGCCTAATTTCCTGCTTGCATAGAGCAACTGCGTGGATACAATTAGTGTGTGTATAGGTGCATGGAGTCGCACATGTGCTTTCCAATGAATAGAGGCGGAGCACAATCCGCATTACCGCTAACTATGATCATCAAGTTCGGCTCTCTTTTCAATTTCACATCTTTAGGTTTTGCGCTACTTAAATCTATACTTGTCTATGTCAGCTCGTCTCGGCTCTATTCCATGTCATTTGCAGGCCTGCAAGTTCCAATCTAAGCTGGCCTGTCGCGGCTGCATCTCGAGCCCACTTATTTATTACCAAGCTTGAGTGGGGGAAATCAGTCTCGACCAAGCTTCTATCGGCCAGAATAACTCGTTTATGGTAACCGAAAAAAGACCAGGGGCTAATACTTACAGGCCCGTAAGTCTTACAACCAGGCGTCTGTGCAACTATCCGAACTCTAGGCGGTATATATTAGTTTACATCAAAGAAGGACAAATGGCACGGCTCGTTGGCCCTCTTTCATCCGGCTTGATTGTTACCGCTTGAGCTTAGGAGAGCAAACTGGGAAAACACCTATTCAATTTTGAATAAGAGAGGGTAAAAAAGTGGGTACATGTGGGCGTATGACTATGGCTGACATTTATTTAGGAAACTGTACCGTGCTAATATGCTCATGCGCATGTTCGACATTACTCCAGAAATTCACCAGGATTGGCATTATATCACGGATGATTACATGTAAGTCTGCTAGGATAAAAAATGGTACCCACTAAAGACGCTCTCATGATAATACTTGCTTATGTGGTTGACGATGTAATGTCACGAGTCATGTCAACTCTCCCTACCAAACTCCATTAACACACCAAACTAGCGGCGCAATACCTGTACTAAGTATGATCAGTGTAGAAGTGTTGTTTTATAAACGCGTGCATATCTGGAAAGTCTCCTTCACTGTCAATTCCTGTCATCCTCGTCTGCGCCCGCCCCCTACCGTACCCTGAGTCAACCTTTACCTCACCAGCATATGTATCGCCGACCAAGAGATTCCAAGAGATCCGAAACGCACACATGCGGTCCTATGCTACCCGGAATGACATGGTTATCTCACTTCTTGACCATATTCGCCAGCGCCCTAACCTAACTAGTGCATTTCGAACATAATCCTCGCACTTTGCAACGATCCTCGAAGTCCTCGCAGGGGTTCCGCATAGACCCATGTCGCAAAGCATTTTTTTTAGATGTAACAGTATACAGAAGCTCGAAATGATAAGTGCGAACCCAACAGTGCGCCCCACCGGGTACCCCAACCGTACCCCCACACAGGAGGAAACAAAGAACGGAAATAGAGAGGGCGCCTAAAAATCCATCCTCATAGGGCATTTCCATTCGCCGAGTAAACAAAATAGAATGACAAGTCATACGAGGGTTCGGGGATAAGAAAGGAGAGATAGGGCGTAAGCGAGGCTGCTCGCCCGCATTCTCATTGATGCCTACTAGACACTAAGGAGCTTACCTGACAGGCATCCATCTTTCACCGGCTGCACTGCGCTGCCCAGCATTTCCAGAAACAGTACAGAATCCCGCTGCTTATGGCGCTAGCCGCGCGTCAACTGACTGCTTCGGCGCAGATATTTGCCCGTATCAGGAGGTGCAAAAGAGACGTGTATCGACGCGCAATCGAGCGATATATGGCGCAACGGTGGCGGAAGGTGGTAAGCAGAGCAGGATGTAGATCAAAGTGAGATATCCCTTTCGCATCTGAAAGGCGAGAAAGTAAAGTGTATTGCGCGACTGGACGCATGGCCGAGCATGATTCATATTCGTGCCGAGCAGAGAGATACGGCGCTATCGAGCTTTCCAGCGACTCAAAGGTTTGTGTACTATCTCGCGACTATGTTGAACCAAGAGATAGGAATCAATATGCAACAGAATGAGAGCAGCCTTTACACCTCACAAACCCTCTGCTGAACATAGCCACGACTATCATTAATTTTTCATGATGAAATTGCTTTTTTCTCGGTAAACAACTCTTCTGTATCTCATATATTGGGCCTGAAATTCTTTTGACAAACAAACCGTAGTAGGAAGCAAGTACTATGCGAGATCAGCGCTAGCTATGCATACAAGAGATATTCAAAGATGAGCAAAAAACACATGTAAAACAGGCGCAACAACACATCGTAGACAGGGGAAAAAGAGCCAGCTCGATCAAAATTTAGAGAAAAAAAAGGAAATCTAATACCAATCAACTTTCCACAAAAGAACGACCACAACAAACCAAAACTCCAACCCTTCTATGCTCAGAAAACACCCAAGAAACTCCAACCCTCTCATTCACCGCCGAGAGAAAAAGCAAAGAAAAATGCCTACAACACCATTTCCCCCAAACCCTCATCTATCATCGCCCCACTTTCCCCTCTCCTCAAACCCACCTCACCTCGCAGGCGGCTGCACCCAATGCCTCAACATCTGCGCAACCGCCCAATTCCACTCATTCACAAACGCCTCCGTCAACTGCGTAACCTGCTCTGCCGTCGGTGCATGGCCCGCCCACATGGCCGGCTGCGAAGCCTGGTAGCGCGCGTAGTACGGGATGAGTTGACTTCTTCAGTTAGCAAGGTAGTCGGTTCCCGGGTTCACATACTTGAGGAACGAAGTGAATGGGGGAGATGAGGTGGAAGGGATGGATGGAAAGGACGAGAGAGAGGGTGAATAGGGAGAGAAAAGAGAAGAGAAGAAGGAGATAGAGGGACGTACTCTGCTTGTATCTTACTCAAGACGAGCCAACATAGGTTCCAGGAGCGGTTACTGGCTGGGTCGGTGTAGACGCGGCGTTTGGCTTCGTCGAGGCAGTCTGAGCTGTAGTTTTTATATCTCTGATTAGTCTTGGGAGTTTTTTTGGAAATACATGTTTGGAGGAGTTACCTGAATGGATAGTTTCGAGTCAAGCCACGAAGTTCGGTTAGGAGGCTGTGGGAGTCGACGTAGTAGGACCCTGAGGATTAAAGAAAGTTGATATTAATTTTATGATGCAGTTGAGAGATTGGATGGGGAGGTGCGAGGTGCATTTGCTGGCTTACATGCTGATGTCATGGCTTCGCTGCAGTCGGAGGTACCGAGGACTGCGAAAGCTTTTTCGATGCGGCGGAGTTCGACTATCGTGTTCACTCGGTGGGCTCGCAAGGCCTGAATGTATTTCTCTTTCTCTGCCTGGGTGATGTTAGATGTATGAGAAGAATGATATTACGAAGCAGGTTATAAATGACGTTTGGGGAGAATGATAACGTACATTTGTGATCCTTTGAGTTGAGGACATTGCGAAAAACTCTGGCACGTAGTATGTACGAGCTGGTGGGCTGTTGAATTCTTGTAGTTCGGTATCGGTTGAGTGTGTGAACAGATTCCGCATACAAGTTTTCAGAAGGTAGTATCCGATGAGCGATATGGAGTTCTTGAGGAAAATATATGTCGAGTTCTTAGATAGTGCTATTCCTGCTTTGAGTCATGCATTTGGAATGGGAAAATGAATTCATTATATAAAGCTGTACCCAGCCTTTTACCTTCAATCTGATGACGCCCGAGGCTGGTATCTTGCTGTATGGAAGTTCAGCTGTAACAAGATAGATTCGGAAAGCCTCCACAAACAAGAGCAAAGGACCCTTCTGTTTGACCAAAGCCACATGGCCATGAAGCCACAAAATGCTCCCAAATCCCACAGCCCAGGATGATGGGGCTAACTAGGCAAGGTAAGTATGGAGGTATTCAGTAAGATAATAATCTTCTTAAGACAAAAATGGTCAGCTTCATCGCCTACAGACATCCGTGCAATGAGATCCATGGGAACGGCCACGCTCCTGGTGAGTTGATAGGCTTCTTCATTGGTACGAATGGCCCTTTCCGGCGTCAAACAGAGATGCTATCGTCAGACTGTGGTCTATAGACAAGGATGAGTCGATCATGGACCTGGCGGGCCGGCAGATCCAAGCTCACGCGCCGTCATGATGGTTCCATACTTTTGACACTCACGAATCAGATGCCAAGCTTTTGTATTGAGTGCTCATTCGTTGTATATTCGATATTCATCGACACCTGGATGCAAAATGGAGCCTTATTGACTATAGTCTAGTATTTCTCAAGTCAAAAACAATCGTGGCTGAAGAGATCAGAGACGAGCACCTATCGGCCAAGTTTCACTATACGGGTTCACAGCATAATGACCGCCAGCTGAACGTACCAGTTTGAAGTTGTTGTGTTAGTGAGCCAGGCGCAGGTGAGTCGGAGAGTGCGATAGGTGCCCGGAAGTTTGAGTTCCCGGCGTAAATCTGGGAGGCCTTATGTCACGATCAGTAAATAAACCTGGGAGTTTGAGTTTGAGGCTGAGGCTGATGGTGAAGCTGACGGTGCAAGGAATCAAGTTTGGGGAGGCTTCGGAACTGCCGCACAGTGGCTAGTACTCTAGCGTGTGGCTCAGCGACTCCAACCCCAACTTCACTACTGCTCCCCATCAATCGCCCGTCATTTCGAAGCTGCTCACATGACCATGCAATATGTTTCTGAAGTCTCGTGAATGCGCTGACCAGCAAGACATAGTAATACGCTCCATGACGGGAAATTTTCTCTGCTCAAAACGAAACTGTACGATCTAACGGTTCACTAGCCATAGTTGCGATCGCGACACAAACCAATGTCATCCTTGCCAAGGGGAAATGTCTACGAGGCTGAAAGTGGGTGCGTCAGCAGTCTAACGTGAGAAAGAGCCTCCACACTGGCGAGTCAGTACGCCCACAAAATACAACGGGATGATGCAATACCAACAGCCTTGTCTGGGTCATACCCAGAAGTTGATTGGATATATGGTACCAAGCTTTCAATGATCGCCTACTAGAGGATATGCTTCTTATGGCTCACCTCATCGACAGGCCCATGACATGGTCAGCCAGTGCTAGGTTCGGAAGGAGACGTTTCCAGGAAGGGATTCCAAAGATACTAGAATGGGAATGTTTGGTCACGTAGTCGTCTACAGCTGAGAGACTGCAAGCTTGACAACGATGTCAAAACGCTCAAAGCGCACATTGGTCATGAATGATGGTTGGCCACACCTCCGCCCCTGTCCAACAAAGGATCTGGATACCCTATGCTACCCAAGCCTAAAACAAGGATTTGCATCCTCTTCAGCTGAAGCATTGCTGGGCCGCCTTATTTCGTGAAGAAGCAGTGATGTCCATCATCTTCATTCGCGCTCACACTTGTCTCAGAATCAGAGCATGGCTCAAGTGAGTTACTTTCCTCGCACTTCCAGATATCTAAAATTGTCAGCTCAACTATTTCTATTCCTCTTGTTGATGCAAAATAAGAAGACAGATTGACCCGTAAAGATTCGTGTTGATTGATTCTTTTATATGAGTGGGTAGGCAGTCTTTCGACTCTGCAATGCCTTGGAAGTCATCATCCATCTCTCGCACCTAGACGCCTAGACTAAGGCAGTCTATATGCTCAACGCCATGATGGAGTTTACGATGTCGTTATCATTCTCCTTGAGAGCCTTGACGGCCTTCTTTCGGGAGACGCTGGCTTGCTGCATGACAAGCTCGATGTCCTTGCCCTCGAGGCCAGAGTCGTCGATCTCCTCGTCGTCATCCTCCTCCTCTTCCTCCTCCTTCTTGTCTTCAACAGCCTTGCCCTTGCCGTGGTCGTGGTCGTGATCGTGGTCGTGGTCATGGCCAGCGTGGTCGTGGGACTGAGCCTCGGCTTGAGCGAGCTGCTGAGCGGCGGAAGCCTGAGCCTGGGAGTTCAAGTCCTCAATCTTGGCCTCACCGAAGATGCTGGTGCGGGGTCAGTAGGCGGGATGGCAATTGAGGGGCAGTGGACTAACATCCAGGTGTTGCTCGAGGGAGACTTGTAGACGTCAGGCTGGTTGATGACGAAGAGGATCTGGCTAGTTGTTAGCTCCAATTCTATCAGAGCGGCCCTGCCCGCATCTCTGTTGTTTGACTGCGGGCTTCCACTATCAACACCAATCGGCTAGCGGACACTCACGTTCTTCGGTCGGCGCAGGGTGACGCGGGTGATGCCTTCGATGTGCTTCAGACCGAGCTTGGCAATGGCCTTGCGAGCCTTCTTCTCGTTGCGAGAGTGGACAGCGACGGAGGAGCCCGCAGGCACGTTGACCTCGCCCTCCTCAGCCTCGGACTCGTCGCTGGACTCATCCTCCTCGATCTGAGCGTTCTTCTTCTCGGGCTCGTCGGGGATCTCTTCAATGCGTGGGTTGGCCATTTTTTTCGTGTGTAGGTGACGAGACGTGGTGATGGTACTGGTGCTGCAATATCGAGGTCCGCCGGGTGGTGGTCGCAGCTTCCCCCAAAAATGATTTGTGGGCGGTTTAGCGCGGACAGCTCCTCCCCCAAAAGTTCGCATATGACGATTGACTACTACAACTGCTGCTACTGCTATGGCTACTGCAGCAATCACATCATCCTCGCACAGTCACACTTTCACAGAAACAAGCCAGTTCAAAGAGGGTATCAAATTGGCAATTCTAGTTGCAGTCTTTTGTTGTGTGTGTTCATGAAATTGTGGATTGGACTCTCTTGCTACATGTAGAATGCATGCGAGAGCCGAGTAAACGTTTCCCATACCGAATTGCACCATGCCAAACATTGGACTTATTCACCCGAAACCAGGTCTTGAATTTTTGAATGCCTTTGAGGGTCGCCTTCGGAATGCTCATGAAAAATGCACATCATGCCTCTCCGTCACCTGCATGCAGCGACCTCCACAACGCCTGTCTCCCGACATCATCTAGAATACCTATGCCTTTGCGCTGGCGCGGATCTTGGCAAAGGTCTTCTGGACCTCGAAGCGGGCCTGTGTGTCTGTTAGCTAGGATATTTCCAGACTACGCCAATTCCCCGGGACACAATCCAAATTACGACCAGTCACAGGGGGCAACGCTAGACGCAACGTACCTGCTTCCTCATCTTCATGACCTTGAAGCGCTCAAAGTCGTTCAGTCCCCGCCTTTTCTGCATGGCCGCACGCTTCTTTGCCCATGCGCTCTCGTCGAACTTTTGCTGGACCTTGTGCTCTTCCCACTTCTTTGCGACGTGACCAACACCGCTGGCGCGGGGAAGCTTGGGGATGACGATAGGTGTGAGGGAGAGTTTGGCAAGGGCGATCTCCTGGCGGGGAACGGGGGCCTTCTCGGAAGGACCATCGACGAGAACCTATGCTTCTGTGAGCGGCTGAATAGCAACCGAGTCCGCAGGTTTCCGTACACGCTTGTGGTCAATGATCTCGACAATGGCAGCCAGGCGACCCTCGTACTGGCCCTCGTTGAAGAGGACCACACGGCCGACCTCGACCAGCCTCCAGGCACTCGTTGTGATTTCGGCGTCACCCATTTCGTCGGTTGTGCTGCGAATGAATGTTAGACAATGAAGCGAGTATGGTGCAGCGTCGAGAGGCGTACTGGTCGGAAATTAGGTCGTTGGTGGTGTTCTGTTCGGAATGTAGAGACAATGCGATCGAAAATCCAAGTGCGGTGCCGGGGCCGTGCACAAGCGAAGCCCGGCTTGGCGCTAGCAGAAAAACGCAACCGCGACCGCGACTTATTTCTTTACATCTTGGCCTCACCAACACCAGCAACATCAACGCCCAACTGCAGTCTTCTGCGATGCACTCGCTGCGCCTGTGTTATGCGCATATACAGAGTGCTTCTGACGGATGAGGGTTGATGCGTCTCGCCGGCTACGGGCACATTTACTCATTCCTCTGCAAACTGACTGCAGCTGCAGATTAGCTCTATAGCTCCACTGGTACGTCTCCATCCTCCGCAATTTTCCTCACCCTCCAAGGATGACATAATTTGCGATTGAGCCCGTCGTCGGAGACCCTCGCCGGGGTCTCTTAACGGTGGCGGGTTTATGATATTCAATTTCTTACATATTCTGAGTTTGCTTCACACACCCAGTTTATCATGTCGATACTCTGCGCAAGACCTTTGCTAACTGTGAAAAGATTTTAGGCACATTCCCACTCATAGCTCATGGGTCTACGACTTAATCTTGCATTGTGATGTAGCATAACACGTCTGCTCACTTACTCTGAAGCCATCAGTAACTCACCCAAGGTCAGTCCAGCTTTACTTGCATCATCACGCGCCCCCCTTCCAATGATTACAACATGCAATAGATAGTAGATGATTACCATGATTACTACTTTATCACCAAGATCACTGAGGAAGAATTCAAATACGCTTTTGCTTGACATAGCTTTGGCTTGGAACAAATAGCTAACAAGCTTGCAGATTTATCAAATGCCAGGCTTTGATCCCATTCGCGGAATAGTATCTACAGACACTGTCAACGGTCCCATATCAACTAGTATGGAGCAACGTGACATATTCACTGTAGAACTGGGAAATTTCCTATCACGGGATGTATTTGCTATGTATGTGTGTCAATAGTAAATTATAAAGGTAGGTGCAAGATTGACCTTGGATCGGTCATTCATATTCATCAGTTAGCTAGACGAACAGTAATTAGCTCATCCATCAATCACATTTCCCTCAATCATCCTTTGCTCAGGTGTTCCACCTCTCCTCCGTGTGATCTTTCTCCCATAGTTGCGGTAGAGATTCATCAATAGCTCTCTCACCACAGGATGGAATCCTGTTCTTGCGTCAAACTTGCTTCCACTATATGGAAACGCTACAATTTTCCTCCAGTCGGCGTTGTCCTCGAAGTAAAATTCCAAATCGAACGCTTCTGCTTTCTTGAGCATGTCTTTGAGCACTTCCCCCTTGTGACCGTTGATGTCTGCCCATGCCCAAAGAGCGGGATTGTAGAAGTCGAGGGTACCTGATGCCTCTGTTGCAAGGATCTGCGCATTGAACAACAGGTGCCGAAGAGTATTCAAGTCGCAATCGCAGTCTATAACCGCATACTGCAACATTTCCGTGGTAATACCCTTTGGCACACCCAAGAGAACCGCCAAAGCCGCAACTGCATGCTCGTTGCCCTCTCTAATAGCTTCTCGAATACCCACTTTTGCCACCTCACCAGCCATACTACCCTCCCAATCAATCTCACCGTTCAAACTCACTAGCACATACAGTAACGACGCCTTGTCCTCTGTCCATGGCCCATGCAGCAGTTTCTCAGGAATATTGAAACTGCGTGCAAACCCCAAATACGGGATCTTGGTAAACATGTACGGCCACAGCCCGTCAAAATACGATACATCGGGTATAGTAACGCCAGTGGCTGCCCACGCTTTCCCGCGCAACTTGACCATGGCCTCGTGCGCGCGCCGCACGTAGGCTAGGAAGAACTCATAGGTGAAGAAGCGGCAGGATAGAAGGTCTGATTGCAGTGCTGGGTCGCTGGTGACTTTCCGGTCCCTATAGATGGTGCGATGATCGACTGTGTGGCAGAAAGAGCGCATGGTGAATTCCATGGTGATTGCGCGTGAGGATAGTTTTTTGCCTAGGGAAGGAGAGCATTGGGGGAGAGCAATGTTCATACTGTCCAGGAATATCATTTCCAGCAATTCGACGGGAAGGCCTTCGAGCGTTGGCATGGCGGGCGTTGCGACTTTAGCTTTGCTTTTTGTTTTTTGTTTCCGGGGCCGTTTTGGTTGAGAAGTAGTCGTAGTAGTAGTGGGTGCGGAGGATGCCTGGATAAATGCTGCGGGTAAGTGTTTGCGTTTCTTGCCGCGTACAATGATGGGCGTGAGATCCATTGGTCTTTTTGTATGCGCCGCGTCACCAGTAGGCACCAGTATATCGGCCTGCATGTAATGGATGGATCGGGAAAGGTCCGCTGCGATCAAGACTATAGGTGGTGCGCCTCACCTGGTGCGTGCACTGCTGTGGCTTTGCCGCGGCGTTGTTCCTGGCTAGCGTGGATCGTGTTTCCGCTGTTCTTCCTGTCGCATAAACAAAAGACGTCCAACAGCATAGCCACGATACGCGCCCTCGCAGCGCTCCCGATCGGAAGAGAAGTAGACGATTTAGGGAAAAGAGTCGGAAAAAATGCAGGTCCACGCTGTACCAGATTCGGAACGCGCGTTTGATTCGACAGGGAGGAAGCTGCCCTGGGCGTATGAGTTTGCGGAGTAAGTCTTTCTTTCACAGTCTTTGTTCAGTGTGAATCATTTGATACTGGCGAGCGCGTCATCGAAGAGCCTTAGACATATCAGTCTACTTTTCCTCGCCATGTTCGCATTATGGAAGACCTGGAACGGGAAGATGCTGTAATAAAGCGCACGCGGCTGACACCAGACCTCAACAGCTCAGACCAAAATCAACGACGTCTCCCTGAAGAAAAAGGTCCCTTTGGAAAAGCACGGAAACGCGGAACTTCACGGGCAAAGACACCCTTGGGCGCCAACCAAGCGGCCGACGAAGCAAAACTACTCAACCAACGCGCAATCGATGACATATTTGGTCGGTACAAGGCAGAAGAGGACAAAAGGCGCTCAATATCATCGCGTCCCATTGCCGCGCTTCCCCCATCCGGCTCAGTACCCAACTTGATAGACGTAAGCAATGGACTTAACAATTCCTTTGCCGCCGGTCCATCGACAAACTCGGCCTTCATACAAGAACCAAAGGAAGTAATACTCTACGGTTACGGCAGCGATGCACAATGGGCAGCGATATCGCACTACGAAAAGGTCTCTAACGGCCTCATCTACGAAGAATACGACCGCGAGCCCTACAACCCAAAGTTCGGATACACGTTTACTTCGCAACGGGCGTCACATTACCGATCGCTAAACAAGGCATCGCTGAGAAAAATAAACGAATTTGTCGGCGGCGACCACTGGATCAAAGTCACGTTCGACAGTGCCGAAGCAGCAGAGCGTGCATGCCACTACAGCCCCAAGAACATCCAGGGCTACACTGTGTATGCCGAAATGTATAGAGGAACCGGCCCTCAAGGCGGCGACCGCCCCATCCGCGCAGAACCAGGAAACTTTTCGCAAGCCACCTCTCCAAACACCATCTCCTCAGGCACCATTGGCCCCCGCGGCATCAGCACATCGCAGTCCTCTGCCACCGCCTCGTCCGCCACAGCAACCGCCTCGCAGCCCGCAGCATTACTAGCACCAAACGGATACCGCGGTCCAAACGACATCCCGGCCTTCATGCGCAGCACAGCCGGCTCCTTCCCCTCGCACCTCGACGACATGCCCGTGGAACCCGAGCGAAAAGAAGAGCACCAAGTCCTCGATCCAAATACCATTCCCGCACGCAGTATAACTACTGCCCTGAATCCCCGCTCTCAACGCGCGACACTGCGTCTTAAAGGCGCAAATGTCAAGCCTGCCATCTTTCTGCCGCAGGAAAAGGCGTTTTTGCCGGCGAAACCACGCTGGCAGCAGACGGTGGGCTCGCTGCCGATGATTGGGTGGGTGTTTGGGTCTGGTCAGGGCATCATTGGAGATCAGGTGCCGAGGAAAGAGGATGGTAGCTTTGATGCAAATGGGGCGAGTTTGTACTGGCGAATGTGGTACGCGGTGGATAATTGCTTTGGAAGTGATTTTTGTGGAGTGAGGGATGCAGAGTATGACGACTAAATCGGGTGGAGGATAAGGACAAGGACGAGGAGGACGAAGGGGACAATTGGATAGGGCTTGGCGGACTGGTAAACATGAGCATTGGGTGGCGTTTTGGGCGCTTGCACAAGCGCATTTCTTTTCCTATATTTCAATGAGCGCCAGCCTGAGCAGATTGACGATGCAGCATCGAGGCATTCAAGTATGCCGCGGAAAGTGGTATGTAAAATGTAATATTATTTCAAGAGCTAACGCCAACGCCCGGAAGATTAAATCTAACACGCGTGTGACCATCATGCTTTCATGTCCGTATTCAGTCAACCCCCATGGCAAGGGCAAATATGCCACATGCCTCGTACACTCTTCTCCTCCATCCTCTGGCAACCTCATTCTTGTCGTATTAGTGTGCCTAGACATATTGGCTCAACCATCGGATGCCCTCGCCGTATCCCTGCCTCATGACGACACTGCACATGAAGACTTCAACAGGTCGGATACCCTCGAGAGGCACCTTGCCCTTGCCGGTTGTCTGATATAGACCGAGCACAGAGCGGAGCTGGTCCTCGGAGACGGCGTCGGGGTGATCAATCTTGTTACCAAGAATGACGAAAGGAGTGTTCTTAAGCTCTTCCATGGCGAGGAGAGCATCGAGCTCGGCTTTCGACTCGGTAAGACGCTCATGGTCCTTGGCATCGACGAGGAAGACGATGCCGGAGACTTCGGGGACTAAAGACGAGTCAATACGGCGTGCAAGGATTGTGAAATCTGGTAAGCGTACAGTAATCCCGCCACAATCGTCGGGCTTGCGCGTGGCCTCCAAGGTCAAAGGTTGTGAACTTGACGTTTCCTATCGAGAGCTCCTCGGAGGTGGGGTGCAAGGTTGGCTGGCTAGAGGAATATTAGCTAGCGGCGAGGGAAGGACCGTGATTCACGTACAGAACAGCAACCCTGTCGTTCTTGAGCATATGCAGCAGCCTAGATGCGTTAGTCGAATCGCGCGCGCCCGGTTCGATTGCCATACGTGGTCTTTCCAGCATTGTCACTGCATCATAGTTAGCTATGGGCGTCTGGATTCGAATGTGTGCGGAAATGCGTACAGTCCGAGGAAGAGGAGCTTGGCATGCTGTACATATGTTAGCCTCAGTCGGATGGTTGTGTCCACAGCGCTCATGCCTACCTTGTTCATAAGTCCAAGCGAGGACAGAACATCCCAAACTATCGTGCCATGTCAGCTTCTGTTGATTCGGGTCCTCGGCGAGCGAATTGCGTATGGAGAGGCGTATGTGTCGTATGCGGGGGGTAATCGATGCGCATGTGACAAGGCCGACGTAGCCATGTTGTGGACAACTTTGGAGGTTCTCAGGGGAAAAGGGCGAAGAAAACAGGCTCCTTGTATATTCCTGGCGCTGTATCTTCGCCGTTGATGCTGCATATGCAGGTATGGCTTTCGTCGGGCTTCATCCGTAACGGGAGAGACAAATGGTAAACTTACACCTGGCGCAAGGTCAGCAGGGGTAGATGAAGTGACAGCATAGCCACTCACCAATCAATAATCCACATGATTGTAATATAGACTTAGGCGGAGACTATGAGTAGAAAGTGCAGCAGGGTGGCGTCGGGTGTGGATGGGAGAAGTAAACTTGGGGAAGATGGCCACCATAGAGGGCGGAAGTGAGCGGTGGTCCGGGCGCCGGTTTCTTGGCAGCTCTGTTCCGAGCTCTCGCGAAGAACTTGGACTTGCACCCTCACGAAACAGAAACCACCGCATTCCCGTCTAAATCCATCACAATGGCCGTCGGAGTACGTCATATCCCCTCCCAGAACACCGTCGAAGCTGTTCCCAGCCCAATTGCTGCGCCGCCAGCGAAGCCCCGCCCGCAATGGCAGCCCCGAAGTGAATATCAAGAAAACTAACTTGTCCCCCTCCCACAGCGCAGCGCTGCCCTCAAGCTCGACTGGACCAAGCTCGCTACGCAGCTTGGTCTCAAGGGTCAAACCGCCGCCTCCCTCCAAGCCTTCAAGAAGCGCAACGACGATGCGCGCCGCAAGATTGCCGTCCTCTCGGAGCAGTCGCAGTCCGTTGACTTCGCCTATTACCGCAGTGTCCTCAAGAACCAGGCCGTCGTCGACGACATTGAGAAGCAGTTCAACGCATTCAAGCCCCAGACGTACGACGTAGGAAGGCAGATCAAGGCCATTGAGGCTTTCGAGGCCCAGGCCGTCCAGAGCGCAGAGCAGACCAAGTCCGTCGTCGACAAGGAGTTGAGCGATCTCCAAAAGACCCTCAAGAACATCGAGGAGGCCAGGCCATTCTCTGACCTTACTGTTGTATGTGGACTCAGCTATGGATGAGTGGGGTGGACTATGTGTGTGCTGACGAATATCGCAGGACGAGGTTGCCGCTGCCCAGCCCGAGATTGACAAGCGCACCGAGCAGCTCGTCTCCAAGGGTCGCTGGGCCGTTCCTGGCTACAAGGCACGTTTTTGGAGCAATTACCCTCGTCGATACATGAATACTAACAATCCTGCAGGAGAAGTTTGGCGATCTGTCCGTCCTCTAAATATCTTCTTTCCATGTAGTCCAAGTGTACCCGATCTGGGTTGTATTACCTACGTATTTGTGAATAGTTCCAGAGAGTGGAAATGCAATCTAGATTCTGATCACATGTATTGGGACTTATACACGTGCATTGCCCCTGTACTGTGCTAATGACACAAAAGATAAGATGGAACTATTTCCAACTTATTCACCTTTCACTAACCAATCCATTCCTCAAGCTCTATCTGCATTGACTGAGATTAGCACTTAGGTCCGTGTCAAAAAATATCAAGAAACAGTCTGCTCCCAAGCAGTAACTTTGACTGCGCCGTTGTAAGCAGGAATTTAAGCTAAACACATGAAAAATCGATTAGAGTCATGTATCACACGTATACGCAGTTGAGTAAAAGAAGGCTTGTGCCAAACGCAAACATGAGTATTTCAGAGTCTGAAACACTACGCTCACGTCCGGAGATATAAACCTGGGGGTATTCGAATGCTCGCCGCTTGGCAGGAAAGATGAGAAAATATATTCATTTATCTTATATCGAATCAAGCACATTGATACATACATCCACCATCCAAACAGCGCTTTTTATTCTGGGCTACTCGAAGCTTTATTTCGTTGGTATTGGGGTTCGAGACAAATGTCTATATGTAACTAGTCTTCATATTCAATATCCAACAGACCACTGGCTTACTATCACTGCACTGTAACTCTCTCATTACAATCCCGTATATCTGGCGTTTGTAATTCGCTTACCTCCACCCCCCATGTCACGAAAGAAAGGAGATGAGGGATAGCGTTTTTGATTCAACGCCTTAGCTACGCTTGTACAGCAACCAGATAGGCTGGGGGGCTGGAGATGGAGTGTGAGTTGGCATTCGGTTTGTAGGCTAGCGATGGAAGGGGAGAGGGGGGAATGCTGACAGTGGGATTTTTGAAAGTTCTATCGTAAATTTTTGAGTCTGGATAGGAGTAGAAACAGAGCAAGGATCAAATATATCAGATGGACAGAAGGATATCAAAGTTGAACTAATTCTTTTTTTATTTGGAAAAAAAATCTTTTACTCATTTCCATTTCACTTCATTACTATCTACACTCTTTTTCTCTCTTGCCAATTAAATCTCCCTTCTCATAATCATTTACCTCCACGATCATAAACACATAATCTCATAAAGGAGTGTCGTTACATAACCAAATAAAAAAACCCTCCCCTGAAACCATGCATCTTTCTTCCCCTTTACGCTTCATAAAGCCATTAACCACCCCACATATCTTCGTTATCCTCATCTCGTATTCTCATGTTCCCTTTACAGGGCCAAAAACATGGCAAAAACACCACCAAAAAGCGCACCCAGGCCAGCGACCGACGACGTAGCCGCAGCACCGGTGAAATCGGGGAGAGGAGGGATAGTGTGTGTGGCGCTGTGGTTGCTGGGGGGAGCAGTGATTTGGGGCTGGCCGTCGGAGATCTGGGTCACGGCGGGAGGAGTGGTCTCTGGTTCGGGCTCTGGCTCTGGGGTGACGATGGGGGCCGGAGGCTCAGGAGCTGGGGAAGAAGCTTGAGGTTGACCGTCAGAGATTTGGGTGACGGGGGGTGGTGGTGGGGGAGCGGAGCCTGGAGCGGAAGCCTGAGGTTGGCCATCGGAGATCTGAGTGACTGGGGGTAGTGGTGGAGGAGCAGAGCCTGGGGCGGAAGCTTGGGGTTGGCCGTCGGAGATTTGGGTTACTGCTGGCTCAGAGGCTTGGGGCTGGCCGTCGGAGATTTGGGTAACTTCGGGGTCTTTGGTGTTGCTGTCGCTGTCGCTGTCGCTGACCATGACGGCCATGATGTTGATGGGGAGGCACTGTTCACCGATGGATTGGCTGTAGAGGTTGTAGAAGTCGCCGGACAGGCACTGGTAGAAGAGCGTGGAGCCCTTGAGCGACAGGGAGTTGTTGCTACAGAGGCCAAAACCGTCGACGTCGAGGGCGTCGGCTTGGACTGGGCCGTCGAACTGGAATCTGTGGATGTTTTTAGTTGATGTCAAGGAGTAGTGAGTAGGGTATCCATGTAGACGTACTGGTAGTTGGAAGCAATGTATCCATCACGACCAGACTGGTCCTTCAATACACCATCCTTGAGAGTCATCTTGAGGGTACCATCAAACTGGCGGCGGGCAAGGGCACGCTTCTTCTCCGCCTCGGGAGCCTTGACGGTGGTAATGGTGAATGTTCCATCAACCGAGGCCGCACACTCGGAACCAGAAGAGGCCTGGGGAAGGGCAGTGGCCGCAGCCACAAGGCCAGCAATGATAAAAGACTTCATTTTCAAAAAGAAATAAGTCAAGATACTACTGCTAGTATCAACACTGCGATTGATAGCGAGAGTGAAGTAACGATAGGAGGGTAGACTGATTGAACGAGGTATCAGTTACTGTGAGAACGAAGGTATGAGATGATTTGAAAGACAAAGGGATACAGCAAGACAAAGCAGTTATATAGATGTTCTGGTCAAATCCAGATGCACCTCATCGACCATGTCTGATCCGGTATGACATGATCAACTGTCTCCGCATTAGACCAGCGGCCATTGCTCGATTCTACGCGTCTGCTAGTGTCGACGCTTCCGATGCAGGAAAAAGATGGCTGAAGAGAGGGCTTGCATTCACCCGGCCCCTCAGTCAATCCTTGACAGCCTTACTAGATGCCGTCAACAGCCGTTTGTCAAGCTTGAGCTACAAAAGGGCTGAGTGCACTCCGCGGTTGACAATTGCTTGGGTCAGATGGTGAACCGAACTTTCTTGCAGATGATTCTACCACTCGCATCTTTGCTCGGGGCAGTTATGCGTGCAATCCGGCGTCCTTGCAGTCGCATCTGGTATGACGTTGTTATTTCTCCAACCCCCACTAAGGTTGTTTCGTCGCCATGCCAGCCAACTTGCAGGGGAGGCAGTGTGAAAATGCAGACGTATTAGCTCGCTCAGTTCAACTATTGGAAGGAAAAGATTCACAATGATCCGGGCTATTCAGATTGGTCTCGAGGGCCTCGGATACCCAGGCGAGGTGAAAGATTTGTGCCCAATCGAGTATGACGCTTACGCTGACTAGCGCAACGCTTGTGCAGTGGATGTGGCTGGCGTTGATCATACGGGACTGGTCTCCAGCCTCTCACTCGTCGTGCCGTTACTTGGGAACGCTTGAGACGGGCTGGGGAAGTGGGGGACGCTGCTGTGTAGTATATTGGCTTGCATATCGATGGGCCGCTGCTTGCAGAAGGCGACGAACAAGCCTACTACTTGGATGTCTTAACCCTAGAACGTCCCCTTGAAGTGTTGAGTTGGTATTAGTCAAATTTTTGAATGATGATACCACAAAAAAACCACATATTACTATGTATTTTTTCAAATACTTACACAAGGAGTGGCTGGCTACGCAAACATTACCGTTGCTGACAATGACTGGTGGACGCGCACGCCAGATGGTAAACTTGACGTCATACAGTGTTTCCTTCTTACATACTAGTAGGAGAGAGCTTTATCCCCTCAACACACGCAGCACTAAGCGACTACACCCACTTAGACAATCCAACGTTGGTATCCGGTCCCACTGCAATCTTTGCGGCAATCAGTGTCACTGAGGTTTTGGATAGATAACAGCAGCAGACGAGTGTCTGACCATTTGCCCCTCCTCCCTTCTACAAACATGCAAACGTACATGGCACGCTCCAACAACTGTGAAAATGTTCAACTAAAATAGCAATCCCTTATTGTGAAGGTTTTCAGCCTCGGCTGAAAGCTCTTGATGGACCCTGGGTTGGGCCATGGAGTGCTCTAGTGACGCGCCAGCTAATGCTTCACTTGGTAGTCACTGCAGGGCCTCGTATTCTACTACTAGCTTTCCGCACCCCGCCAGGCGGTAAAAAATGTCGTTCAGTGCCGTTCGGTTATTTCTCTCATGAGTAGTGAGAAGTACTCAGGGTCATGCCGATACCATGTAATCGTCTGTTGATCACAGTAGATGCGCGAAGTCATTTTCACATTATAGAGACCACCTGAATCGCATTACCGCAACGTCTCAAGTAAGCTTTGCAGAGGCTTCAAACGGCAGCATAGCAAGCCATGGTGCATAGAAACAGTCCCGAGGAGACTTTTGCGTTGAGTGTACTGAGTATTCATGGAACTGACTGCGGTTAGTATATTGGCACGTTAGCATCTCACGCCGGTGTCACACCAACACCTCTAGGTTAAACGCGCGATGACTGCGCCGTACCAATAGACACACTATGAGCTGTTTGGGGTATCGAACATTAGTCTCAATTTATGCCAACCAAAAAAAGAGAATCAATCTGGTGTCATGGTCCACTTGCTGGGTCCATTTTCCAGCCTTCGCTTCCCCCGCATTGTTCAAGCCCGCTCAATCTATTTTCCTTCGCCAGCACGTTTCACACCTCCTGCGACATCGTTTGCGCCCTTTTCAATGCTCGTAGCTACATCTGCGAGGCCCCTGGCGACGGGCCGGCCAGCACTGCCTGTGGCGCCCTCAACCTGCGTTGGAAGATTCAAAATCAGTATTGTGGCGTATATGCATGCAGTTGTGAATATACTACTTACCGTCTCACCAACGCCTCTCCCTAGGGCACCAACTACGCCACCCAAAGTGTTTGTGACACCCCCAACAGTGTTTCCAACGGTAGAGGTTACAAACTTCACACCAGAGGTAACACCACTTTCATTTTGTCCGATGGGCATATTGTTTATCTGGATCGCGTTTTGACTGGGTAGTAATTTGCGTTTTCGGTTTCTAGGCTTGGGATGCTTTGTGGTAACAATAGAGTTTTGGCTGTTGCAGACTTAGTAGACAGGAGTGTCGGTGGAGTCTATGCCGTCTACTGGATCTAGTGCATTTATGTGGTGGTAGATGGGTGACGTCATGAGGCTTTGCAACACCAGACGCAGCGTGTTTTCAAGAAATCTCGCACTTTACAACCCCCAGGCTTAGTCCTTGCAACGCTCATAAAGGCCTTGTTTTTTGTTTGCCACGGACGATGTTACGTGGCCATCCTGGCACACGTCGTCTGTTGCTGCTTGGCTTATACACAGTTGTTGGACAGATCTTATGTGTAACCCTTTGTAGATGTCATATGTATGAATGTATGGTCATTACCGAGTATCGAAAATCTATAGGATCCCCTGGGGGTTACCCTTGGTATTGCTTGTAGTGTTGAAGATCATGGCGATCACTCGATCCTTCGTGTTGTCGTCGTTGGAACCCGTTGCCCACAGGCCTGGCCAGCACCTCTTACCGCACTAGGCAAGTGTGTAGGGATTTGTTCTTCAACGGCGACAAATGTGGAATCATGTTGCAGATGAAAGTGCAAGAGCATACACCGCGCCCATCCACATGGGCATGCGGCCGATAAGGGATCCGGACCGGGAATCTGATCAAATCTCGCCCGGGGCGCCTGAAGAACGCGCAGCCCACGGGATGCGAGTACATGAAATCCCATCGCGCGCCATTGGTCGATATCATCTGGAAGGATGATAGCCCAATAACGTCGGGCGAAATATCTTTGCGAGTTGCAAAAGCACATCGGACGTACGGCCGAAGACTTCCGCTGGCGGGGTTTGTTATCACTGACTTCAAGTTCAGATTGCGCTGTAAAACCGTGAAGCTCACTGCAGAATTTTATAGCAAAAGGTCGACTGTCCCACTTCTTATGTTAATGCACCAATCGCAGTATCAAAATATTCCTTTGCAATTACTCAGATTTTATGAGTATACCTCATTGAAGAACTGGGAACATCCGGTCTGAAGTTGGAAAACAAAAAGCTCAACCATACGCAAAGCTACGCCAGCAGGCCTCAACCCAAGGAATCAGTAATAGACACGGATAAACCAACATGACTTCTCTCTTCCCACATCCGATCTATGCCGAGGATCAACCGTATGCGCGCAGTATCTTGTACCTTCACGTTATACGGGCTTCGGTCATGTCCTTTTCCTTTTTCTCGCTTGCGCGCTTCCCAGCTTCTGTCATTGCAGCGCGCTACAAAAAGACGGCAATTGATTACAACGTCATACTCACGCGTACACTGAAGACAGCAGGTCGTGGACTTGTGTTGGGAACAGCAGCGGGTGTGGTTATGACGTGGGGCCGCATGAGAGAACTCGAGGAGATTGAATGGAAAGATAGATCGTGGAGGATCTTGGAAAACAATGGCGAAGTACAGACGGACTGGGTCACGCTGGGTTCCGCGAGCGGAGGTGCAGTTGCTGCTTTGATTGCTGCACGGAGAGGAAGAATAAAGATGCCCGCTGGTGGGGCGATGCTTGGTGGAGCAGGCGCTGGTATGGCAGCTGGAGTGCCGTACATGTTTGCATCGTATGCGGCAGGAAGAAAGCCAGCTTGAATGCGATGACAAAGAGGGAAAGTAGAGATAGAGAGAACTTGGAAGGGAGAAGCTGGAGTCAAAAGGAATCCTAAGTGGCATTTGTAATATGATAATATGCAGGGCGATCTGATGAATTCGTGGTGTCGAGTGTGCATCGTTTCCATATGGACTTGTTGCTTTCTATGTCAAGATGATTCCACGTCTTTAAACGATAAGCAGCACATGTTGACATAGATTTTCATCCCCTATATTTGATCAGAACTTGGTGTACAGTTCAATCGGATGTACAAGGCTCTTCCTCTGTAGCATAGTCAATAGTCAACCGTATTCATGTCTTGAGGCTCAAGACGAGCCCTGCATAGGCATACTCAACTCGAGAACGTGCCTTACTTCCAATAATAGATTCAAAGTCAACACATTGGTGAGACGACCAAGAATATTGGGCCAAGCAAAGACAAAACATGTGGTATGCATAGTCAGTAGAGAAGAGCGTGGGCCACTACTTGGATGATGCCAATATGTGGCTAACAGGTCCAGGCTTTCGGAGACGATTCTGCTAGGTTGATAGTTTGGATATTATCAGCACCATCCCTGGCCTGTAGGTGAGCATTGTCCATTTCTTGTATTCCTGGGCGCATATGAGTCTGATTCAATGACAGCGGTTTCAGAAACATAGTTTCAAGGCGAGTACGACAACTGCAAGGATGGCTGCGTAGAGGCCATTGGGCAGTCGAAGCAAGTGCCGGGTAGAGTGTGATGTATGCACGCATACCGGGAAAGCTCGACATGAAGTCTTGCATGCAGTATTTGTGTGTTACTACCTAGTCGCAGGGATTGGTGTGCTCCTACGCATGCGTGTTGTTGCATTCGTTTGGTTTGGCTGGACTGGAACATTGTCGTGATGGGCCTTGGTCCTGGACATATACCAGAGGGTGCTATAGCATGTAACCCCTCGTTGTGAAGTTGAAATTATCCATCCGACCAGGCCAACCCAACGCAGACTCCGATGCCTATTGCTGAGGATAAAAGCCCCTTGGCAATTTTGTTGCTTGGGCTGGTGTTGGTCTGAAGGCGATATTGGCTGTTCGGCCAATCGGACATATTTTTCAGTAGTCGCTCGGTCGGGAGTGACGCGGCACAGACGGACACAGACATGGCAGAGGGCTAGACGCGTGGATGGACGTGCACAGGGTCCATGAGTGCCTTGGAGGAAGGGCACGCGCCACTTTGTCGTGGGGCTTACGGGCATCTGGCAGTCTTCATGGTTCGTGTTTGTAGGCGGCGGTGTGAACGCTTGCCGGCGGACGGAGCAATACGTTTAGAGTAGCGGGGCGAGTGTAACCGACAATGGGGCCCCCGAGCGAGGGCGGAACGTGAGACGTCTGACCAGAGGATTAGGCGTTGATTCGGCAATGGCAGCCGTGTAGTGTGGTGTGGTCTGGCATGTGGCAATGGCAGCGTAGCATACTCTAGGTATTGTCCGGCTTCGTCATTGGAGGGCATGGCAATTTAGAGTAGCCGTGGCAGTACCAGCAAGAGTGAATTGAGTGCATGGGAATCGAGTCCGCGATTGCCGAATTGCGGGGAGGCGATATATCATCGGTGGGAAGTGTGGGGAACAAGAATGCTAATACTAGAGTAATCCCAATACCACGAGGCAGCCGACCAGGGGCAGGATGATTAAGAAGGTGGCGATGCAACAAATGGCAGCCCGTCGCGTGTGCGTGTGCATGTGCATGGCATGGGATGAGAGACAACGTGGTGCACGCAGTGGCAACGGCTTGCTGGGCCTCTCAAATGCCATTGCCCCGGGTCCCGTTTCAGTATCCAAGCTCCGCCGATCCCTGCCAGGTGCACAGCAGGATAGTTCGTCTTCTCGGCCTGGGATATCGAAAGCAGCTTAATTTCTCCTTGCGGCCAGACTAAAACAGGACCCCTCTTTGTCGCTGCTACTTACATCCTTCAAATACATACACACGCCCGGCCACCAACGCGGCGCATTCTCGAGCCCAAGAACCATGCCACTGACCTGTTAGTTTCAACATCATCATCATCATCATCATCATCATCATCATCACCTCGACCACTCATCTACATCTACCTCTTCCATATATCCACAACCATACGCCCACAAACATGGCGCGACATGTCCGAAACACTCTCATCTCCCTCCACCTCTTTGCCCTTCTTTCTCATGCCGCCAATCTCAACTACTCGGGCGAAGCCGTGACTACGCGGTACTGGGACTGCTGTAAACCATCGTGCGGGTGGAATGGCAAGGCCGATTTCAGCAGCCCGGTAGAGTCGTGCACAGCAGACAACAAGCCCACCAACCCTGCCGCTGGCACTGGCTGTAACGGTGGTGATGCCTTCCAGTGTGCCGACCAGCAGCCATGGGCTATCAACGACACAATGTCCTATGGCTTTGCCGGTGTCTACATCATGCCCGCCCTCACGCGCGGCGGCATCGAGGACGCTTGGTGTTGCGCATGCTACCAGCTAGATTTCACCAGTGACCCACTGATTGGAAAGAGCATGATTATCCAGGCCTCAAACACGGCGTACGACATTACAACAACAAACCGCTTCACCCTTGCAGTAAGTCACCTTTTTGGAACCCTGCTCGATAGTGCAGTGCAGTGCAGAGCTGAGTCTTTCCCAGGTACCTGGTGGCAACACAACATCGGTCGACGGATGCGCCAAGCAGTATGGCGTCGACCAGTCCGTCTTTGGCCAGAGGATGGAGGGCGTCAGTTCAAGCAACGACTGTGCAAACCTACCCGAGCCGCTGAGAGCGGGATGCCAGTGGCGCTTTGATTGGCTCCAGGATGCGTCGTTTCCTAGGTATTTGACTTCACTTCCGGCTACACCATGCATCCAGTACTAACATTGCACAGTGCCAATTTCAAGCGTGTCGTGTGCCCAGCCGAGATTACGGCCAAGAGCAACTGTGTGCGCAACGACGACAAAAGGCTTGCTTCGGGCGAGTCGACTTCCGCAGCCTACAGTCTCAGCCCTAGCCTGCCTCATACTATGGCTTTCGTTGCCGCCACGATGCTAACCCTAATATCGGTATAGCATCGGTGATGTTCCCTGCGCGTCACGTTCCTGCGGCCCGCTCACGATCCGTCACTCTTCATTTCGCTTGCCCTCTTTGCACTCTCGAAGCCGAGACTGATGGCATCGTCAGATGACAAAGAAAGGCAAGCCCATTTCATGCATGGATACCCTACTTGATAAAATACCCGCATTAACACGCCTGCCCTCCGTGTCCAGACCGCACTCGCTCAGGACTCGGAGTCGCCGGTGATGTGCTGGTGCATAAGTGGCTTTCCCCGGTTTTTTTTCCTCAGTCTAGTATCATCTGGCCACCAATGGAAAGGGTGTGTGTAAAAAAGATGACATGTACGCTATTACGATTGATCTGCATATTGGTGTTTGGAAAGCTTTTTCATTTAGTGGGTGCCGGTTTATGGACCACATTCAGCCTTTGGAGCGTTCTGTACTCTCGTGAGAATGATGATCACTTTGTTCTTGACCACTCAAACCACTCCATGTTCAGTCATGCCTCTGAGTGTAAGCATGAATATATGCCTTGTATGCAGATCCTGGAGTCATATCGGACGAGAACTAGTGGGGCAGCATCTGTGGTAAACGGTGAAGTGGCTTGCTGGGACGCCAGCTGGTTGGTCCGGTGGATACAACGATCCAGGCATTCCAATACACCCTGAGCAGCTGGCCGTCAGCCAATACTCCATGCCGGATCAACAGGATGCAAATCACTTTATTGCGATTTAGCCTCGTTACCGTCGCTGAACTCTAATGACTACTGAAGCCGCAACCATTTCCGCAAAAGAAGATGTTCCCCGGATTTTAGGTAAGTACAAAAGTAAGCAAAACCCATTAGTACACACGGCAAAAGCACTCAGGCGAGCGCTAAGGGACATAGCGCGGTGATTGTTGTAGCTCTACACCACAAAATTGACTTCATTTAGGCAAATTGACAAGTAAGCGCAGAGGATTTAGACTTGGCGGGCTGCGCCTTTGCCGTTAGCCTCGCAAAAAAAGAAAAGACTGCCTTTTTGCTCGCCCGATACGAATGCGCGGGGCCTTGAATGGGTGGGTTGTTAAATTATCCATATGAGCCGTGGAGCAGGGGTAGTGCAGCCTCGAATATATTAATCGTCGCCCAACGTGGCAACGGAGAAACAATGTGGAGAAGAACGAGAGGCACACGCGCACATGGCTGATGATGTGCGAGTATTTTTCTTTTTGCCACTGGACGTGTGGGAGCGCATTATCCCGCGCAATTATGCAGGTGCGCAGCGTACTTGTGTGCATGTGTGCGTGTGGCGGGTGTTGGGACAGTAGGATGTCGACTGGAACAAGGGCGCAAAGGGAAGGGGGAAATTGGACCTTCGCTATGCACACGAACTGCCTACTTTGTCGCTTCTCCCGACCCACGCGACGACACCTCTTGTGCTCAGCTCATCATCACACTACGTCTGGACACACTTGTGTGACTTGTACTAGGCGCCGCGTATACGTACACACCCGTGTTAGATTGGTCTTCGTATTTGCTAACTGACTGCCTTGCCGGGGCACTTTTGTTACATTTGTGATACTTACTCGTCGCAACCGGATGGCCGCTGCCGGCATACTAGTAGGTACGTACCAGCGAGGATACTCCGACCGACACCGACAACACCAACGGCGACGACGACGGCGACGATGCAAGGACTTCACATCGACGCATGTCCGGACAAGGTTGGCAGACCGTTCCGCCTGCGCCTGCTGGCCCAACAGTCTAGGTTGACGTCTGACAGCCATCAACGAAACAAGAAAGAGCGAATAGGCGCCGCAACTTTGTTACATAAATCCACCGAAACCTGGCCTCACCTACTACCGAAACCGAACCACCAAGGAACAACACCATCGGCAATGTTGAGAAATCCTGAAACTGTGCCAAAGCCCCAATGCCTAGCTCGCGACACGGTACCTGGTGCGAGTATCCTGTATAGTTCTCCACGTCCCAATATAGAACACGAGCTCTGGTCGGCCCTTTGACGCCCGAGTATACCTTGCATTGTACTTACTACGTACACATCCCACTGCGACACGCTTGCCTACTCAATTCTCTTTTCTCTCAAACCGCCATGTCTACTAGTGGGAAAGTAGCCTAGGACTTGTTCTCTTCTTGGACACAGCAAGTAGAAACAGTCTGGTCTGAGCACGTCAGCAGGCAACATGCTAGTAATCGCAGTCTACACTGCGCTCTTGGTATTTTTTAGGCCGACCCTAGCATCAAAACAGTAACAACTGTAAGTCCAAGACAGGCAGTGCAAGTCTCACACTTGTATTAGTGCAACGGTCGGACCCAGAAAAAAAGATAAAAGAAAGAAAAGTAAGACCGAACCGATACGAACATCTGAAGCACGAGCAGCCTGATCGTCCAATATCCCATTTCCACAAACGCGCAACGTCGATGAGTCCTCAACGTCCCCACTTCCACATGTGTACCCACCACCCGATCCATAAGCTCCAAGTTCCAGAACCTCCAAGACTCCAAGTATTTTTCATCTCCGAATCTAATCGCACGATCTAATCTCCGACTCCAACTTTGTCATGACCACAACCACCAACCAACACATGTGTCGCAGGAGAAGAGTATGTAAGTAAAGAGGCGAGTAAGAAAGCTTGTCGTCTCGTCCCATCCGCCCATTCTATACGCCGGCCTTTCAATACAAGGAAATCTACGTTTCCCTCGTTTACGAAATATAAAATTACCATAATGGGACCCCTAGTAACGCGTAGGATCTACTTTGTAATCTTAACCTTTTCTTCTTAACAGCAAGCACATATACCCCCCCTTCTACGTCATCCCCTCATTTTAAACAAAAAGTCGCGCACACGTACTGCTCGGACAGAGGGTGTAAAAAGACACTTTGATCAAGTTTGCACAAAGTTTATGAGAAAAAGGAAATTCAAGATAATATCAGATTCTTACAAGTGAAACTCTGGTTTCTCCACTGCAAGCACGATGTATCCACCAAGAAGACTACCAAGTATCGTAAAGTCCAGAGTGTATCCATCATAGTGACATCACACCTAACCATCCCTTCCTCATCCACCAACTTACTCAACCTCCAACCAATCCCCCCTTCTCTCCCCTTCACAAGCAAGTAAGTAGAAATATACGCGCGCAACCATTCCGCTCCGACTCTCGCAAACCATCCCATATTCTCCCATAGGTACCCACCTTCGTTCCCACCTCCTCCCGCGGACCACCCAACGACCACCCCCTTGTAAACTCACCGGCTCGGTATCCTTCCCCCCCCCCTCATACCCTCTTGGCTCGTATCCCGTATCCGTCACTCATATACTGACATCAAAGGGGGGGGCAGCGGCGGCAAGGACAGGGAAAGCTCTGTGCAAGCAAAAGAAAAAGAAAAAGATGTGAAAACACGGGGCGGGCGGGAAGGAAGGAACCCGGTGTGACGGGATGTGGGACGGGCGTGTTTCAGGGGGATTACGTGGATATGTGGGGATGCCTTTGGTGGTGGTGAGTGGGATCGCGGGTTTCGGGGGATCGAAGAGGGGGAGGGGGTTGTCCGATGGGCGAGATGGGTTTGTTGTAGGACGAAGAAGATATGATTGAAGGAGGAGGAGGAGGAGGAGGAAGAAGAAGAAGAAGAAGAAGAAGAAGAAGAAGAAGAAGAAGAAGGAGAAAAGTGGGTAGATGTCGATGTTGAATTGTTTTATTTTTCTCAAAATGTAGATATTGATATATACTATGCTTGCTAGAACGATGAACAAAGAAGTGAAAGGATGAAAAAGAGGTTAGGCTATGCACTGCATAATACTTCTTCTTCTTCTTCTTCTTCTTTTTTCTCTGCCCCGGTGTTCAACACTCGATGTCGTGATTGTGTGGTATAACAACCCCCCCAACTCTCCCTTAGCTAGGCATGTGCGCACCTCCGCCCCAGCTCGCGAAAAAAAAAGCGACCGTAGACTAAAAAGTTCAAAGTCCCAAAAACCCTTTTGTGCATGAAAATAGTCACATGGTATCATTGCAAACTCCACATACTTTCCCTTATCTCCCTCAAAATGTAAACAAAAGAAAACAGAAAAAAAAAACAGAACGAGGCATATCATAATCTCATAACCTTCGCGTCTCCTCCCCCCAACTCCTCGTCCTCGGGTGATGCGGATAAATCCCCTCATCATCATCATACTCATCATACTCACCCGCATCCCCTATCCCGCGCAGCCTAACCGGTGAAAGCGGCGTAATGGGGCTATGCAGAAGGGTAGCAGCAGAGTACCGCCTCCCAGGTACTACAGTCGTAGGGCTGACAGGCGGCGAGTCGAGTTCCAAGCTCTTGCAGCCCATGCTGCCTCTGCCGTACTTGCTGTCGACGAGGGTGGGCGCGGATTCGAGGCTGCTGCCGACGCTGCGGACGGACTCGAGGACGTTGGCGTCGCCCTTTTCGCAGTGCGAAGACGCGGCGTAGCGGTCTTGGCTGTTGCGGCGGGAGGGGCGGGAAAAGTAGGTGCGTTTTGGGGGGTTGTTTGTGACGATTTTGCTAGGGAGACGAGGTTTCTTGCATTCGGTGATGTGGGCGCTTGCGCCGGCTTTGTTGGTGGTGGCATCGCCAGAGGTTGAGGTGCGTGTGGCGAGGCTGCTGGAGAAGTCGTCTTGGATGCAAGGGAGGATCTTGTTGAACATGCGCACTTTGACGCTCTTCTTCGAGTTGCGCCGTGTGTAGCGGCTGTCGCCGGCAGAGGAGCTGGATAGGTCCCATTGCTGCCAGTTGTTGTCGGTGCGGGCCTCGGGGTCCATGGGTGTGGCTTTGGTGCGGAAGTTGAAGATCCATCGTGTGACGAGACCACGTAGGATGGGGATGTTGGCGACGATGATGGCAACATTGTTTTCAATGTGGTTGATACAGTAGTCGATTGGGTAGGTCCAGTCAGGCTTGAAGAGCGTGTACAGGCGGTCGCGGTATGAGAGGTAGATCTTCGCGGCGCCAATAGCAGTGACCCTATACACAGGGTTAGTTGGTTCGTCTTGGCCATGACAAAGACTCGACTTACGCAAGACTGCAGGTAAAAACTGCTAGCACAACAAGACGGGAGCGTAGACGGGCACTCATCATCCTTCGGACAATGATAAACGGAATGGGGAGGATCAGAACGTCAGTGAGGAGGTTGGCGCAAGTAACCCAGATCAACATCTCGCCCATCTTGTGGCGGCCCATGCAGTGCAGACCACCAAAGGTTCGCGGCTTCCATGTGTTGCCGGTAAGGGGTGGGCAGATGAAGATGTAGAGGCACCATGGAATCAAAGCGCTTCCGACAGTGAAGATAAGAATGGCGTAGAGTGCTCGCCTCAGCCATTGGATGACGGAACCAGCGCGAAGAAGGAGAAGGATGATTGATGCTTTGACCAGTGGCAAGATGGGAATGTTCAGTAGGTTAAAGGCCATGACAACCTAGACGCTGTCAGTATACAATCACATCGCATCGGCGCCATACATACAGCGTAGTACTGGTCATAGTTTGGTTCAATCTCATCTGGGGGAACTTGCCAGATATGGACACCAACATGCCACATTTTGACATCTGTGTTTGGTTAGCAAGCCGTAAATGGAATTGAATGTAGCTATACGTACGTCTGTATGAAGGTCCTATGAGGGCTATTGACAATAGCAGAGGAAGTATGATAAGCCAGTCATCTATGCAACACCCAGTCAGTCCTTGTGTCGCATGTCAAAAGGGCAAGGCAAAGCAGCTTACCCCAACTCAGGCGCAGATTCAGCTTCCGGCGCGTGTATATTCTCAGAATAACAAAAATCGAGGCCAGAAGCGGAGTGCCAATGATGACGCCCAAGCAGGTGAGCTGGAGGGGATAAGAAGGCATGGTTATTGACGAAGCCTGCCGGCAGAAAACCTGGAGAAATCGCAAAACGGCATCTCGCAGTTGCTTCGAGGGGTGAGCATTCGCATATAAACGCCTGCAGCAGCACAAGGCAAGGTCAAGTGCAGGCGAGAGCGGCAATCCTTGCTCACCCTTGGTCCTTTGGGCGGCGCCTCGACAGGCACAACATCCCCGCAATTCCGTTGCTCGCTGCATATTAACACGCACGGAACGAATCAAGTATGCCCGAAGCGTCTCCAGGTGCGCTGCGGTCTAGTCTCGCGGGCGTCGCACTCACGTGGGTCGCACTCTATGAGGACGGTGGGCTCTGGCCGTGGCAACCATGCCGCATGCGTTTGGTGCGACAGGACATGATCTGGCGCCCTTTCGCCGCACATCTCCCTTCATTCCGTCTCTAACACCCGATCACCATCGCAGCCGAAAGGCCGACTCTTGACGGCGGCGGCGGCGGCGGCGGGCTGGGAACAGGGCGCCTCGAGCATTCGGCCGTGTGGGTTGCACAAGACAAGCAAAGAAAAAAAGGCTGCGTGTCCAGCTGGTTTCCCAGGGCTCACCGGGAAGGGTCGAGGCGAGCAAGACAGGACCAGCAGCGCTAGGACGGAGGGCGTTGGTGTATCAGCCTTTTCCTGGATCCTGGACCGCCCAAAAGGGTGTTGAGTAACCGATCCTTGCTGCAGAGCGAATCTGGGGGGGCCCGCCTGTTAATGTCGACAGCACCAATCATGCGTTGCACGTAAAGTAAATACGGCGCTACTGATAATATATACGTATGGAGGTATACACTTAGCATGGCATCCATCAAGCTCCAAGCGGGTCCTGAGGGCAAAACGGTCGCGATGCTGCCGGCGTCTGGGGCAGGGTAGGCTATCTGAGTAGGTACATGTGTCGATGGAAGGATGGCACCCGTCTGCAACGCCTACTACTACCCGTCCGTTCCAGGAGCTCAGGCCATGGTTCAGCACGCGTCAGGCTCCGTCCCGACAGTGTTTCGTCCAAGCGACAGTGGGCACGACTGACTACAACAGAGGGCCGTTTCGTGTCGTCGCACTGGCCGTCTTGTACAGGCTCCACTCGCACCTTGACATCTGCCCATCTTGGTGTACAAGACTACTTTAGGACACTTGTGCCTTCATCTACTGTCATTGCCACTACCGCCCGCCAGGCGAACCACAGCACTGCAAACTGCCGGTGACCCGTGCGCTCTTATATTAAATCGCCCGCGACGCCGGAAACGCTGCCCTGGTGAGGTCATCTGCTGGCGGGGTTGCTCTTCTACCTCGCATTATGCTGGGCCTTAACACGCCCCAGCTATCCAATGTGTTGTTTTGCCGCCCCCAGGTCTCGCTTCGTGCTACTATGCATTGTGTTTCCATAACCAAAAAGCACATGACTCTGTTGCCCATCTCGGTCCCAATTCTTCCTCACTACTCATACATTGTTAAAGTGCAAAATGCCCGGCTTATTTCCCGGAGCCTATCGAATCATGGATGCGCACAACGCCAGCCATCATGTCCTCGACGCATGACATTACCCGAGTGATTGCGCCTGTCACTCGATTGCCTCTTCTTTTTTCCCACCTCTTCCATTTCTGCTTTCTCATGTGCCCCCGCCACCTGCTTTCTTCTAGAACACTACCCCAGGCCTAGTCGCTTTTCAGCATGCTATCCACCAAGTCTCCGAGCGGACCCCAAAAGTCTTTACTTCCATTGGCCAGCCCATGCTCGTCAATGAACAGCACATAGTGCTTGAAGCTGGTGTTGAGGTGTGGTTCTAGCCCTAGCTCAATGATGACAGGATAGTGGTGGCAGTAAATGTGTGCGTAGACTCGGTACAGCCGCTTGAACATGTTGCGGATAAGAGATGGGAACGCCTTGGGAAACGGCACTCCAATCCGTGATGGGAACATGGCTTCGTTGTCTACGTTGGACTGCACCCATGCCATGAGGTGCTCAATGTATTCCGGTGCCGGCATCTTGGTCGGCTTCTTGTAGTTTTCCGAATCTTGCCAGAGGTACTCGAATCTGATTACTGTCAACAACATGCTCAAGCCATGCCCAGTCGCTGCCTTACTCGTCGGTAGCCTTCATCTCTGGACAGCTCTGAGGTGAGCAAAATTCGGTGATGGAGCCATAGAGTAGGTTGATTTGGTTGTAAAAGTCGACGACTGCGCTCGCGAATCAGCTGGCTTCGGCCTCATCTTCAGCACAATGCGCACCATTGACTGCCAGCCACTCGTCCTTGTCTTCTCCCTCGGGTAACCTGACCGCTTTCCTTAGACTTCCACTACCAAGCGTAGCCTCTGCATACTGCTTGAGCTGCCAGCTGCTCGTGCCTCGGTTTCCCTTTTGTGGCTTGAAGGGTGCGCGCGTTCGTGGGTTACTAGACCATGGGCAAAGTCAGTCTTTTTCCACCCAAGAATCTCTGTTGTGCATGCGCTAGGGTAGTAAGAGGGCCACCAACACGGTAGTTATAAAGTTGGACATCTTGTCAAGTCGCGCTACTTTGTATATATCTCCTGCTGCACGTCTGTTTTCTGTTCTCCGGTCTGGGCGTTTGAGGAATGCGCAACCGTTTTGAGCGAATGATTGAATGAATAACAGGAGATCACTTTGCGTCAGAGGCTGTGAGGTAAGAGGGCGAATAAGCGCTTGTTGGTGACGTTGGGCTGGCTTGGTCGGGTTCAGAAGTGACGATGGTGTTTAGGCCCCGCAACAAACAATCGATAATCGCCGGCCGCAACCACCACCGCCACTTCCACTACGCTAACACGTGATACGCCTCGCCCCCCTTGCCAAATAGGCACATGCATCCTATTGACACACGATACACTTCATGTGTTATAGATACGCCACGCATTATCTACACAGTTACTTTTTCAGGCGACAGATCATGAAAGGAATGAACGCCACCAGTGTGTGAAAAAAACAAATACTCTGCATGTACTGCGCCTCTATCATGAGTCTAGCATCTAACCCTCACTAGGTGACAACCCAGTCTACTAAATACTGCATCATCTAACAGACATGTCGTATCCACCATGCTTTTTCATGGCTTATTTGCTAAAGTACGGGTCTTGCTCAAAGTAATCGCCATCGTCACGCTTACGCCCATTGCGGTTTCCGTTTCTGCCTCGCGTGTCGGGAGCATCATCCATCGTCTCCAACTCGTCCGGCTCATACTCTTGCATACCCTTCTTGATGCGCTGGAGTTGTCCGCTGACGTAGTGGTTCAGACGATCCTCCATAGCTGACTTTTGCTCAAGCGCCGCTTGGTCTAACACACCAACTGAGTTCTTGCGCCTTATCGGGCCTGATTCATCATCATAGTCTTCTTCACCGTTGGTCGACGTCTCTCCCCAATCACTTCGGAAGCCGATACTACGGCTTGTTGATGATCGACGAAGAGCATGGCGTTTGGCCGGTTTGCCTGCAGGCGTAAAGACATCGTCAAAGTAGTGGCTAGCAGCACCAGTTGGCGTGCGTGGTGTCTGTGGGAGACGACAAGTCATGCTGTCTCTCGTTAGCCCTGTTACACTACAAACTCATGAACAAACTTACCCAGTGTCATGAATCATCTTCGCAATCAGACCGGTCCAGCCGCATTGATGTGTCGCTCCCAACCCGCGTCCAGTGTCGCCATCGAAAAACTCATGGTACCACATGTAGTCTTTCCAGTTGGGGTCGAAGTCAAGCATCTCGTTTCCGTTATTGATGGCCCTCCTGCCGTCATCTCCGCGGGCAAACAAATGCTGGAGACGATGTTGAATCTCCTCTGCTACGTGGCCAAGATGCATATAGTCACCAGAACCTGTAGGGCACTCAACCTTCAAGTTGTTGCCGTAGTAGAGATGGAACCTCTGGCAGGACTCGATAAGCAAAAAGTTTACCGCCAGCCAGATCGGGCCTCGCCAGTTGCTGTTGCCGCCGAAAAGGCCGCTGTCTGAATCACCAGGCAGGTAGGCCACCTCGTACTTTTCGCCGTTGACATCCATGGAGTAAGGGTGGTCCTTGTGGTACTTTGAGAGTGATCGAATACCATGATCAGCCAAGAACTCATCTTCGTCCAACATCCTCTTCATTATCCGCTTGAGACGGTCTTCGTTGACAAGCGACAGGAGCATACGATTGCCTTGACCGCGTTTGGACAGCGTGTGAATGTTACGCTTCGATTGCTCTGGGCGATTGGCAATGAACCATTCTACACGCTTCTTGAAACTGGGCAATCTGTTGATGATCTCCGGTTCAAGTGTCATGGTCGAATATAGGGGAATAAGACCCACAAGAGAACGGACTGGCATCTGATGACTCCATGGGCCACCCCACGAGATGGCATCGTAGTAGAAGCCGTCCTCTTCATTCCATAGTGGCTTTGACTCGCCTTCGCTGCGGAACTGCATGGCGTCGCTAATCATGAGGAAGTGCTCGAAGAACTTGGAAGCCATGTCCTCGTAGATGCGGCGTCTCTTGGCAAGTTCGAGACAGATGTTCAGCATGTTCAGGCAGTAGAAGCCCATCCAGCCAGTGCTGTCGGCCTGTTCCAGAACACCGCCGGTCGGTAGAGGATCGGAACGGTTAAAGACGCCAATGTTGTCAAGACCCAAGAAACCACCCTCAAAGATGTTCTTTCCGTCCGCGTCTTTTCGGTTGACCCACCAGGTGAAGTTGAGCAACAGCTTCTGGAACACACGCTCGAGGCAGTCAAAGTCCTCGCGTCCATACATCTTACGCTCAATCTTGAACACCCTGAATAATGACCAGGCGTGAACTGGAGGGTTCACATCACCAAAGTTCCACTCGTAAGCCGGCAGTTGGCCGTTGGGATGCATGTACCACTCGCGTGTGAAGAGATCGAGCTGCTTCTTAGAAAAATCGGGGTCGATCATCGCCAGTGTAATACAGTGGAACGCGCTGTCCCAGGCAGCAAAAAACGGATACTCCCAGGAGTCAGGCATGGAAAGGATATCGTCCAGGTGCATGTGTTTCCACTCTTTGTTTCGTATCGCTTTTCGTTCAGGTGGCGGAGGAGGCATGGCCGGATCACCATTGGCCCACTGGTCCCAGATGAAGTGGTAGTATTGCTTACACCACATCATACCGGAAAACGCTTGGCGCTGGACATTGCGCAAGTCATCCGCAATTGGAAGAGGGCTTATCCTGTAGTAGAACTCGTCCGCCTCTGCGCGGCGTTGCTCAATGATGTCGTCAAAGAGCTCTTCGTCGAGATAGCCGTCGTCTTTTCGCGAGAGCCTGAAGCGGACTACTGCACACTCGCCAGGCTGGACACCCTCGCCTTCATCGAAAGCGTACCACGCAGCACATTTGGTGCC
The DNA here is from genome assembly GCF_000338995.1 of Bipolaris sorokiniana ND90Pr. Classification (NCBI taxonomy): domain Eukaryota; kingdom Fungi; phylum Ascomycota; class Dothideomycetes; order Pleosporales; family Pleosporaceae; genus Bipolaris; species Bipolaris sorokiniana. The sequence continues at coordinate 960,584 of NW_006911901.1, read as the reverse complement.
CGTGTTTTCGGGGTTCGCAGCATCCTTTTCATCATCTACAATGTAGCGATGGAAAGCGTCCTTGACATATGGCGTCTTGTTCTCAACCTTCCATATGCTCTTGTAGTTGGTGTCATTGTCGGTGAAGAGCAGCTCAGGCTGGATATCCTCACCACTTGGACCAGTACCGGGAGATGGTGAAAGCTGAAAGTATCGGTCTCCGAGCTTGTGGTGTTTTGACTGAGCAGTCGTTGGGCCAATCTTAGTAATAGAAGGCTTTAGCTTTGGGTCTTCGTGACCCCACGCCCAAGTGTTCCTGAACCAGCAGTGAGGCACTATGTGCAGTGGGGCTGGCTCCGGACCGCGGTTGTATGCTGTAACTCGAAAGCACAGCTCTTCCGGGTCGTCCGCCTCTTTGGCAGTCTCAATGAATATGTCCCAATATCGGTCATCGTCGAAGACGCCAGTATCTACAAGATTGTACTCAGGCTCGAGCCGTGTTCGCTTCGCGTTGGTCTCGATGAGGTCTTCGTAGGGGAATTTTCGCTGAGGTAGCTTGTAGAGAAACTTCATGTACGAATGCTACAAGTAACGTCAGTGAATTGATTCCAAATAGGACCCTGAACGTACAGTTGGGGTGTTATCCAAGTGGAAATGGCACTCTTTGAGCGACTCGCCGTGGTTGCCCTGGGGATTCGACAGTCCGAAAAGCCGCTCCTTTAGGAAATCACTATACGAAATCAGATGGCTCTCTCGTCTTTGTGCTCAAATTGACTCACTCCTTCTCATTCCAGAAAGCAAACGCAATATTCTGGAAGCCGTGCGAGTCGGAGACGCCAGCGATACCGTCCTCGCCCCAGCGGAAAGCACGAGACCGTGCCATATCGTGCGTGAAATCTACAGAAATTAGCAAATACTGATAGAACGAATACAAAGAATCCACTTACGACTCCAAGCATCTCCATCATGACTGCAAAGTAAAGTCGGTCAGCAAAAAGCGGCATTAGAGAGCACGATGGTCACTTACGAGTAGTCTTCGCGGACTGGATGTGTGTCAGTATGGCTCAAACACAACTACACGGTATAAAACTGACCTGTTGCCCATTGTCGCTCGGCAACATAGGGACCCCATCGCTTCCAGTAGGCGGTGCGCTCGCGGTCCTGCTTGAGGCGCTGTTCCTCTTCGCAGAGGTATTCTTGATTCTCAATGAGAACCATTGTGACTGTAGGAGCCGGTGCAAGTGGGCTTCCGAGTCACTGTTAGGAAGGAAGAGTGGTGGGGTGGACGGCGCAAGGAGCGGCGTGGAGATAATAATTGCCTGCAGGCAGTATGGGGCAAACAATGGGGTAGTCCGACAGCCAAGATGTTATTTCGAGAGGGACTCGGGAGAGGGGAGGATCGTACGCAGACAAGCGGTCTGGAAAAGAAAAAGCGATTCTGAGGGCAATGGATCAATAAGAACGACGACAGACGACGCAGGCATTGGCCAGGCGGGTGTTGTTGAGCTAGCCCTTGCGAACCGTGGACGTGCAAGAATTCGCGATACAAAGTACATCATAGGTATCCGTGCATTGCGGCGGGACTTATCGCGAACGGCTGGCTTATGCCCACTCAAGTTTAACGTCTTCGCCCGCCCGGTTTCACGCCCATGTCGATAGAGCCGCAGAAAACTGGCCCAGCAACGTTGCAAAAGACGTGTCGGGCTTGTATTGCACGTCATTGTTTAGACTTGCGCTCGACTGGACAAGTTGCGTCCCCAAAATCTCTGCGCCAAAGTGTTGAGCGAGCTTACTGCCACGATAGCAGGCGTTAGTGCCGGGTTGTTCCCCACCATGCCCATCGGCGATGATCAGCACTGGTCCAGCCCTCGGAGAGATGCTCAATGGGCTGCGGGAGGTGGGAAATGGCTAGTCGTGACAGCCCTAGTCTCCGCGCTGTCTAGTTCTTCACGCTGCACTGGGCATCAAAGACTTGGGGCATGCGGCGACTGAGCAACTGCAGCTGCTGACAGGTTACCCTGACATACCATTTGCTTCGCGCGTTGCACCGCACATCGCGATACGCCAATTCACGTGACCGTTCCATGTTGCTGGTATACTAGTGCACCCTAAGTAGACAGCCCACTTTGTCATTGTCCCAATTGCCTTGCCAAGAACTCTTCGAAATTAATCTGTTCGTGGTTGCGTGTCCATTCAACAATCTGTTGACTTGTCGTATCTGATATGCGGTCTCGCTGTAGCGAGTATGGATACCACCGACGCATGTATCCCAGTCGCCAGGCTGTCCGTGTGCCCAAGGTTACCACATCACTGGCGTCGACCATACCCCAACCCGCTAGTCGGCTTTGATCCCAGAACAGCATACCGACTCTCCAAACGAGCTGCCGTCGCATCATATCACTAGGACTGATCGTTTTATACATGATCCAGCCGTAATTACGAAGTTGTATAGCCGGATGCTGTGCGTAGCCCACATGGCCCGCCCAAGATTCCCGCCTGTCAATGCGACGGTGTTGTTCTGCCACTGCATGAGAGTAGCGAAGAAAGCTTGTGTCTCGGCCAAAGACATGACCTCTATCCATATCCATGGCAGCAGCTCTGCTGTAGTTTCGCAAGTACGATGACTTTTGCAAAAGACATTCGCAACATGTGTATCGTTTATCAATGATTTCGTCGTAGAGGCCGCCTGGAGACTTCTGGCACGAATCTAGAAAACCTTCAACCGAGCTTCCTTGAGCCATCTGCCACGGCGCTAAAGTCTGCATGAATGCAGTTGCGAAGTCCTTCACTGACGTGTGGCCATTGGGTACGAATTCGGACCTGAGCTGGTAGTAGATTTTGACGATCAGAAGAGCGCTTACCAGTCGTGTATGCTCCGCCACAGACAGCACGACAGGCGTGACAGCCACATGTGGGTCTATGTAGATCTGCATTGCAGCATTCATACCTTGTGCGACTATATCTGCGGCCACGTCTACTTCGACGTAGATGTCCACTAGACCCCGCATATAGTCCAGAACATTATCTCCACTGCGGAGAAATCGCGAACAAATAGCTGGCCATTGGTCCAAGTTGGCCTGCTCCAATAGGTCGAGCGGTTTATCACTATCAAAGTCGTCGTCGCTGATGTTGTGTGATGCCGTCGCAACATGTAGCAAGCCGGCGACAGGCTGAGGGATTTCTGAGAGTGAACCTTGGATTACAATGTCTGGATATTGGATACAAAGGCTTCTGACATACCAAATGACGCTCAGAAGCCTCCCAATCGAAATCAAGTCGCACCTACAGATTACCTATTGCATGCAGTCAGTTTTAAGCGCTTCTTGTGAGACATCTCGTGAATATTACAAGTAGTTGCAATTCTGCAGGCAACTTAGTAAACTGGAAGACAGGTCTGGAACCTCGTCTTAGGTTACAAGCGGCTTTCTGTCTTGCATTTCGTGCCATTGAGCTGTGGTGTGAGTAATATGTAAAAACAGGGAGACTATGGTTGCCTACACATGTCGACGCTAGCGCCAACTACGGCAGATCCTCGGGCCGCGCAACGATGCTCAGGTACGTGGAAGTTCAACTAAGCCCAGTGCAACACACGTCCTTCACCATATCACCCCCGCACCTCCGTACACAAGATGCTGGTCTCTCTTACAGTCGGAAAGGTCGATGCTGGTGTAGCTGTGCTGCTCACCGAAGACAAACGCCTGGTGAGTGCCCTCAATGCCTTGCAGCACACGAATTCACCCTAGCTGACGTCAATCTAGATTGAATTCCCCTCGATATTGCTCCCGCCAGATATCTCTTCTGGGTCTATGGTGGATATTGACGTCGGACGCAACTACAAGGCCGAAGCCGACGCACAGAAAGCCTTCCATGAGCTCCAGTCTGAGATCTTCCGCACCTTCGGTCAGCGCACGCCCTCGGCGCCTGTTCTCAAGTGTCGCAATGCCACGCAAACCTCCGTAGTCCTCGAATGGGATCCCATCGATATCGCGACCGCCGAGCTACGCAGCCTCACGCTCTACCGCAATGGTAACAAGGCTGGCACAATACCCAAGCCCACTGATCAGCACAGCACCAAGTTGAGTGGCCTGGCAGTCGACACAGAATACCAGTTTCACCTTGTCCTGAAAACTAGTGCCGGCACGTTCAGCAGCGAAAAGCTGAATGTACAAACACACAAGATGACGGACCTGTCAGGTATTACCATTACCCCTGGTCACATGCCTGCAGCTCTTCGCGAGTCTCTACAACGATCTGTGGAGCGAATCGGCGCTAAAATTGCGGACACTGTTCGCATTGACACAACGCATTTCATCTGTACTGAGGGACGAGGCCCAGCATGGGAGAAGGCAGTCGAGAACAACATTCCCGTTGTAGTGCCAGATTGGGTCATAGGATGTGAGAGGGAAGGAAGGATAGTTGGCGTCAGAGGCTACTACCTGAATGCCGATCCACGGCTACGGAGCGTCGGTGTTGGGTCTTCACAGCAGCAGTCTCAGCAATCATCACAACCACAGCAGCAACAACCACAGCAGCAGCAGCAGCAGCAGCAGCAGCAGCAACAACAACAACAACCAAGGAGTCCAATAATAAGCCCAAGGACTGAAATCACGCCACCCACTCCTGAGCAACCCAGGCAAGGTCGGGACGCAGAAGGTGCCGCACCACCCCCACCACCCAAAGATGACGTGAGCGAGAGAAGTGAGAGAAGCTCATTAGAGTCCAAGTTGCAAACAGAAGAGCACAGGAACAGGACAGATGATCTGAAACCTCAGTCTGGAAGGGAAAAGCAGCAAAGCGGAAGCGAAGGAGACGATTCAGAGCCAGAACCAAGTGACGAAAAGTCGATAGAGGCGAGTCTACCCCAGAGAGCAAAATCAGGGCAGGCGTCTGTTGAAGAAGACGATAATGGAGAAAGCTTTCAAGATGTGCAGCTCTAGAAGAATGGCACTGAGAGGGGATGTAGGCTGTGGACAGTTGCTATCCAATCATAGCTTGAGTTGCGGAGTTTCCCAAAACTCGCCTCCTGGTCGGGCACACCGTAACTACTGTCGATGCTTACTTCTCTTACTCTCGCAATTCCTCCTTAACTACTGCATACACTAGAAGATTGTAATGCATACCATTCTGTCTAAGTCCGTGTTTCTGGACATTACTATCAATCCTCACAACGTCGTCTTCATTGCCCTGTTCTTTACATGCTTTTGCTCATGGTTATAATTGCCACAATAGGGCGGGCTGGTACCTACGCAATTCTACCTGACAAGTATACCTCCCAACGTTAATGGCGTTCGCAAAAGCATAGGATACTTGGAGAAAATAGTTCGGCTAATCGGAATCTAGTGCAGAAGAGTCAGCACCTTACTTATTGAGGACGAGAGCACTGTTGTCACTTTCTTATTATCGTTTTATGTCTGCTATATGATCCCGAGCGAATCCGATCCGCGCTCACCCGGCTGGTAAATACATGGCCGAGCGCACACTCTATGAGCCCCGTCATTGGAACAAAGGTATATCCTCGAATGCCGTGCCGTCCTTCGATGTTACCACGTGTATTACTACGTGTATTTACACGCAATCCTCTAGTTCATTCCGGCGTCCTGTATATTCGATCTTGATAAGGGATGCCCACCATTCGGTCCTTTTGAGGAATGGTCTCGACGATTTGAGTAAACCTAGGTCAAGTCCCAATCGTAGACATCTGTTTATGCTTCCAAACGGGACGCTAGCGCAGACGGAGCGTAGAATTGGGGAGTGCTATCCCCACATCGGCGTACTCGGCCCTTCACCATTGGCCTTGCGACAGCACGGACGGCACTTTACCCCTGGACAAGCTGTGCGGTGTTCACAGCGTAATATTTTTTCCAACGCACCCTGTCGAAAGTCAATTTAGCGACAAGTGGGGTGGTTGGAGATATATACCAGGGCGTCCGCCATGTCAATCGTCCGGCATGATCACGACTTTTCTTTCTTTCGAGACGACGAAGAGGCAGCAAAAATGGCGGTGTCCTTACAGCTTCCACCTATATTCCTCTACCTTCAATTTCCCATCCTTTTCTTGAATAACGCTGTTGCGCTTGCGCTGGGACCTGAGCGCCAGTTTCTGCGTGTGTCCATCAGCCTACCCATACTTGTTGTGTTCGTCGCGCAGTCACTATACCGAGAATGGGATGTCGGCTGGGGTTACAAGTACGGGATGGAAACGTTTGGGATGTGTCTGGTTTATTTCTACATTGGCTGGATTCTTCTAAAGAGCCCGGACAAAGAAGGATGGTACAAGATCCAGTATGGCAAAGGAAACGAACAAGAGAAAGATAAAGATAAGATGACGAACGGCAAGATGAATGGCAATGGTGTACCAGCGAAAAAGAGATATCAACACGTACCAGGAGGTGCGGGTACAACTTTCTGGAGTCGATTGTGGTGGGCTACGCGTCTTTCTTTTACAAACAGATATGTTGGTTGGAGTCAACAAGTCAAGGGTGTTGTCATGGAAGTTCCATCCGATTATCCTCGTCTGTAAGTCACCCCTTCAACCAACCCAAATCCTTCACACAACCCACAACTAACATGCGCCAAAAGTCGTTTCATTGTCGAAAAACTTATCCACGGTTTAATCTACTGGGCAATCTCTGATATCCTCACGGCATACTCCGCCGCCTCCCCATACGGCACCTTTGCCGACTTGCAGAGTTCATCCGCAAAACCGTATCAACCCTTCGCCCCAGATGCCCCCTTTTGGGCAGTCCGATTCTGGTACACGTGGGTGCACATCCTAATCACGTGGTCCACCCTCTCAATCTGCTTCGCACTCAACAGTATCCTTGCAGTCGCGCTCGGCTTCGCGAACCCGCGTGATTGTCCTTCCGGCTTCGGTCATGTCCGCGATCTCTGGAGCGTACGACAGGCTTGGTCTGTAGTGTGGCACCAGCAATTACGCTTCATTTGTAGCGCCCCAGCTATGTGGCTCGCTCGTGATGTGTTTGGGTTTCCAAAGGGAAGTTTCGGGTCGAGATATGTGCAGCTTTTCGTGACGTTTACTAATTCGGCGATTATTCATTCTGCGGCGGCGATGCTGGTGAATCAGGCGTGGAGCGATGATGGTGGGTCTGTGTTCTTTATGAGCCAGGCGGTGATTATCCTTGTCGAGGATCATCTTATCGCTTTGGGGAAGAAGATGGGGTTCAGAGATAATTTGATGTGGCGGATGGTGGGCTTAGTGTGGACTGTGATCATGATTGGATGGCCGGCTGAGTATTGGATCCGCAGACAAATTAGTTATGGCATATGGGTACATGAAAGATCGCCTGATCTGTTGGGCATCGGGCCTAAATAAGGTTAGATGGGAAATATTCTTTAATTTGGGAGTGCATAGATTACAGAGCGATGTTTGGGTTCATGGTGATGTTATGTTGTTCTTATCACATCAATCATCCGATGCTTAGAGCATTCTGAAATCCATTTTTTACGTTTGAAAAGGCGAATTATCCAAGGTTTAGAACATATGTAAATTTACCGGCTGGACCGTTAGCAAGCATGAGCCTTTTCACCAGAAATTCCATAAGCCTTCCAATACCCAAATATCAACTCCAATCTATCCTAGCACGGCACCTCAGCCAAACCCTGTCTCAATCAGCCCACCAACCATACACCTACTCTCAAATCCTCATGCCATCAAGAACCCAACTTGTTACTCGCAACCTCCAGCCTCTCCCTAACCCTCTTCAACCTATCCCCATCCTTCTCTTTCTCGCCTCCCTTGGCATTCTTCTTTTCCTCCTTCTCAAATCTCCCCCTCCATATTCCCACATAATTAACAGCCCCCTGCCTCGCCCAAACCTGCCACCACTCTTCCTTCGCCCACTTCAGCAGCACTTCCTCACTTGCACCCGCGTAGATCGCATCTGTCCAACACATACTCTCTTCCTTGGGACGCGGTGTGGAGAGCATATACGGTGTGCCGGTGGAAGGGTCGAAGTGCGTCCAGCGCGATAGACAGGCGAGTTTGGCTTCGATGGACATGCTGAGTGGTGGGGGGCGTGGGTAGAAGGAGATTGGGGGTTGGCGGGGGAGGGGGGATAGATAGATTGTTGTGGGTTGGGCGGGGAAAAGGGTGTTGGTGTATGTGATGGTGGGGGTCACAATATGTGGTGATGGCTGTAGTGTTTCTTGGGAAGGGGTAGGCTCGAGGTCAGGTGGTATAAGGGGTGCATGCATAAATGCAAGGTTGACTGATGCAATTCCAGTTTCCCATCTTTCTGTACCGATGAGTATGGCGTTCATGATTAGATTTGCCAATCTTTGTTCTTCGAGCTTTCTGAGATGGCGGCGCGTTTGGTGTAGTACTGTTCTGCGGTGTTGGGAAACATGGTGAAGACTTTGTCGCGGACAACAGATCTGGTGTGCTTGTACCATGCTTGGAGATCTTGAGGGTTATTTTCCGTACTGCCATCTTCGAGCTTTACAGTTTCTGGAGAACTAGTAGTAAAGCGGTAGCCAGGATAGTGCTCGGGCACCCACTCTTTGATGAAGTAAGTCCAAGGCGCAGATCGTTCTTCTAGTCGGTCTTGATAGTTTTCCTCGGCGAGCCGTGCAGCAAAATGCGCTGGATTGAAGAGCCATGAACTAGTAAGATACTTGTATACTGGTAGCATGATCAGCATAATCTGCACTACGCAACCCATGTTCATCAGCAGACTTACTCTCTTCCTTGGTGCTGAACCCAGCTTTCACGATTCTGAAATCCAAACCAGCAATTCTTAGGATATCCTTTGGATCCTTGCTGATCCATACCATACTCTCGTTATGATCGGTCTCTTCTAAGTCTTTGACGCGAATATGAATGCCTTCAGGGTCAATAGTGAGCCCTAAAGGCTTCACCATACTCCCAATAATTTTACTGTTACTTGCATAGCTGAGCTCAAATGTGTACCATTCGAACAACTCTGGCTTGAAGCAGACTTTAACATCAATCTGGATGAAATAATCTTCTCCGTCACATGGTGTATCGACGGCAAAATACATGCAATCATTGGTGAGATAGCCTCGACGGCCATGTGCGGTTTTGAAGGCGTCTTTGACAAGATGGACGGTTTCTTCCCATGGAAAGTTGTCTATCGTGTGAGGTCATGGGGAATGCAACGGGCTACAAACTAGGAAGTCGATGTCGCCATAGTCGTTCTTGGGTACTTAGTAGGGGAAACAATACTCTCTACTTCTCAATCTTACCTTTTTGGGCATCTCGGTTGGAACCACTACATGTGCGAATACTGTATGAAGTGCTATAGTAGCTTGGGCTTTGACGTTACAGTATACATCTGGATTGATGCGCGGATAATAGAGGTTTTTGAAGGCATGACCGCCCATCATGTAACGATGCAGTCGTATGAATGGGAGAGTAAGTTTTGGCTTGGACTTCTTCAAATAATCTGGGTTGATGGAATCTAAGAAGAAACGAGTGTTCTTGAGCAGATGTAGTAATTGTAAGTCTCTTTTGCAGGAACCTGACAAGTAAAGGTAAGAGCAGGTTTCGTATCTCGAAGCATTGCTTCTCGTGATATAGCTACTAAAATTCGCATTCAATTGTATAAGTCAGTTCTTATTTAGCATTACTTTCAAATATAGACTGACAATTGTTGAACAATCAGTTCCAGCTTTACCTTCATTGGAAAGGAATAGTCCCCTGTATGACCGACTGCGGTTGCGGTTTGGTACCAACTTTGGCACCCATTTCCAAAACAGTGCCAGATTCCCACACAGTTCATGGGCTGCTGCGACCAATCGTCTTACTCAATAGCTTCTTACCATTCTTTCTTTGCTCATTTACTTTCACGTCCTAAACACACTACGAGAAATCTGTATTGAGAGATCTAAAATAGCGGAAGGTTTTCTATCACAATCTCAGTCGAAGGCAATCAGGACATCGTAGTCGCCTCCCCTTTGCGACCGCCGCAGAGCATCTGGATGTGTCTATCGCCGAGGCCATGTGTATTTTACTTTTCGATTTTACACATGGAATTATCGCGACACTTCCGAACTCACTGGAAAATGGCTTAGATGAACTATTAAACCGATGGCTTATCCGCCTTGCTAATGTCAAGTAAAGAGTAGTTACCTGCTTTGATAAAACAGGACACACCTTTCGTACATTCAAAAAGTGCCTCAGCATCAGCCTTGCAGCTTGCATTGCATTCCCAAAAACTCAGCCTTGCGGCATTTCAGTCTCCAAAATTCGATTGGACCAGGCTGCATGACTTCACTTTCACCAAGCCGCTATCTGCGGTGTAGCAAACACTCTAAGCGCCCACCCCCCACACTCCTCTAGATACATAAAACCATCAAAACAACAACAACCATCAGTCTCAACTTCAACACTACAGAAACCAGAACCAAAATGGCCCCCGCACGCCTCCAAGCTATTCTCGCATGCATGAACTGCGGCGCCGCAGACTTTACCCCCTCCACCTACACCTCCAGCTCCGAAAAAGCATCACTCCTCCACTCACCCACTACTCGCCCAGAGACTCAAATCGCAAACAATGTAGTCGCAACATTGCTCACCACCTCAGTTACCGGGCAAGCCTTACGCATGCACCTTGACTCGCTCGTCGGCGCCTACGGCTGGCGCCAGAACCTTGCCCAATACATCCTCGATAATCTTGCGCAGGCCCTACAAGCCTCGCATGAGAAACTCGGCGCTACCATTCACGCTGCGTACCTCCGGGCCTGGGAGGCTGCACAGAGCGTTGAGGGGTTCGTTGTTGAGCATCCCGTCATGTGTACCGTGATTGCACTGGGCGTGCTTGCTATTGTCGCGCCGTGGATTCTTGAGGCGCTGGGATTTGCGGAGTTGGGGCCTGTGGAAGGTATGTGATACCATTGCTGTGCTTAAAACGATGGGGTGAGATTTGAGCTGACTTTGTTTGATTGTGTAGGGAGCTTTGCGGCGTTGTGGCAGGCTAGGTATGCTGGATATGTGCCCAAGGGTTCGCTGTTCTCGTTTTTTCAGCGACTGGGGATGAAGTGGCATTGGAAGCTAGTTGTGTGAATAGGAGTGGCGGAGGAAAATAGATCGAAGAACTGGGTACGTACGAATGCTGAAGGTATGGTTTGTGACGTATCTTTGGGCCAACAGAAGTAGTACGGGATGTAGTCGGTTGCAGAAGGTGATACCTAACGGTTAACAACAATAGGTAATTTGTATAGAGCTGCCCTATCGGTGTATTTTTCTAGTCAACGATATATGAAGACGATCAACGGGGGGATGCAAACATGCGAATTGGCTTCTAGTTGCTATTTACGTAGAAGCACCGGCGACTTATCGAAGCCCATCCGTCTCCAAACTCACATTATCTGCTCTAGAGCCATAGACTCCACCATCTAAAATCCATTGCTCATTGTCATCGTTATCATCTTGTACTCGCCGCCAGGTTTGTCTCTTTTCACCACCCTTCTCTTTCCCTTTACTCTCTTCGATCTTAATGGTTGGTCGGATTAGGCTACCCAACAGTGGGTTCCTGCTGAACGCGCCACCGCCACTCGATAGGGTGTTTCCATCTGCTGGGCCTTGATTGGGTTCAGGAAGTTCATCTTCGCTCTCTGGCGTAGCAAGCCGCTCTGTAGCAGCCATGCGCCGAACGAGCTTCTTGCCGGAGAGATCAATGCTAGCAACGACTTTGCGCTTCTCATATTCGGGCCGCGCATTCCATTCCTGATCTCGTAGGGCCTTTTGCTGGCGCTTGAGCTGCATGGCACGTTCCTGCGGGCTGGCCCACATGCTCAGTCCGGCGCTTGTGGTTTCGAAGTCTGCAGCCTCATCATGGACTTGAGTTCGCTTCGCATTCTGTGCCTGAAAGGCCAGCAGCTTGTCTCTGTGTTGTTTTGCTTTGGCCAGCTTCTCGTTCTCTGATTCTACATCTGAGGCAGGATTGGAAGATGCGGGTGTAGAACCACGGGGAGTGGAAAAAGGGCGAGGCGCCAATGATACTTCGGCGCGCTTCTGGCCGGCATTGTTTACAGCCATCTTCTCTTTTCCACGTTCTTCACGAAGAATGCGCACCATGGACTGGATATCTTGGGGACTCAAGAGTGCAGAGTTGCAGAAAGTACATGGGCCGATGCCTTCCTTTACACAGATAATCTTGCCGCAATTCAAGCAATTCGGCGCAGCTTCTAGGAGCGGGTGTCTAGTAGCCATACAATTACATTTTCGCTTGCTGTTGTCCTGGGTGGCTAAAGTAGGATTCGTCTGGATTTCTAGCGCTCTGATGGCTGACTCTAGGTCGTTCAGTGCTGTTGACGCGCCATGCATGGGTGTGCCACCAGTAACATTGACCTTAGCCTTAGGTTTAGGTTTGGGCTTAGTTTCTCCCACCACAGTGCCCGGAAGCTTCGCGGCTGGGGGAGCAGGGGAGACACCACGAGACTTTGGTGTAGCTGCTCCTGATGATGCAGTCGATTTTGGCAGCTGCAAAGCATCTGGCTGTTCCGAAAGTCCGAACTTGGCCGCTTTCGCTTTTGAACTACCTGCCATGTAGTCCTCCTCATCTTTCTTCATGTACGCACCGGAAACATTTCCATAATTATCTGGTTGTCGCGGCGGTGGGAGTTTATTCAGCCCGGTTTGCTTCTTTTTCTTAGGCTTTGACTTGGGTACTTCTGAAACATCATTTAACGGCTGGTTCTGAAGTGCGCCAGCAGTACTCTTGGGTTTCCTCCGGTTGTTGAAAGAAGTAATGAACTCGAGTGCTTGTGGACTATCTCCGAGTAAATTCTGGAGATGGTCTGCTGCTTCCTTCTGAGAGAGCGAGTCCGTATATGATATGACCTGCTTCAGCGACTCATCATCAAGAGGAAGAAGCTTCGAAAGCTGAGGTAGTGCCCAGAATGATAGATCCATAATTGCAGTTGTTGGGGCTTGAGGATGTTAGAAGTTAGAAGGCGTCTGCCGTGATTCATCACTTCACGCTAGTCTGTGTGGCTACTGTGTGGCTGGTGAAGGGACCGTGCGTTGATCTGGCGTTGGATTTCCAGATGCTGGGGAAGCTGCCATCATAGGCCTCACTCGCAACTCCGCATATCCACTATGGCTACTGACGTCGCACTCGACACTACAATCGTATGTTTTGCATTCTATACAAGAGAGAACCAGTCTAACTTCAACAGGGCACTGTTGTTGTCGAACTCTACAATGACCATGCGCCAAAGACATGCAAGAACTTCTCAACCCTCGCCCAGCGCGGCTACTTCAATGGCCTCATATTCCATCGCATAATACCAAACTTTATGATCCAAGGAGGCGATCCTACGGGTACTGGTCGAGGCGGTGAATCTATTTATGGCGAAAAATTCGAAGACGAGATATCCCCGCAACTCAAGCATACTGGAGCTGGCATCCTTAGCATGGCCAATTCAGGCCCTAATACAAACGGGTCTCAGTTCTTCATTACCCTCGCACCCACACCATGGTTGGACGGCAAGCACACCATCTTTGGCAGGGTCAAGAGCGGCATGCAGATTGTAAAGAAGCTTGGTTTGGTCAAAACAGACAAAGAGGATCGCCCGGTAGAAGAAGTCAAGATTGTTAGGGCATACATCCCAGACGATAACGCTCAAGCGTTACAGCGCTATTAGCGCGCGACAAAAGATAAATTGGTTTGACGCTCGCGCAAAAGCCTCATGCTCGCAATGTCAATAGTGCTCTGGTGTGAGTTTGGAACCTCCATATTGCAGAATAGACACTCATACGCCCAGCTAGTTCAAGGCGCCGTTCGGGTGGATCAACACCTTGGTATACCCTTCGATCCTCTTGTCAAACTTCTCGTACGCTGTTGGTGCATCCTCGATGTTGATCTCGTGAGACACAACGAAACTTGGCTTGGCCCTGCCCGACACGATCATATCGCGAAGATACCTGTTGTATGCTTTGACGTTGCATTGTCCAGTTCCGAGGTGCAGGCCCTACTTGGATCAGTGCTGGAAAATGAATCTGGTGCACATGCGTACCTTTTCAAAAAGCTTTCCGAATGAGATCAAAATCTGGCCCTTCTTGCTTTGTTCATCCGGTGCTCCGGGATCAGCTGGCACATAGAGCCCTGGAATGCCTAGCCCTCCAGTTGGGCGCGTGACCATGATCAACTGGTCAAGGACGATGTTGGGTTTCTCTGTGCTACCCGATGCATCCACTGCCTGGTATCCAACGGCATCCACTGCGCGATCAACCATGCCGCCGTTAAGCTTGATGATTTGTTCAACAGGATCGCTCTTTTTGAAGTCGATGGGTACGCAACCGATCTTTTCTGCTGCTTGTAAACGTTCAGGGACCGTATCCACAACAAACACCTTGCTTGCGCCGCGTAGCACACCACTGTATGCTGCCATCAGACCAACAGGGCCCGCACCAAACACTGCTACACTCTCGCCAGACTTGAAACCAGAGAGCACTAGTCCGTGCCATCCCGTTGGGAAAATGTCCGCAAGTAGAATGAAATCAGCCTCGTGCTCAGTCCCTTGTGGCAGTTTTAGTGCATTGAAGTCGGCAAACGGTACCCTGAGGTATTGTGCTTGGCCGCCTTGATATGGTCCCATGGCCACATATCCGTACGCGCCACCAGCAAAGCCGGGGTTTACACTGCGATCGTTAGATAATGCTCTGATGGCTTTCCGCCAAGTCTTGACTTACCCAGTACAGAACGCTGTCTTGCCTTCTTCGCAATTGCGACACCTGCCATCCGCAACGTTCTAGGAAGCTCGACTTCAGCCCACTCATCTACAGATGGCATTATGCGTACTCACAAATGGCAATACAATCCGATCGCCCTTTTCCAAGAGAGTCACGCCCGGCCCAGCCTCGATGACGATCCCCATGTTCTCATGGCCGAATACGAGACCAGCTTCCGCTGCGGTCCGTCCCTGGTACATGTGCAAGTCGGATCCGCAAATGGCTGCCGTCGTGACCTTGACAATGACGTCATCTGGATGCTGGATCTTGGGTAACTCAACGTCCTTGACTGAGACTTTGAATGGGCCTTCGTAGTGTACTGCTTTCATTGTGTTGCCTGACATATTTGGGAATGTCGGCTTTGTCTTTCTTGTTAAGTGAACTATGTTTGGTATTGAGGTATGAGAGCGTGGTAAAACTCGGAAATGCGGATTATTAGGACCTAGGTATGAGTAAAGTTAAGAATGAAAGGTTTGTGATGTGGGAACGACGCGGTTACGTCCCCTTATCAAGGGAAACCATCCTGCCCCATTCATATACTCCTTCCCGCTAGCTCTGTTCCGGTAGGTAGGCCACTGCCCTTCCTACATACATGGCAACGGGTTATCCCCTCCCCCGAGCATCAATACCTCGGTTTTGAAGCAATCACGAATGCGTGCTCTAGGCGGTCACAAACCAAGTTGACTACGTACGTAACCTGATGCCCCCCTCTGGTGCAAAATGGGAAGCTCCCCCTCATTCTTGGACTTTTTCGCTCGAGTTGGCATTTAGAGGCGTCATTATTGAGGGGCTGAGGCGGCAGATGGGGAGGGGGGGTGTGGGGTATTACTTTCCGAGTCGGAATCTAGTGCCTTGGGCTTGTTTCCGAGGGTGCTACGTTTTCCTTGGACTATGAAATTTGCGCGATTGGACTATATCGGGGTTGCGTTGATATGATCAGGGTATGCGTCTTTTCTTTCCTGTCTGTTGACGAGAGCGTGGAGGTACTATTGTGTTATCGGGATTTTTGAAGGCGATAGAAAGTATAGAGTTTGATGAATCTGGAGCTGAGAGCTGTGAAAGTAAGTTACCATGTGGCAGGAATCTGGTTACTACAGTAGGTTAAGAGTGAGACACTATGGTGTGGGTAATAATACATTGTCTCACGGGTTTGGGATTAGTAGATGTCGCAGTATTTCGTTTCTTGTACACACGGTGCGAATGGCGTTCACGCAAACTTTCTTGCATTTTAGTTTTCAAAGTATGAGATTAAGTGAGTAAAATCCGTTGACGAAGTTTGTATTTATTGTACTTTGCTTAGTCTCAAATTTAGTAACTGTTGGAGTATCTATACGCATACATGTGTGTAACATCACCAAGGTCCTATGTTGTACTAGGTAAACTTGCAAAACAGATTTTCATATTGTCTAGCCTACTACTAGCTGCACGGATTCCGTAGCTAATTGCAAGACTTTTCATTATTTCCAGATGTTAGCAGTTCGGTATCTACCGAACTCATGTATTTACCTTTGTCTGATAGTACGAGGCTATGCCAAAACACACATTACCAGCCTATTTTGTTTACAATTGAACGATATCAACCCTCTTTTCGAACTAGATACTCTGTCACATCATCACGTACAGTCTTAATCTAAGGCACGAGCTAATGACTACTCTTATAACCTAGAATTCCGTGTTATCTTGAGTAGAGCTTATGAAGCGAAACAGAAACAGAAAATAGCTAACATTTCAAGCAAGCAAGAATTATCTAGAAAGATTTGATTGAGCGGCGTTGTACATGTTTCAGTGATACAGTATCACTACACGCTCAAATACATCAATTTTGTACCTGAATCTCTTCCTTAGTTACTACTTTCGATGACTTTTCCTCCACTGGTTTTGTTTTCTTGGCATTATCAAGTAGCCGCACTAGTGCCATGTGCTTCTTGGAGAGTGCTAAGTCTCGCGCCTGTTTCCCTTTGGTAGTTTTTGCACCTACGTCCGCCCCTCGATCTAATAGAAGCTGGACCATCGCCTCTTCTCCCCCCTTACTAGCCTCGTGCAGCGGTGTCTCTCCCGCCCTATTCTTTGGTTCCAAATTCGCCCCTCTGTCTAATAGTAGCTGAGATATCACCGTACTCCTTGTCGAAACTGCAACGTGTAACGGTCTACCTTTGTGCCTCGTCTTTGCTTCTATATCCGCTCCTTTGTCTAGGAGCAGCCGAACCATTGCCATGTTGCGTGTTTCAACTGCTCCGTGTAGTGATGTGTTTCCAGATTGGCCCCTTGCTTCTATGTTTGCCCCCGCATCCAATAGCAGATCTACTATTATTTCATTCCCCACGCGAACTGCAAGGTGCAGAGGCGCTTCTCCATGGAAATCTCTTGCATTTACAGCTGCCCCTTTGCTGATCAGTAAACGGAGGATTTCTATATCTCCTACTCGTGCTGCTATATGCAACGGCGTTCTGTTTTCCATGTTTTTCACGTTGACCTTAGCGCCCTTATCAATCAATATCCGTACAATGTCTTGGCTCCGTGCTAGAGTTGCTAGAAATAACGGTGTATTTCCCCTCTTATCTTCCAAATTTATATACTCTCCGAATTCTGTGTCACCACCTTCCAATACCAGTTCCGCTTCTACTAATGATGCAATTCCAAGATAGCACGTCAGATGCAGGACTGGGATATCAGATGGAAAATACATATACTTGAGAGTTGTGTATTTTGCCCACCAGTAAGTTCGGATAGATGGTTCGTTATAGATAAATCGTTTAAGAGTATCAAGCAGCGCAGCATCTTGTGCTAAACAACCTCTTGCATGCTCAGGCCAATGGAGCACTGAATAATCCAACAGATGAGACTTTTTTAACTTAAAATTGGCAAGTGAATCAGAAGACAAATGCCATAAGCCGCTCTGCGTAATGCAATCGAGACAGGTTATCGTTATTTCCAGATTTGCATTCTCTGGCTCGATGCGAAACTCCTCTAGAATCTTGTTGTTATCTCTCTCTTTTCGCAGTAAATAGTCTCGTGCTGACTGGTGGATGAAACCAATCTCTTTCTGTTTTTGACGCCAGACATGATAATCTCCGGGTATCAGATGATTGCCCTCCACTTTTCTCGTTTCTTGTTCTTGAAGTAGGGGTTTGCAATAAAATATAGCATCGCGAATCGCCTGCTCTTCAGTGATTTGAGTTGGGAATGGAGACTGGATACTTGTCGCAGCAGCCAGCTCCTGCAGCGATAAAGGGCGTACAGCCAGAGCTACCCAACGTAAGATATTACAGCTGGTTTCTCTCTGTTCCTCTGGTATCTGAAGCAGCATACGGCTATAGATCGCAGGTAAGCCCCTTGGGAGGCCTCGAAGCGCCTTCAAGACTTCACTGCAGGTACGCTTTTGCGACAATTCGTGTATTGCAAAGCCTACCCAGAGGAAAGTACCCTCGGCCCGATCTAGTAGCTCTTTCTGAACAGACGCTTGCAATTCGCCGTTGAAACCTTCAATCTCTGAAAGATCGCTCATCCGTGCAGATATGAACAGTTCAATATCGCTGCTCACCCTCTCGTCATTATCGGGGTCTAGCCTCACCCTCGGACAGTTTTTAAGTCCAGGCATTTCCCGGCTGATTATCGCGAGCTTAAACATGTTTTGAGTTGAGGAGTTTTGTCCATTCAGCAGGGTTACAAGTCGCGATACTAGTCCTTTCCGTATGCTCTCCTCACACTCGTCGAGCCCATCGAGCACGCAGAACACCGTTCCAAAGTCAACATCTGTGATTACTTCGACGAAAATGATCCATAATGCTTCCAGAGATGACAAGGTTTGTTGTTTCCGTTCGGGCGGCTCAAAATGACGCAGCGCATGCTTAGATAACTGCGGGCGCTTAGTAAGAATTTGATGCAGTAGCCCACGTAGGACAGCGAGAGCTGTGTTGTGTTTCTCGTTCTGCGCACTGCAGAAAAAAAATATGAGATCAGTGTTTTCTTGGTGCGCTGCATGCTTCTCAAGCTCCTCAGTAAGGAAGATGGAGAGCATAGTTTTGCCCTTGCCAGGCCCACCTGAGATCCACAGCAGGCGTATGTCGTTGGTGCTACCGCTATCGCCATGACTACCGCCGTTTAGCCAGGCGCGATATTTCACATCGTTTCTAATCCACTCGCATGTGCTTGGAACTCTAGTGCCTTTGGCGGTGATCAGACTCTCACGGTCGACGTGGGGATCGGTTACGAAGAGAGCGTCGCGACACTGCAAAGCCGCTCTCTCCTGCGATTCTGTGAGACCGACTTGTTAGTATTGAGAAATTATAGGACAGTAATCTGCTTGTACCCTGTGGAGATTTGCGGTCAGCAAAATATACATTTTGCGCCGACCCCACGAAGGCTTGCGAGCCGTTTTGAGTGGAGACCCCATTGATGTGTTGATTGAGAATCCGGTCTTCAGCCATCCGGCTAGGCTGTCCGCGACATAAATTTACTTTTTGAGATCCTGTAAGAGATGTGTTTGTGCTTGTATTTTGCTTTGTTTGTGAGATGTAGAGAATTAGGCTGCAGGTCCAACGATAAACAAGGCATTGCGGCGAATATATGGGGTAAGGGTAGCAGGCTTAACCGGTCGAGGAGCCTATGAGCTTCGCTGTTCTACGCCCCCAATATGCAGCCTGTGAGCATTGCCAACTCAGCTTTAATGAGGAGGCCTCTAATACGCAAGCGAGATCAACAATCCTCGTAAAAGGATCTGGGCTACCTGCATGCGAAAGGACCAGCCTTCCACCTTCATATACATCGCTCGAGCCATAACAATTATCGAGACGACACTAACAAGAAATATCTATAGTGCTATTCACAATGGATCCTTTCAGTATCACAGCTGGTGTCATTGGTATCACTAGCGCCGCCACAACTAGCATCGTGCAATTGCGCAGCCTCATCGACAGTCTCTCAGAGGCTAAAGATGAAGTCGCAGACATCACCACTAGCCTAACTAACATAGAGCGCCCACTAGCTGCGCTTGAACGACTCAGCATTTCAGATGGGGCTACTTTAAACGCTTTTAAGGAGGACATGTGTAAAGTTGGTGTCGCCGAAGCGGTCAACAGCTGCGGTGATGCCTGCAAAAGGTTTCAAAAGGATCTAACAAAGTGGACGAAGCATTCCAGCGCGACGAAGCTCTCTCTTCGGGACCGCTTTTCCGTTGGTGTTTGGAACAAGGAAAAGATCCGTACGTTTCGCACACAGCTACAGTGGTGCGAGACTACTTTGCATTTTGCTGTTACAAGCACGCAGCTGTAAAGATGCCTCAATCTCACCCCAGAAAATGCACACTAATTTCGCAACAGTATGATTCAGTTACGATCTGAGAAAGCGTCTGAAGCCGATCGTGAAAGTGTGAGGAACCAATTGCAGACTCTCGAGACAAGAATCAAGGAACACATCGACCTCACCAAACATCAGCAAGACGAAGCTCAGGAGAGAAAGCGCGAGCTAGAAGAGGAGCCTGAGGACGAGGAAGATGGGGGTGCTGGTCGACTATTAGCTATCCAGGAGGTTGAAAAGCAATCACGCTTACTCGAGGCCGAGCAGGTGTCTTCCGGAACGGTCTTCTCGCAGGTACAATCCAAACGGAGTGGCCAGGATATTAGAAACATTATCACTTCAGCCAACTCCAGGACATATGTGGGAATGCCAGCGAGCGTAGTAGGAAAAATCAACCAGCGCATCTCAGAAGTCAGAACTGATGGAGGCTCAACAGCTTTTGTGGGTATATTTTAGCTGATGCTCATTACGGGACGCAGGAATGATAGATTGAAATGTTTAAGATGAATCATATCTGATGTGACAGTTCGGGTGCCACATAGCTCTTCGCACTGTAGCTCATCGCATCCTCTCTCTTTGATTGCCGTGAACGCTTTCATATATTGGATTAGAGAAGCAAGACGAGAGAAAGACAACAGCAGGCGGTGAAAGGTAACGACGCAGTAATGCGTCTACCAGCAAACAAAACAGAATATTTCAATGCGAGAGAAAATAAAATCAACCCAGTTTTTAAAACATGCCGAATTCATACAAACCCACAACTCTGACAACACTACCCCCTAGTAAACTCCCACACAACCTTACCCACCAACAACCAGAACCATCATTCCATCTCCAACACTCTCCTTTCGACACCCCCTGCCCCCCCCCCTCTCTCTACCCACCATCTATCCTGAATCTAAATCCACCCCACACCCATCAACCTTCCCACTTTCCGCGGACTACTACCAGCACCACCACCGTCACTCCCTCTCCATCCCGTCCCTCCACCAACCCAAAAAACCCTCAAGCCGCGCGTTCCCCCGTTCACCACAATCACCACAATAGCAATCAGCACCACATTTCACCCCCTTTATCCCCACCATCCTTACCATAACCGACAACAAACGAAATCCCCTAGTCTATCATTCTACTCCGCGGAGCCCCATCGCTCTGCCGCCCCAGATCCGCGCTACTACCTCCTTACTAGTCCCCACTGTGGCTTGCATGCGGGAAAGAAAGAGAAAAAAAAGGAAATATGGGACATCACTATCGCGTGGATTGTATGGGGCGAGGCTGAGGCATAATTTTATGAGCTGGGCTTTGTGTAAAGTGCGTGATTGGGTATGAGGAATGGTGATAGCGAGGTAGATCTCGATTGAAAATATTGGAGGCGAGGCGAGTGTGGTGCCGTGTATAGTTAGTACTTAGCGGTCGGTCTGACGAGGCTGTGTATGACAAACTTACCCGAGGCTAAGATGTCACGATTGGAAAGGTGCGAGTACCACGGTATGCGCATGGGAACTGTGATTAAGCTGGTAAGAAAGGGGGGGGAGGGGGAGGGACGGAGTGCAGTGGAGAAGTGTCGAGTCGCCAAACCAAGATAGTAGGAGTAAAGTAAGTTCACCTGGATACTAGCAATGACGCAAATTTCTCACTTCACACAAAACTACTTAGACTAGACATGTTCACATCATGTATACAATCGTCGCATCAACTAACCTTTATTCATTTCATCCCATAACTTCTTGTTTTAAAAAAAAAGCTCGACATAAGAAAACGCCAGTTCGCTATGCACCCCACCAGTCATGACGTTGATAATGCCAGTATCCCACCTCATAAAGAACCCCTTTGAAGAAAAATGGAAAGAAGGAGATCAAAATATGACGTCATCCGCTCATTTCAATTACTTCACACGGAGACGCTTGCCCGCGGGCTCAGCATCCACGCGCTCGACAGCCGTAGTGGTCGACGCTACCCAATTGTGTTTTTCGGTACCGATGCTCTGCGAAGCAGCTTTTTCGCTAGAAGCCTTTGGTTTATTGTCATTGCCATCGTCATCGTCATCGTTTGACTTCTTGAGCTGCCACGGTGCCTCGATGGACAAGGAAAAGATCTCTTTGTCTGATTTGCGGCTCGAGGCCCGTCTCTTTTGCGATGCCTGTCCTTCGCTCGATTCGTTCTTGGGCAGGGGACTCTTGGGATCAGAAGTATTGCTAGTCTCTGCCGATTGTTTCTCCTGCTCTTCGTCCTCAATTTCCTCGGTGTAGTTCCACATTAGGTTGATTTCACCACGGACAAGAGCGGTAAGCCAGATGCTGCCGAGCACACCAGGGACCAGGTAAAGCAATGCGGGTTGTGCATGGTTCCAGATCATCATGACGCCGAGGGTAGCCAGCAGGCCCAGTATATAGCCAACTAAGCCAGCATTGAAGTATGTCTTTGGGAATGTAAAAGGAGCCTCTGTCTCGGCGCTCGTCTTGGCAGCAACCCAGAGTGGCCGGCCTGTAAGGGAATGCGTCCAGAAGTAGTCGCTCCACCGTCCAGTTAGCGAGTAGTACGTTGGCTTTTCAATAATTTCTTGGCCTTCTCCTGCAACAGCGGGTCTGCGCGTTTGGCGACGAAGGTAGAAGAGATACAAATCAAAACGCAAGGCAAGACCAATCATGATGCCGGGCAAGACGACATCACCGAGACCGAGCATGGCGTGCGAGGGGACTGAGGTGGGGTCGTCGGCAGCAGCGGGTCGTGGGAACATGAGCTTGATGGGAACATCTAGTGACTTTGCTACAGTTACCATCATGGGCCTGGAGTATGTGTTAGCCACGTTTGGAATGCCGTAAACAAGGTGCCTTACGTGAAAAAGACAAAGTAGATGTCGTAGAAGAAGAGTGCGCCCAAAATCAGACTACCCGTGGCAAATGTCGTGGGCGACATGAGCTGCAAGGCACCGTATGAGAATCCAAAGCCCAGCAAATTTGTCAAATACCATGGCTTATCAACCAAGTTAAAGTAAGCCACAGTTGCAAGCCCAGTCAAAACGCCGACCATTCCGTGAGGACCCATCTTGAATTTGCCGGCGAAGACGCGATGCATGTAGAGTTTCAACGTCCATTTGTTGCCTGGCATGGCTCGATCAGCCCAGAGCAAACTCCTCGCCCCTTCAGACAGTGGGATCTTGGAAAGGAAGCCTGGTAGAGGCGTCGCGAGTGGGTGCTTGTCCTGAACATCACCAGCTACCGGAGCCGCCTTGGCCGTCTCACCGTCAACGTGGTATAGCGCTCGGCCAACGACATGTCGGCGTGGGTATATTATGGAGTGGCCAATGTCAAGGAGGTCAGTGACTAGTCGCGAGACGGAGAAGACACCAAAGACGGCAAAGTAGGCATTGAGGATTTTGTTGAGCAGGGCGGGGTCCTTCATCCACTTGAGAAGAAAGTACAGCGAAGCCAGGGCAGTCCCTGCAAAGAGAGGCATAAGAAGGGCGTCCGTGGGCGACAAGCCTTCCATAATGCGCTGCTCGTCTTCGTCGTCGTCTTCCTCCTCCTCATCCTCCATATCGTCATCGCTTGTATTGGACCTCTTTTTTTTCTTAGCGGGCTTCGCAGCGGTCGACGGGCGTGTGAGCGAGGCGTGTGCGCCGGCGTATATTGGGAAGAGAGCTGAGACGATCAGGTGGATGTAGGTGGGTAGCATTGGCTGCATCAGCGAGAACTCGTAGGCAGCCTTTCCAAGGATTTGGGCCCATAGGCCCGGATCCGAGTCGGCCATGCGGCGCTGGTATGGGATCGCTGTGCTGCTATTTTTCTTTTCTAGTCGCACTGTTCAGCAAAGACGGAGAGGACGAGTGATGGCGATCGCAGACGTGTAGATGATAATTATGGTGGGTGGTATGTTTCAACTCTCCAGAAGGGATAGAAGCGTAACGTGGGGTGAAGGATAGGCGCAAGGGCGCAAGAGAGCCAGGAGAAGAAGACAAAAGGAATAAAGGCCGACCAGAGTTGGACAATGGCTACTGCCGGCTGCGACAAAGAAGCAATGGAGAGTTGATGGTTGTTCTAGCGGCGCGGCTGGAGTTCCCCAGTGACCAAGTAGCCGTTTAGCAGCGGACCAATCAAGCGACACACCACTCCCCACTCGACCGATCGCCAGCCGTGCCCCCAACCCCCGGCCTTAGATCGGCGCGTCTGCATGAGCGGGACCTTGCAGGCGGTCGAGATGCGACTCGCTGGATTGTGTGGGCGGCCTGCTGTGCCTCATGGTTCATCACAATGCGTTGAACCAGGTGCTCGGGATGCTAAAAAAGGCTTGGTGGGCAAAATGGTTGCATTGTGTGCCTAAAATATACGGGTTTTCTCCACCTCTCCTAGTTACTATGCTCACCACCGACTAGCTCTGCCTTGCAATCTGCAACTTCGTCCTTTGTGCTATCGACCTGACCATGTACAAATTCCTCAAGTCCTTCCTCCTCCCTTGAAATACAATGCGTTGTGCGGGTCGTGTATATTCGTCATACACCAAATGTTCCAAAACGCCAATCCATGGAACAAGGTAAGCGCTGAACCGAAAATGGAGCAAAAGCCAACTATGACAAAAGAAAAGAGAAAAAAAAAGCCCATGTGATGGCTAGCTTCAACGCCAAATCCACAATTACAAAACGATATTTCGTGTAAAGAGAATAAAAAAAACGACAAGTGAGAAGCAGGCAGAAAAGTCGCCCATAAGCTGAAGCCAGACCAGCTGACTGAGAACATCCTGGTTAGTGTACACGACGACAAATGCCCACCCCCAAACGCACACGCTAAGAAACAAAGAATATGCAGGAAATGGACAAAGGAAATTCTTAGCAAGGCGTAAGCCGGGTTGAGGCGTTGAAGTCTCGCAGCATGTCAAACGACATGCCGTCGACAGTGACACGCTGTTGTGACTCGACGTAAACGTCGTGCGAACTGCCGAGTGCACTTCCATCCCAAGGCGACATGGCACTCAGCCTCTTGCTGCGTAGGTGGGGAGGCGTCACAGCCGCAATGACCCGCTCCTTCATTTGTGGCGTGATGGCGGATGGTCGCTTGCAGTCAAAGTATGACAGTGAGACGGACGACGAGGTAAACGATGGTGCCGATGTAGCCGACAAGGATGTCAGCTGAGGGTGAGGGGAACACGATGACGGGTAGTGGTCGTAATCCGGCTGGCCGGATGAGGAACTAGGTTGCGCTGACTGATACGGAAACTTAAATGCCTTGGCGGCATCAGCCTCGGATTGGTCCTCTAGCGGGGTCGACGAAAATAGAAACGACGAACCATTGCCCGAGTCGGATGTTTGGTAGTAGCCTAGTACTGAAGGCGTATGGCTACTCGTCTTGGAAAGACTGTCCTCAAGAGAAAGAGCGTACTCAGTCAGGGCATGCGACTCGTCGTCCGTGTCTTCGTCAGTCGAGCTCCATGCTGAAAACTGACTCTTGACCGGTGCTCGAATTGGGGGTATCTCAATGATGCGTGGCTTCTCGACTGGGCGCCGTACCGATGGGCATGACGACGAGCGAGACGACTGTGTAGCAAAGGACAGATCCGGACACGAGCGAGGTGACAAAGGCAATGAAGAATCCGAGCCGGGCTGGTAGGTCGGTATTGATTTTAGCTGGTTCTTGATGAATTCGGCTAAGGTGGCGGAATAGTCTCCTAGCGTGGGAGAAATGTTCCGGACAGGTCCGCCATCGTCACGTGGAACGACGGTTGAAGTGCTTCGGTCAGTAGCATCTGAAGGGATACGTGAGTGCGAGGGCGCGTGTCTGCTAGATCCAAAGGGAGTAGGTTGTTCTTGAGGTGTGGGGATGGCCGCGAGTTCTTGCAGGAACTTGATATGGTCTCTGGGGTCAAAGGGTCGGCCGCCGTCCTCGTCGAGCGACTGGTTGCGGCGGGCTCGGCGTTTCCGGACAGCAGCTCTGCTCTCAGCCAGGATGAGTTGGGCCTCTGGTGTTGTGCATCCAAGGGCGTCGATGATGGGAAATGAGTTGCTTCTTTGTCGCTGCATGCTGTAGCGGGGGCTGGCGGTGCGAGCAACAGGCGACGACTGGCGGGATTCCATGGTGTTGTGCATGTGAGGGAAGTAAGTATGGATGACGGCGGGATGAGCGACTGATGATTTTAGTGCATGGCCGTAGCAGCCGTGGAACGAGTGGTATATGTGTAGTAGCTGGTGGTGAGAGGGCGAGGGCGAGGGCGAGGGCGAGTGTGAGTGTGAGTATGAGTGTGGGTGTAAGTGCGGGCCAGGCGAGGTGAAGCACAAAAGAAGCGGGAGTGTGGAGGGGGGGGTGCAGTATGTATGTATGGATGGATGGATGATGGATGGGTGGATATGGGAGGGCAGGGAGTGATGATTCGAGAAAAAAAGAAGGAAGCGATACTGCAGAGATAGCAAGTGTACTTGAGAAGCGGGAAAAACGGGCATGGCTCATTGGGCGCAGACGAGGTCAGGAGGATATGAGTGGTCGGCGTCGCCTTTGACTGCCCA
Source organism: Bipolaris sorokiniana ND90Pr (assembly GCF_000338995.1). Classification (NCBI taxonomy): domain Eukaryota; kingdom Fungi; phylum Ascomycota; class Dothideomycetes; order Pleosporales; family Pleosporaceae; genus Bipolaris; species Bipolaris sorokiniana. The sequence goes on along the minus strand of NW_006911901.1, from coordinate 934,104 downwards.
GAGGGCATTAGCTCGTCGCAGCCTGGACGGCACTCAAGCCGACGAAGGAACGCAAAAGAGTTGGCATGGCCACATGACGTTTACTGACTTGGAAGAGCGAGCATGGGTTTCGTATCGCACGGCCCCAGCCAGGGCAAAAAAGAAGGACGAACTATCGTGTACCCCTGGATGGCGTATAACCCTACTGCCGGATCCCGCTGGCGTTTCGTGCCTAATGGCCAATCCGGGTCGACATGGTTCATAGCCTTGTCATGCGCCCTCACGCAACGTCATGGCAATGGCACCAGCAGCCCTTTGTCGTCTGGTCACACACTGTACGCGTATTGTAGCAGCCGCGCCTGGCCATGAGAAGTATGGGTGATGGCAACGTCTGACCTCGAGGCGTGGGCAGCTAGATGTGCAGCACCAGTACCAGCACCAGCACCAAGCGGCACTGTGACTGTTTACCACGTACGTACTCTACTCACTGCGCTACATACACACAGCAGCCGTCCGGTCTCCACTACCCACTGCGCCAGTGCCCAGTGCCAGCACCAGCACTAGCAATCCGCGTGCTTTGTGTAAGGCGATCAAGGAGATCGACGGCACCCTTGCTTTTTGCCTTCGACCAAGTGTTTCTCAGCGGCCTGCAGCCTGATCAGCCCTGCTGCTGATGCCCTCTGCCTCTCTGACTGGCGGGCTGCCCGCCGAGCTAGCGTTTGGGGGATACATCGATCAGCGCCGTCCACGCAACACAATCGGGCGGCATGGCGATAGGGCGTGCACGGCAATGAGTCGCGCCATCCTATCCCATCTCCCCCTCCGCAACAGTGAAAGGGTCTTTTTTTTTTGCATGCACATGCTGCAGCCAGTTGCAGTCCAAGTGTGGTGCGGGCATACAACCTGCAAGGTACTGCTGCGCGGCTCGTCGTTGCCCACCGGCATGCAGCTAGCACGGGCGCCACTAGGCCAGCCGTGCTCTCATGAACTTGTAATGGCCATGGGAGGAAAAAAGGACAAGGAACCGAATTCGGCCCGACCGGAGGTGGCGCCAAGGGCCGCAGAGGCTGAGCACCGCATTTTTGCAGCGCGAGACCCGCGATGCAGTTGGGCATGGTGGAGAGGAGAGAGAAACGAGGCGCATGGCTGAGTGGATTGATGCCTATGCCTGCCTTTCCCGGCAAACCCAAGTCCAAGTGCCGCCTCGCCGCCACAATCCCATCCACACCCACCCACCCACACACCCACCCACACACCCACCCACACACACACACACACACACACATGGAAACACGCCCAACGGGCCGGAGCAGCCTCCGCCGCAACCTCTTCAAAGAACTCCCAACTGCCTGAAACATGGCCATACTGCAGCATTCACGCTCCATCTCAACGTGCGACTTGCTAGTTGCCCATATCCAAATCTACACTTGGCTGCCACTCTGTCGCCTAGCCGGCATCCCCCCATGTCCCTGCAAGCGACCCCTGCGCTACTAACTAAGTATTATTCACCCTCCCACGGCCTCCCCTGTGCATTCGGTTGAGTCACGGTCCTTGCGACAGCTTTGGTCACAGAAACATCAACACCACGCTCTCGTTGTTTTTTATTCTCCTGCTTGACATCATCATGAATAGGAATAGACATCAATGCAGCCACCCTGCCTGTCGGGCCATGTGCATCACCAACCCAAACTCTGTTCCTCTTGCCACAACAATCCCTTCACACACACACACACACCGGAGCCCTCTTATCACGATCGGGCTGTTCCATCTACTCCCACTGGCTCAGATTGCCTCTCTTCTGTCCGATGACTGCTGCCCTCAACATGTCTCTCGCCCGTTTCACCACCTCTTCCAACATCATCAAATCCAGCTGCCGCTTCCCCATGGCCTTTTGCGACTAGAGTACGAACATGCACTGCACCACACCTCCCTTTTCCGGCCCGGTTCTTTCTTCATCCATCTAAACACCACCTGTTCTGACACCTCACCACCTTGGCTTTTGCAATTTCGGCCTCCTGTCATGTGCACGGCGACTCCATTCGGCAAAGACACAACCATAAGCACGAGCATCAACACGGGCACCACCACCACCACCCTTCCTTTGCGCATCGCCCCGTTCCCTGAGCCATCAATGCCAACTGACACATCCATTGTCGGCCTTTTTCGTCTTTCGGCCTTATCTTCCTTCTCGTCGTGCGAAGCGCTTACGACTTCTGTCATGGATTACCCTTTACTTAGGCTCTCGCTCTCGTATAGCCCGTTCTCTCGTATTTTGACACCACGTGAACAGTTTTTTCCAGTACATTCCGGTGACCATGCTCATACTACTAGAATTTTGCATGTCGCTCCACATGTCTGACATCTGCCTGGACTAACTCTATCCAACACTGCTAGTCGGTCTCGTCCATTGGCGCACTCTTTCCATTATCGGACACCACACTAAACAAAGCCTCTCGCCTGCAGAATTGACTCAAGTCATCTCAGTCTGCACCAAGATGAAAGCTATTGTTGATTCATCAAGCGACGCACATCTGTTTGTAGACAGTCATTCTAGTGCTTACTTTTGCCACCTCTACGCCGGTCTACTGCCATCCTGCGCAATACAAGTATGCAATACCGCTCGATCTAAGCCACTGTTTCCGATGGCGGCACTTGTAGTTTATATCTCAGTAGCACGCATTGCCTTTGGCGGTCTCATCCAGGCTCCCCCATGTTAAGGATGCAGATCGCAGTTTGTCTCGGGAGACGCACAGAGCTCGCACGCTCCTGACGATCCTCAAGCCATCAACGTTCGTTGCTCAGATAAGACCAGAGCAGAATTGGTGGTTCGACTACGCTGGCTACAAACACGGCTGGACGAAACATCGCCGCCTCTTTCCCGCAACCACCCACAGATTCCCATCGCGGGTGGAGCGGGCCGTTAGTCTCAAAATGCCAGATCGAGAAAGAACCAACGTGTTGTTTCACCTGCTCTACACGTAGTCTTGGTGATGCGCCTCATAGATGTGGCCGGCCCCTGCCACCTCTAAGCTTAGTATTGTCGAGAAGCTTTTCCATTTGAAATGCCTAACATGAACACATGGCCACTATACCTAAAGCATAGACTTTATTGGTTACTCTTCCAGTGTCACAACGAAGCTTGACCACCCCGCTGCATACAACTGAGCAACACGCTTACCCCGCAAACTTTGAACTTCGTGGAACGCACTATAAAACCTCCGCTCTTCTAGTCCAAGCTGTCCCATACTGTTATCTCCGGCGCCAAACACTACCCTTTCCTTGGCCGATGAACCATTTCCAGACTCTGCTGCTACCAAGATATGTCCATGGCCAATTGCCACTTGATACACGCGAGCCTCTTTGCCATTGATCCTTACCTCGAGGCACTTTACAAATTCATCCGCATCCTCCTCAGTCCCAATTCCTGTACTCGGCGTATGCCCATCAGCATTCCCGTTCAGCACGTCCATGTCGCCCGTTGAACCCGGACACGCCTGACCCCACACAAACAGCTCACCCTCTGCACTCAGCGCCGCACTCATGTAGCCCCCAGACGCCACTCGCTCAACGCACGTATGCTCCAGGTACGGTATGGCACGGAACTCTGACGCGCCGTCGAGGCAAAAGGGCCGGCCCACACAAGCTTGATATCTCCCGCCGCTGCTTGACGTCCACACAGGTCCACCGGAGGAGCCCAAGACTGTGGTCGTCGTCGCGTTGCTAACTACTTGCAGCCCCGAGCGCGAGTCATACGGCGCGCGTTTCACTTGTACCGCCGACGCCGCCGCCAACGCCCCGGCGGCAAGCCAGACGCGCAGCTGCGCCATGTCTTGGACTGTTGCTAGGTAGTAGCATGCGTTGTTTGCAATGCCCGACTTCAGACTCAGTAACAGCGCCTCGTCGCTTTGGATCGCGATATGAGTGATGTTCAGAGTGTCGGTTTCGCTACTACCATTACTGTTATGCTGCGGTATGGAGTAGCTGTGTACGTCATGCAATCCTTCATTGTGACTTTGACTTTGCATGTTGTTGTTGTTATTGTTGTTGTTGTCGTCGTCGTCGTCGTCGTCGTCATCTTCTTCCGCAACAGCAGTGAATAAGACAATTTCTTGTCCTCGGCCTTCACCGCCCAAATTGAGTATGTAGCCTTGAAGCCCATGATGCATGGTACTACCGAAGAATATCACCGTATCCCCCCCTTCTTCTTCTTTGTCTCCTCTAAGCGCTCTTGCAAGTGCATTGCCTCGGCTGGCCTTGTGCAAATAGTCTTGTTGCGACCGGCTTAGACCTGTGCCGTGGTATCGCAAATACCATGTCTGCTGCTCCTCGCTACTGCTGCTGCTACTGTCGACATTGCAATACGCGAGTAGCACGTCGCACCATGAGGCCCAGAGGATGCGTATGCTGCCTGCTACTGTGCTTGGTACTATAGCGTCGTCGTCTTCTAGACTGCTGTGGACCGTGCTAGTAGATCCGAAAGCGTGCAATCCCATGGTCGTCGGGGATTTCTTTTTTTTCGTTTTCTTTTACTCGAATTTTTTACTTTATTAAATCTCCGTAGTTAAATTTCCGGAGGATTTCGAGGTGGAGACGCGACGGTGATGGTGATGTGCAAAAGTTGATAGTAGCTTGAAAAGCTTAAATCTGGTTTTGGTTGGTTTGGTTGGTTGGCTTTGTTCGCCTCTCTTTTTTGTTTTGTTTTTCCCTAATGGTAGAGTTTGACCGACAATACCTTACTTAGTCGCATGAGCTTGGCATTACTCTTATTTTTTCTTACGGACGTACCCTTTACTCACGCTGTTCTTGTTCGCGAGTTTTTTTTTTGCTTGCACTCGACTCATAACTTCTTTGTTTTTCTTTTCTCGGCACTTTTTTTGCAAATCTCGCACCTCGTGTCTGTTTATTTTGCCTAAACGAGGCGAAATGCGAATCCGAAGTGGGAAATCTTATTTTCCCCATACCTATGCGTTTTTGCGGAGCAACTTATTCAGGGCAAACTCGACATTTGCCGATTCGCGAATACGCAGATAGACGTCCCGTGCTTGTGTTCCTCAGGCACCCCGAAGACAGACGGGCACGTGAACAGGGGAGGGTGGCGGTCGGCTCCCTTACTATAGAGTTTCCCTGCATGTCTGGACTAAGGGAACTAGTTGGTCCTGTTTTTGGGTTTTTGGGTTTTTGAACCCCCGCAAGTACTTGAATGCGCAAGCCACAATTTCACATGTTAGGACTTTTTTTTATTGTAGGCTGTGTGTTTGGTTGAGACGGAACTATCTGCTCTTTGTTTCTTGGGAAACGAACTTGTACAGTCGCATTATATCGTCTGATGCAATTAATTGACGGGTTTTGCTTGACAGACAAAGACAGGTTATGCACGTGTCGTCATACCCTTTTTCTCGTGATTAATTTCTTCGCCATGCTCTTGGATCTGGCATGGCAATCTTTCTTTTTTAGTCATGCCCGAGCAAGGGGGGCTAGTGGGGCGGGCCTGACTTTTGTGCCTTGCATTAGCGCGATAGCAACCTTGTTCTATGGGTGGGGGTATGAACATGGTAGAATACGAGGGTTAGAACCAGTTTTTTTGTCGTCTCCCTTTTTTTGGGTTGACCTTGGTATTAGCGGATTAAGCGCCGGCTTGTGTTTTTGTGCACATGAGATGTCAGGGTGCATACAGTAGCGAGATTGCGGAGAGGGATGGAAGGGGAAGGTAAGGCTTTGTTGCTGGGAAATGGGAATGTGGACGATTTTGGATTGCGGTGTCGGAGGTTTCTCGTGTATGTGGGTGGGTGTTTGCTCGTACGCTTCTGAGAAGATGAGTAATCTAATGTTAGTGGTATTCACTGAACCGAGGCTTTTGGATAGAGTACTTGGTGAAAGCGCTATACCAAGTATCACTATAGACATTGAAGTGAGTCTTTTGCCTGTTTGCTCTTTGAGCTTATTTGCTGTCCTTGGTCAGATGGCTGTTTACATCGACTACAGACTTCATGCCAAACATTGTCTTGCTATATTATTGGTCCTTATGATGCAGTAGACCCAGGCAGCACAATGTCCAGTTTAATTCGCAATTATCGATAAATTACCACAAGTCTATGGTCACATGATTTCGCGTAGAGGACGTGTCAGCGCCAATCCTTAGTCTCGCTCTTGATTGGTGGCTGCCTGCTTAGCCAGGCAACGACGCGCCTTCTAACCCCGATGAGCGATGGCTGCCTGAGAACCCCGCTTTCATGTCGTTAGATTGACCCTTGCATCGTATATTCAATTGTAAAAGGATACAATCAAGCAGTTTGTAGAGTTCTGCAGTTTGCCAATGCAGATACTTAAATCCACGTTGTAGTACCATTCTCCCTCACTTCTCCAACCTATCCACTTTATTGCATTGACGTCACATCCCGCCATTGCAGAAATCCTCAGTCCCATCATGAAGGGGCAACAGCAGATATCGACATCAATGGAGCTTCCTCCGCTCCCAGCCAAGCATGACGACTGGATCGCGCATGTTTCTAGTCATCCAGACAAGCCATTGCCTGAGTTGATTGCTCCATATCAAGAATACGATGCCAAACTACGCAAGGTCTTTGCCCAACAACCAGAACACCCAGCATTAGCAATTCCCAATGTCGTCCCTATATTTTCAGGGCACGAGCATGAGTTGAGAGTTCGTGCTCGCAACCTCGCAGACGAAACCGAAGCTGAACGCCAACGTTATATCATGCCTCTCAGCAAAGCGGAGCGTAAACCCAATGGCTCTCCAGCGGTCGTGACATCGCTCAGCGACTTCCAAACAAACTTTCAATTATTCTCCGAGTCATCTATTGTTGACTTGGACTGGTCCAATGTTGTGGCTGCAGGCAGTTCTGTTGTGACATCCTTATTGCCAGTCTCTGAGCAGCATAAATCTTCCAAGCGAGCCCTCCGAGAGTACTACCATCAAAATTTGGCACCTGCTTCTGATGTCGATCTCTTTCTCTATGGCCTCAGTGAGGAACAGGCTATCGAGAAGATCAAGCAGATTGAACAGCGAATCAAGGACTCGATCCTGACTGAGACGACTACGATCCGTACCAAGAACGCCATCACTATCGCTTCTCAGTACCCAACTCGCCATGTCCAAATCGTTCTACGTATCTACAGGTCTATATCTGAGATTCTTACGGGTTTCGATGTGGACTGCTCTTGTGTTGCGTATGACGGGAAACAAGTCTATGCCAGTCCGCGTGCTTTGGCTGCCTTCATGACCCAAGTCAACACGATCGATTTGACCCGTCGCTCTCCCTCGTACGAGAATCGCCTTTCCAAGTACGCGCGCAGAGGGTTTGAAGTTTACTGGCCGCTTCTCGATCGCTCTCGCATTGACCCGACGCTGTTTGAACGTTCGTTTGGGCGAACGCTTGGTCTTGCCAGGCTGTTGGTTCTTGAGAAGCTGCCCAGCAGCACTGCTCGAGAGGCGTACGTCAACGAGCGTCGCACTGAGCGTGGCAGACCGCGGATCGATCAACGGCCTACACGAAAGCTACGGGGAAATATGAAAGACATGCACGAAGAGGATGTTGCAGAATGGGTGGAGACTGATGAAGTCAGTAACTACCATACCTTCACTATTCCATATGGGCCAAAATATTCTGCACGAAAGATTGAAAGGTTGTTGTACGCGAAGGACCTGCTACTCAATGCAGAGTGGAACCGGCCAAAAACCCGAGAGACTGCACTGCATCGCCACCCCGCATTCTTTGGGAATGCGACTGATGTAATAGTGGATTGTTGTGGCTACTGTCCTAAGCCAGTCACGCCTGAAGAAGAAGAAATTGCAGCAGAGGAGGGAAAGATCTATGTATCCGGGAATCTGTCATTCATGAAAGATGACCCGGGACGCCAGGCTATTGGGTCATTCCATCCTCTTACCGATGACGACTGGACGGATATGGCCTATGTTGGCAATACTGCAAGACTATGTCGCGCGATTGTAGACTGCGATCTTGAACATGTCCAGGATTGGCTGAGCCAAGAAGGTGCTGATCCCAACCAGCGTGACTACACCGGCCGTACTCCACTTCATCTGGCAGTCACGACATCCACACTGGAGGTTGTACAAGCTCTCATTGATGCAGGTGCTCGGCTTGTCTCCCGCCTGTTTGACGGAAAGACTGCTCTTCATCTCGCGGCTATGCGTGGTGAAACCGAGATGGCCAGAGCACTTCTTACCAGGAGCGAAGCCAATGAAGAAAAGGAAGCAGAAAAGGAGGCTTTTAAGCAGACCCAACACAAAGTTCCAAAAGAAGGCAGTAATGTGGTCTCTGCAGAATTGGAAGAGGAAAACGACACGGATGAAGACGAGGCCAATTCTCTTGATGAAGAGTCTGAGAATGACGACGCGATGACGGAAGGCTCTTTCGTAAAAATCAGGAGCCAGGAAACGCAAAGTCAGAACACACTACCCGAAGACGTAGATGGTGAACCCGATATTTATGACATCAACGTGTTGGCCTGGGATGCGCCAGTATCCGCACTGCATCTTGCCATTGCAAACGGCCATGTGCACACGGTGAAAATGCTCGTCCAAGACTTTGGAGCTGATGTGTTACTGCCTATCAAGCTTGTAAACTCCCATGACAAATCGCCGCGGGCTGCAATTCTCCCATTGGTCCTCGCACTGCATCTCCCCCCTGAGAAGGCCAAGGATATGACCAAGTTACTTATCAGTCTTGGTGCCTCGCCAGCTCAAGCAGACGTCGATAACATGACAGCATTGAGCTACTTTGCTGCGTATGGAAAGGACCTAGTGCAAACCATGATTTCATCAAATCGACCTGCAGCAGAACGAGCCGCGAACCATCTTTCTTGGAGTAACAGTGGATATCAACCAGATGTAAAGAGCATCTTGAATACCGCTATAAAAGGTAGTGATCCCGAAACGGTCGAGCTACTGCTAGAGCTCGGGGCCAAACCCGAGATTGATTTCGATACTTATATCTCATCTGTCAAAAGCAATGTTCACATGAGGAGCGACACTGAGAGAAATATGTGGTACTTTAGGGAAGGGTTTGAGCAACCTGTATTCACTGCTCTCCACTCTGATCTGCCTTCGGTAGTCGAAATGCTCCTGGATGCTGGTGCAGACATCAATTGTCTTTCTGAGAGCGCCTGGAGGAAGCGTCATTACCCGGAAAACTTGCAGAATGATGCGGGTACTTTGTTGGACTCGGTTCGTAAGAGGATCAAGTCCCTACGTGTGTTTACGACGATGGGCAAAATCGATGGCGTAGACGGCCAATTGAGTTCCACTGGTTGGACGGATAACATCATCTATTATTCTCAGACTCTGCCAATTCCACTACAAGACGAAGCCCATTACCTTCAACACTACAAACCTGGTACTTACTCTCATTTAGTTGTGAGGAAGCAGATTGAAGACGCTAGGACAAAGTATGAGAAAGACTTGAAGAGGCATCAAGAATGGGTGGAGCCGGAGAAAGAACCAAAGGGTACTGCTGAAAAGAAGGCGGCAGTCGAGTCTTTAGTCGAAGAGTTCGAGGTGCTTGAGCGCCGCTTGGTTGAACGCGGCGCGAAGACCTTGGAGGAGCTTCACCCTGAGCTTGTAGGCCCGGAAATTCCACCACCCAATTATTATCACCACTACCGGGAAAATCCAAAGCCATGGAGCCAGAACCTGACCTTCCGTCTTCCGGATTTGACAGAGGAGCGAAGGAAAGCTTACGTCGAGCTATTTGAAGCATGCTGGAAGGGTGATCTCGCAACAATCAGGATGCTCACCCTAGCTATCTGGGGTGACAACCAAACTCCTCTTCAAATTGCCGTTAAGGATTCAGAGGACTTTTCACCGTTATCTGTTGCTTTGCTACGCAAGCACTATGACATTGCAACAGCTATCCTCAAGATTGCGCAAGCGCAATACAGCTCAGAGCAAAAGCCCTCGGCTAGACACATAATACAACAAGACGACGAAGATGACAGCAGCACCGATGACGATCAAGATGAAATCGAGATTTACTCTGAAATTGTGAACGACCAATTTACAATTGAGAATGTCGGTGAGGTACAAAGTCAAGTCAGAAGCACGATACAACCCCTAGAGATGATCAACTGGGGTTGCCCTATGTTTGAGTTTATCGCGAATGATAGCTCGTCATCGAGGCTGGAGATATTAGGTGGCGACCAAAGTCAAGAAAATCGAGGAAAAAATATTGGTCAACCTCGCAATCTGTTCCAATTCGCAATATACTTGGACGACGCTAATTTGTTCGACTTCTTGATTTCAAAATGCGAAGAATATACCCGACTCGACTCGTCTGCCTCCGATGACACCAGTCCAAAATTCTTTACTTTCTCTGAAATCGACTTCCTGTATGCGATTCGTCTTGGTCGAGTGCAACTGCTTGAGAAAATTATCAAGTCTACTGGAGCAGGATTTCCACTAAACGATCTTGTCCAAAAGAGTGGTATTGAGATACCCATGAAGCCAAGGTACTACCAAGGACTCTCTGTTCATGGCAAGAAGCGAGCAGATTGGGCAAACGCTGGAAGAGATACCAGTGACAAAGTTCGTGACATGCAACATCCACCATTGCTGTGTGCGGCTCATTGTGGGAACTTGCAGAGTGTCGAGTGGTTCTTGAGTGATTCTCCGTTGCGTTGTTATTTGCAATTTGCGGATAGTCATCGCGACGACGTTCGGATTCAGAATCTCGGAAAAACCAAGGGTGGGCTTGAGGCATCCATTACCAAATGGCTCGGTCTGAACTCTCACTTGCTACTACACTGTGCCGTGCTGAGCCAGAAGAGTGAGGAAACTTTGTACCTGCTTCGGCAACTGTGCAAGTCCCACCCTGAAGTTCTCGAAAAACGTTCGGTAAACGGTATGACACCCCTGCATCTCGCTTTCGCTCTCCATCGTGTCGAAATGGCCAAGATTCTTATAGAAGCCGGCGCTGATCAAACAACACGGAACAACGAGGGAGACAACATTGTTCACTCCATACTGGAATTCTATCAGGCTTGCAAAGTTAAAACCAGCGTCATTCGTGAGATGTTGGACTTGATTGATACTCGTCTTATTCCTAGCTTGTTTCTCGAGCGAACTCAGAGCGCGCCCGGTGCAGCTACGCCGCTTGCACGTTGGGTTCATGTCAATGTACAGAGTCGGGAATATAGCTTTGACAAGGAAAAGCACGAGGAGACCCTTAAGCTGTTGCTTGAGTTCAGCAAAGGCGAGGATCTTGGGATCATCAATGGCGATGGAGATACCCCTGTCCACGCTGTAGTCAGGTACCGTGCAGACACATTGCTACGCGTCATGCTGGACCAACGCCCCCAAACCCTCTTCTTCGAAAATGCATCGGGACGCACCCCATTCGAAATTGCAGAAGATTCTTATCTTTCAGAAAAGGTCTTCAGTAATCCGCCACCACTTTCGCCCCCTCAGCGGCTTGCAGATCCGAGACAATTCGGTGCATTATATTACAGGCGCAGAAACGCCAAAGGCATACTTGGAAGGGACCCAGAATCGTTTATTGAGAGCCCCCGAGAGCATCGCTCCAGCATTACGGAATTATTGCAAATTTGCAAAGACAGTGCTGCACAGCAAAGCCAGGGTCGAAAGAGAAAACTGGTTAGTCTGGTTGAAGCCAACGAAGTTGCAAAGAGGCTTGCGGCGAGGACTGGAACCCGCTATGTGCGTGCTCAACGAGATGAACAGCAAGTTATAGACGGAGAGGATGAGGAGAAGACTACAAGGTCGGACGAAGTGACTGACTGGCTCTCTTTCGAGCTTAGATGATTTCCTTTGCTGACATGGTGGTGCAACTATTAAACAATGTAGTTAGTATTTCTTATGTAGTGCGCAGACAATGAGGTTCTAACGAAGTTGTTGGCGTAACAATATATACTTTTACTGGTAAATTTTAATTGTAATCATGCATTACCACTTGATCGTGTCAACATATCACGGCAGTCCAACGCCAGAAAACTCCGCACAAACCTCCAACAACCTATCCTGCGCCTTCTCATCCTCCGCAGCCTCCAGCGGCTTTCCCTCCCGCTTACTAGGATGAAAATAGCACCCACTCTTCTTCGCCGCCTCCTCTTCCTCCCCTACCGAAAGCATAACATAACTCTCAACCGCCGCATCAATACTCTCCGGCGCAGAACTACCCCCCATCTTCGTGGCCACCCACCCAGGATCCAACGCATTACTCCTGACCTCCGGCCACCTGCGCGCAAACGCCTTGGCAAACATGACGTTGTGCAGCTTGCTCGCACAATACGCGGCGTTCTCGCTATACGCCGCGTCTCCGCGCGTCTTCCACAGCGGATCATCCAGCTCCTTCGCTGCAGCATACTTGTGCATTTCCGAGGACAAGAAAACCAGGCGTTTGGGGCGATTAATCAGACAAGTAAGAACGTACGGCGCAATTGTATTTACAGCCGCCAGCGCGGGGATGCCCTCGTTTGTTTTACGCACCGGACCACGGAATAAGCCTGCGTTATGGATTATAGCGTCAAAGCTACCCAATTTGTTGACTTGAGCTGCTAGGTCCTTGGTTTCAGAGAGGCTGGATAGGTCGCCTGTTACGACTGTTTCGGCACCGGGACAGGCGGTGGTGGCGTCGGCGGCGCGCTGTGGGTTGCGGGCGTGTAGGACGACGGTGTGGCCTTGGGATATGAGGCGCTGGGCAGCGGCGAGGCCGAGGCCGTCGGACGAGCCGGTTATGAGGATGCGGGCCATGATTGTAAGAGATGGTAGGAACTAGTGAGTGTGGTACAAGTGTTGCGTGTGGTGTGAATGCATTTTGGAGTCATTAGTATTGGTGTTGATGGGTGGCCTTGCGTGGTGGGAATTGTCCAATCATGTTAACTGGATTTCATGACGTAGTAGCTGGGGCATCAGCATCGAAATGCTACATATTTGCCTGGCCTGTGGGGTATTTTTCGAGGGGGAGGATTCGGGGACTACTGATGGCCGTGTGCTGGGGAGCGGGGCGATTGGGGAACGGGAACTTCTAAGTACCGATCGGAATGTGGTTAACAGCGCACGTCTCCTTTGCTCACTTGTAGCATTCCGCGCAGCACAATCAGAGTGCAGAAAATTTGATATCGAGATGAATTCTTGCCATACATTTCCATATTATCCCAGCAAGCGTCAGCAAACATAGTCTGAGCTTTGCAGCGGTGTGGGACAAAATCGCGCCCTTTCTATGTAGAGGAAGATTTGCGACGGCAGGATGAATACGCCCGAACTCCGTGATATGGATGCCTTGATGAAGACCACGATGTACTAGTGGAGTATATAAAACCTTCTCTGCTGCTCGATGAATATCGTGCTCTAACCACATCTTTCAAGCAGATACTCAATACCACAGCATGGCACTATCCACACCTCCCCAACTCAAAGTCCTTATCAACGGCGCCGGCATCGCAGGCTCATGTCTAGCATACTGGCTCACAAGAGCGCGACTCAATGCTTCCATCACAGTTCTCGAGCGCTCCCCCTCACCCCGAGTAACAGGCCAATCAATTGAGATCCGCGGTACAGCCATTTCCATAGTTGACAAGATGAACTTGCTGCCAGAAGTACTCGCACGCAACACAACCGAACAAGGCACCCGCCTCGTCAACGCCTCCAACAAGATCATCGCCGAATTCGGAAAAGGCGAGGCATTCACATCCGAGTACGAAATCCTACGCGCAGATCTCTGCGGTATCTTCCTCGACGCAACACGCAATGCGCCAAACGTACAGTACCAATACGGCGACCACGTGACCAGCGTCTCGCAAACCTCCGACAAAGTAAACGTGCAATTCCACAGCGGTACCACCGACTCTTTCGACCTCATTGTCGGCGCCGACGGCTCCACCTCGCGAATCCGCTCGATGGTGCTGAGCGACGAGGCGCAGAAGAACTGCTACAATTTCATCGGCCAGTACATTGCGTACTTCAGCATCCCTCGTATACCATCTGATACAAACCACTGGTACTGGTACAACGCACCCAAGGGCCTCGCCCTCATGCTCCGTCCGCACCGCAACGACAGGACAGTGGGATGCTACATGGGCGTCACGACGCCCGCGCACGGCCACCGTGATCCAGCCGCCGAAAAGGCAATGGAAGGGGGACCGCAAGCCCAGAAAGAGTTTTTGACCGAGTACTTCAAGGATGCAGGGTGGCAGGCCCAACGGATATTAAAGGGAATGCATCGTAGTGACGATTTTTACATGAGTCGGTCGGCGTACGTCAAGTTGCCTACGTGGACGAACCACCGCGCTGTGCTGCTCGGTGACGCAGCGCACGCGACGTTTGGGAGCGGGACGACGCTTGCGGTGCAGGGCGCGTATTATCTGGCGGGTGAGCTGGGCAAAGTGCGGAGGAGCGAGGATGTGCCGGATGCGTTGAAGAGGTATGAGAAGGTGTTTAGACCGGTTCAGGCGGTGGATGGGACGTTACCGCCGGGATTCCCGCAGATGGCGTTTCCGCAAACGGAGTGGGGGCTTCGCTTGCGGGATGCGATTGCGTGGGCAGTGGCGAAGAGCAAGGTGTATAAGTTGTTGCCGAATGACAAGCCGGACGAGTCGCAGTTGCCGGTGTATGAGTGGACGAGTATTTAAGAAATTCGTTGTGTTGAGATGAAGCGATGAATTTGTTTTCTCTCAATCTTGCTCTTTCGTAGATATATGCTGTTTTTTAATGATATCTTGTACTTAGCTTCAGCCGTACTTTCTCTGCACATGAATAATAGATATTACTGCGTTGAAGAGAAAACTCATAAATGAGAATACAATATGTTAATCGTTTCCCCCATGCACGTGATACTAGACCTTGAATGATTCTCATCGTGCAACTAGTGAAAGGTACGGTAAGCGAAAAGGCGAATACACAAACAACGACAAGCGTACCTGCGCGAAGGTCTGCTACACGAGTCAGTGACTTCTAAACCCACCTTAGCCTCACACACTTCTCTATGTGCATCAAGCTATTCGGCTAGGTACGCCACTGCCACGCTAAGTAGTTCGTAATGCTGCAAGGTACGAGGCGGGATGGAACGAGGTATGATAGATAGAAGTTTGTTCAAGTTCAGGTCGAGTGCATGGCTCACAAAGCAGACATGATTCCAATTTCAGATTTCTAGATAGAAACGTAACAATGTTGAGATAATCTTTGTACTAACGTTATGCTTACATTAAAGACACGCGGTGCGTTGAAAGGAGGACTGTTCGTAGTAAAAAGAAATTCGCGGTAGCAAATATCATGAATAAGGCATTAATTCGTTCCTCCGTTTTGCGCCCAGAAAATTGTAAAAGTAAAATGGATAAGAGTAGACTCGCAGTTGGAGCCAACAAAGTAAACGACAGGGTTCACAAAACCCTTTGAGAAGCGGAAGCGTCGTCCTATGAGATGTATACAACGGCTAAAAAGCCAAAAACGCTAAATGCTGACTGTTGCGATGAGAGGCTGAGAAGAACGCCGCGCGCTATGATGAGAAAGGAAATTGTACTGTGTGGGTCGTGGGGTTCGTCTAAGCGGCAACCGTGTGGGATCGGAACAGCATCTTCAAGCCGGATGGTTCCTTTTCCTTCTTCCTACTGCTCTCTTTGCCGCTCTTACTTGAGGTGTCCTTGCCAACTTTACTCGAGCTATCCCTACCGACCTTGCTTGAGCTGTCTTTTCCAACCTTACTCGAGCTGTCTTTTCCAACCTTGCTCGAGCTATCCTTGCCAACCTTACTTGAAGCGCGCTTGGACTCGGAGGACTTGGACTCAGAGGGCTTGGACTTGCTACGATGTGACTTGTGTCGTGATTCGCTGGTGGTGGTCCTCTTGGACCTGGTGCTGCGGCGCGACTTGAGGTCATCTTCATCAAGAATACCCGCGTCGCAAAGCTCTCGTGATACTCCGGGGGTAATGAACTCGCCATCGACGCTGGTACCGCAGCTTTCGGCCTCGATGTCAGCAATTCCACGGCGCCACTTCTCGACGCGGCTGAGTTCCTGCGGCTGAAGCTCATCCAGCTCGTTACTGGGCTCTTCTATGGCAGCGGGGACGGCAGCGGGAGCAGTAGCGGCACGAGAAATCATGGGCTGCACGGGGGCTTCGAGAGGGTCGAACTGGTTTTGGGTTTGGATCTTCTTGATGATCTTGTACCCACCGAGGGCGACAATAGTAACGCCCACGGCAACACCTCCAGCAATCATAAACTGAGGGCTGAGAAGTAGTGCAGCGACTGCAGGAAAGCTGCCCTTGAGCGACATGAGAACACCAGGTCCCATTTTGGTGACGAGGGCGCTAATCTCGGCTAGCGTAAGCGAGACGGCGGCTAGCGCCTCTGGGTTCTTCTGTAGGTTCTCGATGATGGCGGTGGCTGTGTACTGGAGGGCGTTTGCCTCATCGAGAAGCATTTCGATCTTGGAGGCCTTTTCTTTCAATTCGAGCTCCTCGATCTGCGTGTCTGGTAGGGGTGGGGGCACATCGCCGTATGCGAGGTCCATATCGACGTCGGCGGTTTTGGCGCGGGGCTGGTCGGAATGCCTCCTCGCAATCTCTTTTCCGTGTGAGTCTTGGCCATTGAGGTCAGCCTCGAAGCGATGGCGGCTGCTTCGTGGAGCATCGGTATGGCCGCGCTCTAGGGGAGGGCGCCTGGAAGACTTGGATGCCTTTGAGCGATGGGAAGTCTGGGAGCGGGTGTCGTCATCGATGCGCATAGCATTTATGCTCTTTGAGAGTTCCTTCTCCTTGACAGCGGCATCGCGCTCAGCTTTAATTTCAGCCTTGCGCTCGCGGTATGCAGCCTTGGCCTCCTTGAAGACGCCAAAGATGTGCTTGCTCTGGAAGGGGAGTGGTCAGTATGTGTATGTAGTATGTAATGTAGGCGAGGGTAGGGTAAAAGAGGGGCTAGCTGAATTTGTCGACTACTTACACTGCTCACCACCTTGCCGCTCTTGTTGATCACTGTAATGGTTTCACCGAGTCCTACGGCCATCCTGACGTACTAGGGGCAGGTTGTTCCTGCAGTATGCACAACGGGCGGGACGACTGGGTTTTTGTGCGACCAGAAGGGCGTTGCGGTGAGGGTGGTTGTACTTGTGGTTCCGGTGTGTGAGGCGGTCAGGAGGGATCAATGCTCGCGGAAACGGGCAGCTGGCGCAACTCCACAACAAGGTTCCACCTAGGCCGTCTGTTTGTCGCGGGCGGGTGGCGGGCTCTATAAGGGGAGTGCGAGTCACAGTCCTGGCGGGATTACTGTCGGGGGTAGATTCGGGAGTGAGGCGATTTTGCGCCAACTGCGACACGCAGGCCATGATGACAGTGGAACCGCTGCGAGGGCGCAGACTGGCCGGAAGCAAGATGCATCGAAGGCCTCCACGCGACTGCCGTGTCGTCTCGGCCAGTACAGGAGGGGCAAGGCGGGCAGGCGTGTCGCCGTGTCAATGGGTGGTGCTAGGGACGCTACCATGGCGGCCGGATATGCGGGCAGCGAGACGCTGCATCAGATCCCTTTGGGCAGGGCATACTATTGGCGCGCGGCCCAGCCACTATGTTTCTTGCTGCCGACGTGGTGAACGTGTCGCTGCTGCGAGTGGCCGACTAGCCCTCTGTGCTGCCTCAGCTTCTGCGCGTGCTGATGCCATGGTGCAGACTGTGGTTGATGCCCAAGCTGCCGCCCGGAGGGGGGGGAGGGGGCTGCGGGATTTGCGTGACCAGCTGGCAGCGCTCCAGTCTACTTTTCGCTACTTTTCGCTGCTGGGGGGCGGGGGATGCTGGTCTTGACCGGCCTTGACAGGCCCTGGAGTGGCCCTTGAAAGTCCCTTGACTGGCCCTGCCCGGTTCTGAACCGCGCCTGCCGTGGCGCATGCTATGGCGCATGCTGTGGCGGTGCATCCCTTAACTCACCGAAGCTGTGGCTTTTCGAAGGGTCCAGACTGCCAGCGGTCGGTGCCAAGGCCTTCTCTCTGCTTCTGCTGCCGGCCTCTCGTTGTGACTACGTACCACCCAATAATTGTAATAGCATGCAAGGCTGCGTAAGACGTGGTCATGCCCTTTATTTTTCTCTTCTCTTTTTCCCTCTTTTCCCCGTAACATCAGCGGCGGCTGCTCCCCTCCAAGTGTGCCATCATTGTGGCTTGGAGCTCGCGGCTCCTCCTCGTCATCCCACGTCCACCGACTCTCAGGCTGCTTTTTCATATATTCACCGGTAGTAACAGCTTAGGTTTCCACCTACGTATGTATCGAATTGTCCGGTGCACTGGCCATGGCCTTTGCTATCGGAATGTCGGTATCGTGACTCTTCGCTCAGCCGGGGCAGAACACGACTTCACACCGTGGACCGACGATCACCACTCCATTCTTGACGTTTGCAATGGCTAACGGAACACACCCGTTCCTTTAAGTATGCATCACTATGTGGGTGCGTAACCCAGCGACCCTCTTCCACGTCTTTTCGCGTAGCACTGGCCAAACGGAAGCCGAGCCCAAAGCCGTCGTCGCTGTGACTGCTGCGCCTGCCATGACTGTAACTCCGGAGCTGGCTCTCCGCAATGCGAACACGTATCCGGCTTCGCAAACGGTCAAGCACACCACATTTATGCAATGCATTGCTAGCCTTGAGTGATGGTCGAGCGCTGGTTGTAGCGTAGACAGAATGCTCCCAATGGAAGGGGAGACATTCCCATACACACATATGGATTGCATATCGCCGTGAGCATCGGTAGCCTTCTTCTCATCACATTGCCATAGTCATGCAAGGTAATCAAGCAAAAGGAACCAGCGATAAAGGGGCTAAGGTATCTCGTCACTTGGTCCTGATACACCCTTCAAGCCCAAAGATGGCGCCATCTCAGGGTCATCGCTCGCCATGTACGAGCGGTGACGCTGACACCATGTGTGAGCACCAGTGCCTGAGCTCTCCTGCGACTTCGTCGACGTCGAGAGACGATGAGACGTTCTCCGACACGACACTCGACGATGTACTCGAAGACGACGAGCCGCTATCTCCTTGTTCAGATACCTTGACCGGGAGTGCGTCTTCGCATAGCACAGACACTTCTGCCCGTGCCATTTTCCCTTTGCATCTCATTTCAGGCTGCAGCTCAACTGGCAGAAACACAATGTGTACCTTTTCGCGGACCATTACCGCAGAAGAAGGCAGAAGGAAGTTTTTGGAATTGAGAGGTACGTAAGACGCGTGACCGTGACCATGGTCGAGGTGTGGTGTGGTGTGCTGGGCACGTAGTCAATGGATAGCCCCGCAGGCGGCACACCTAGACCCTAGAGCTCCGTCATCGCTTCGCTCGCTCCCTTGCCCGCTCAAACCATCACACGCGACCATGCAGGAACAACACCAAGGGCGTACTTTGGAGCCAGGCTGACCATGCCCACAGCAGTCCCTCCGCACGATGATACCGCCATGGGCACCGTGGGCACAGCAGACCCGGACCACCCACTCCCGTTCATGGATCGAACGCCCGCGCTCTCCCATCGCATGAAGCACGACAAGTCTATCCTGGCACTGGCACTGTCCTCGCAATACATCTTTGCCGGCACACAGGGCGGAGAGATATTGGTACGGGCAGCAGAGAATTTTGAACTTTCCTGCATCTGATGGCGTATTAGGTTTACAGCCTCGATACCTACGAGCTTCGTAGAGTCATACATGCGCACAAGGGCAGCGTGCTTGGCTTGTGCCTGTCGCAAGACCGCAAATGGCTCTTCTCGAGTGCGGCAGACCCCATTGTCAATGTCAGTGATTATTTCTGTCCACTGAGCGTGCGTACTAACTCGCCAGGTCTGGTGCACGTCGACATTCAAGCATCTCTATGCCCTCTGGTCTCCCTATGACATTGGTGACATTTTCTGTGTCGCCTACTCGTCCCAACACCATACTGTATACCTTGGCGCCCAAAATACAAGCATACAATGGTATGACTTGAAAGAAAAGGATACCCGGCCCACGCCCAGCCTCTCTTCACGCCCGACCGAGCGCAAGAACAGATTCTTTGACTCGCTCGGACCCGGTGGTGCCCAAACACCAAGGCCTGCTGGCGCAGATACAAGGCCGCGAGATGCAGCGGGTGGACAAGAACTGCAGATCGACAGTCATGACATCTGTCAGTTTGCCCACTATGGATACGTACACTGCATGCTCGTGGGGAGCGGCATACTGCCCGAAGCACCATCGGAAGAAGTGCTAGTTTCCGGAGGTGGAGACGGACGCATCCTGTTATGGAGAATAGATCCGTCACAGCGGGGCAGCATATCAGCCATCTACACACTCGAAGACGGGAGAGAAGAGGGCGAATCAATCCTGTCCCTGGTCAGAGAAGGGTCTTTCCTGTACAGCGGACGCTTCGATGGCGAAGTCAACGTGTGGGACCTGGAGACCAGGCAACTAGTGCGAAGCCTAAAGGCGAGCACTGGCGACGTGCATACCTTGTCGTTAGGCTCCGGTGCTCTGTATGCCGGTGGTAAGACTGGTGCTATGCAGGTGAGTCTTGGTATGAGCGGGCTTGAGCGGGCCAATCTGACGTGCTCAGAAATTCAACGAGCATTATGAGACCATTACGACTTTCCAAGCACACGATGGCTTGATTCTCGCATCAGCCTTCACTCGCTATGCGGAAAAGTCAATACTGGTCACGGGCGGCAATGACAACACCGTCGTCGTGTGGGAGGTTAAGGATTGCGCGGAGCCGGATGCCGCTACAAGAAGAAGCAACAATGGTGCGTACACGCTGGCATCCGTGAACCCGCACTTCTAATGTGGTGTGCAGATCTCATGGTGGAGTCTTTGAGTCAATTCGTCTCGTTTCGGACCGTATCGTCGCTGCCCAAGTATCGTGCAGACTGCCGCCGAGGTGCATCCTACCTTAGATCGGTTTTTCAGAATTTTGGTGCCGTAACCGAGATGATCAACACTACCGACTACAACCCAATAGTATTTGCCAAGTTCCGTGGTAACCCCGCCACAGCGGCATCGCGAAAGAAGATTTTGTTTTACGGCCATTACGATGTCATACCTGCAGAAAATGAGCAGCGCAAGTGGAAGCATGATCCCTTCACTCTTATAGGAGAAGGGGGCTACTTGTATGGCCGTGGCGCATCCGATAACAAAGGGCCCATCATGGCCGCCATCTATGCCGCACATGAATTGGCCAATGAGCAGAGCCTAGATTCTGACATCATTTTTCTCATCGAAGGTGAAGAGGAAAGTGGCTCTCGTGGCTTTGAAAAGGCCGTACGGGCTAGGAAAGACCTCATCGGTGACGTTGACTGGATTCTCCTAGCGAACAGCTACTGGCTCGATGACCATGTGCCATGTCTGACGTATGGACTGCGAGGCGTAATTCACGCTACTGTGCAGATTGAGAGTAAGCACCCGGACTTGCACAGTGGTGTTGACGGCAGCGCACTACTGGATGAGCCGCTCAAGGACCTCGTCATGTTGCTTTCAAAATTGACTGCTCGACATGGCAAGGTCCAGATTCCTGGTTTCTATGACCCCATCTTGCCTCTGGCTGATGATGAGAGGGAGCTGTACACTGAGATCACTAATACGCTCTTGCGCTGCAACCCTGACCTGGGCGACGCAGATGAATTGGCACAATCACTGATGCGTAGATGGCGCGAGGCTTCTCTCACTATACATCGCTTCCAGACATCGGGCCCAGACAACTCGACCATTATCCCGCGTCTTGCAAAGGCAGCTCTGTCTATCCGTCTGGTACCCAACCAAGAAGCCGGGGATGTAGCCAAGGCACTGAAGTCGTTTCTGCAAGATGAGTTTGAGCAACTCGACTCGAAAAACGAACTCAAGGTTACTATTGACCATCAAGCTGAGCCATGGTTGGGCGACTTTGGCAACGAAATATTCCAGACGCTCGAACGCGCCATCATGTCGGTATGGGGTCCGCGACTGGGCCAAAGGAGAGAGAGCATGTCAGCTGCAAAAGCCTCGGACTACTTTTCAGCGAATTCAAAGAGTGCAACAGAAGTCTCTTCTGCTACTAAGAAATCCGCTGTCCCCACAACGTCGAACACCCTAGCCAATTCTTCCGACCCGTCTCTTTCCACTGCAGTCGATCCAGGCTCTGCTGCTTCCACACCAAATCCGACGGAGGAGGAGTGTGTTCCACGCAAGCCTCTTTATATCCGTGAGGGTGGTTCCATCCCCAGTATCCGGTTCTTGGAGAAGGAATTCAATGCGCCTGCTGCGCATCTTCCGTGCGGCCAGGCAAGTGACAGTGCACATTTGGATAACGAGCGGTTGAGGTTGGTCAATCTATACAATAGTAAGAAGATTTTCAAAGAGGTATTTAGGGAGTTGCCTCGGAAATGAGGGGGGTGTTGTAGTGGTATTGGAGTTGGAGGGTTAGTCAATGGACTGTGAAGTGATCTTTTTTTTTCCCACATAAAATCAGTGATTATTTTGTAGTGAATAGGGAGGTGTAAGTTCAGGAGAGTTGAATGCTTGAACAATGTGCCTTTGGCTATATTCAACATGGCCATGGCGTGGTTTTTGATACTTGATACCGCATGAAGTTTGTTACACAATTTCGTACTAGCCCATGGAGCCATGTATTATTACTCGAAACCCATTTTGTATTAGAAAAAATGAATAGCGCTGACGAAATGGTTCTTGCTTTCCACACCTTGCACCATACCCGTATTACTACTACGCCCCCCCCGCATTCTGTCCCGAGTGGGGTAAGAGTAAGCTTCCCAACCTCTTGTTTTCCGCCAAAAGACACCAGCCCCCCTTGTTGTTCTATCGTTCCCCTTTGCACCCTGCGTCCCTGCAGTATCTATTTTCCCAAAGGCATCTAATTGCCGTATTCCCGATTGATTCGTCGTGAGATCAGGTTGGCTTGTTACTTGTTCTGTTGAGCAGCAGCACAAGCACAGACCAGAAGAGAGGATCAGCTACTAAACCCAAATCGAGGCAGAGATCAGACCAGAGTTGCACCTTTTTTGCGCGTCTTGTTCAAGGTAAGGATGGTTCCGGCCGCGGAAGTGCGGGATGTTGTACCTCAAAGTTTGAAACGAGAATAGGGGCTCATATGTGTGTGTGTGTGTAGAATGCAGGGCGTACTTACGAGTTGGGACGTGGGACTAACTGAGTCATCCAGGTGATAAGTTGGCAGGTGGTTTATTTTTGTCTGAAGCTGACGCATCTTTGTCGTTTCTCTTCTCACAATACATGACGAGATAGAACGATTGGAACGCATTCACTCAGCTTCTCAGCAGCACGGTCAAAAACATCGAGTTCTTATTAGTAATAAAGGAAGAAAGAGAAAATGGGAGTCTTTTATGAAACAATTCCGGATAGCCTGGTATCATGGATCCATGAACAGAAAATGTTCTGGGTGGGCACCGCACCGCTGGCAGGCAATGGTCACATTAACATTTCGCCCAAGGGGGGCCAGGGACAGCAGTTTGGGGTGCTGGATGAACGCACGTTTTGGTACATGGATATGACGGGGAGTGGGGTGGAGACGACTGCGCATTTGCATGAGCCGGGGAATGGGCGGATTTGCGTAATGGTAAGTTCCCAGTTTGCTTCCTCTTTCTCCTCACAAGATGGGCGGGTTTGCGAGTCACGACGAAAATACATACCATGACAGTTTTTGTCTAACAGCAGCTGAAAACATCATACTTTGTAGTTCACAGCATTCACGGGACCCCCCAAAATCGTTCGAATCTGGGGCACAGGACGGGCGCTGGAAAACGGAACCCCAGAGTACGAAGCTTTCGTGCAAGACCGCAAGCTCTCATCAGCATTCAGCTCGCGCAGCATCATCGTCGTCGACGTGCACCAGTGCGGAACGTCGTGCGGCTTCTCCGTCCCGTACTACGACTTCGTGGGCCACCGGGATATCCTCGAGAAGCACTTTGCGACTAAGCAGAAAAAGTACGAGGAAGGGAACAAGGAAGAGTCAATTGACAGGTATTGGGCGTGGAAGAGTCAGAAGAGTATTGATGGGCTGCCGGGCATGAAGAGGGGGATCGAGTTTGCGGAGAAGGAAGGCGTGGCGCCGTTGAAGAAGATGGTGGGGAGGTATGCGCCTGAGAACCAGGCGAGGGAGGGGGCGAGGGAGAAGTTGGAGCCGGTGCATTTGCTGCTTGTGTTGTTGCTGGGGATCGTGATTGGGGGTGCGATGGCGCTGAGTGTTGTTACGCCGGAGCGGTTGCAGGCGTTGAGAGAGAAGAGTGTGGTTGTGTGAGTAGGTATGGAGAAGAAACGTTGTGTCTGGGACTTTTTTTTTTAGTTATCTTGCTGTGACGTAGCAATTATGTAGTAGTGTGGCGTTTCTCATTGTTGATGCGTCAGAATGCGAGTGTCTTTGGGGAGAACAAAGAGCGGGCTTAGTAGATGGTCATGTGACTGGCGCCGAGGACTACTACACCACGTATGGATGAGGTTGCATTGACGAACGGATATCTCGGTCTTGGGACCTGGCTGGCGAAGGGATATCACTGCTTATTGCAGGGCAGAGTGGTGCGGGTCGTGGCGTTTATGCCGCGGCCGTTGAACAGATGGAGTATACGAGACGGGCGTCGAGGCGTGCTAGGCGTGCTAAGCGGGTGTGGGATGGGATGGCGAAGCGAGGAACAAGTGGGGGGCCTGGGCCAACCCACCGCTACCTCAGTGTCGGGAAGGTGCAAGCGGTCCCATTACTCTAAAAGTATACATGTGTTTGCCCATTGGTGCCGTATGTGTGCGTGTACGTGTGCGTGTAGTATCAATAGGCGCGCTCCCGTGGTTTGCGCGCATGCATGGGGCGGGCCCTGAGCACCCACAGACACAGACACAGACACAGACAGATAGAATACTTATGCACGTGCTGACTTTTGTTATCCCGCGTGCTGATAGACGATATCGTCGTTTCCCCACCAAGGCGGGCAATTTAAAGGGCCCGGTAACGAGCGATAGGCAAAATTCCCATATACACTACACTGCACACATACATATGTACGTACATAATACATATAGACGCCAAGCTCACGTGCGCGCTGAGACTTGCCGAGGCCTAGCTTGCACCTGCCCCAGGGCTTAATCTATCCAACCGACAATGGCGATCGTTCCAATCCCCGGCCTTTGCTCTATCAATCCAACACACACATGACGTTCGATATACGCCAAAGGAATGCCGCTCCTCAGCCGCCCTCGTAAAGGATAAGCACCATGGTTTATCGTATTGTAATACTAACGCCCGCGCCGTCCTGTCGGCGCAACCCCCCAATGCCCTAACAGCGACACGATTGGCTGACTCGGACCCAGTCTTCCGAGCAAACATTATCACCACGATAGAGGAGTACAAGGAGAAAAAAATCTGTCGTGGACTCGGATCCTCCTCGGTCGCATCGCAAAGCTTATCTCACGCCTCAATGGTTCTGTCATGTCTTGTCAGTGTGTGTGTGTGTGTAAAAGCGGTGGGCGCCGATGTTTCTGGCGCTGAGGGGCAAGCCAGAGACGCCTTGTCCGACGCCCAGGTCTTGGGGGCCCAGAGAATATTCCAACATACGACGACGCGGTGGATCTCTAATGAGCGGCTGCGAGTCTGGGGGCGAATGGGCGAATGGTAGCGCGGATGGTGTGCTTGGCCAAGTCAGCGGTACTGGCTAAGACCCCAAGCTTCCAGCCATTATCTTGTTCTCCCCGGGCTAAGCGGGCGGCGAACGGCCGTGGCACACACACACCCCTGGTCGGTCTTATCCGATCTCTGTGGTGTCTTGTTCTTCTGTTGCATATCTCGACACCATTGTTCTCTGATATCGCCCGCAAAGACCAGTGGTTGGCTGGTTGGCCTGATGGCACCATAGGGCGACCCGCAAATAGCCGCATTCAGGCCCTCAGCAACCTGATACCTCGACGAGGGCATGCATGGCCCGCACACCCATCCGCCGGGTCTAGAGAAGCAAATGGGACGGTGGTAGCGCATCTGGGCGGTGCTTGGGAGGGCTGGTAGCGGGGTAGCGGTGCCCTCCTTTAGGCAGGAGATAAGAACAAGGCCATGCCACCTGGGCGCCACCGCGAATTGTTATCTTGCACGGGGCAAGCTCTCTTGTCCTCCAGCTTGCCAGTGGTGGTTAGCAACTTGGCGAGGCTTGAGTAGGCCGTACCGCCTCGGCGATGCGGTGCGAAAACAGCTTCGTGCCGCTCTATTCACTCACGCGCCGATTGCCCTCTTAGGTGTCCCAGCCGCGGTGGCAATGCCCGCTGTGCTGATGCCACATACCGCGACACTGTCAATACACCGCTGATCCTTGCTCCAGCGTGCGCGCCTTCCTCATTTGGCCTCAGCCTGGGGAGCACGATGTTGGTCCCGTCATTTGCGTGCTCTAATTAAATACACCTTCACTCGGCCATTCTCACAGCTTCTGCTTCTTCAGGGCCTTCTCTCTCTCACTCTTCCTCACTGCGACAATCCATATAGCTGCCATTGGCTGCTCTTCGCAACAGGCCCAGATCCCCCGGTCATTCTCTTCCACCACCGCCCAACATGCCTGTCGGCGACGCTGGTGAAGTCGTACGTCCCACTCTCGCAAATAAACAATGCCGTTGCAATGCCCTCCTAACACGTTCTGCAGCAAGCCGTTGGCTTGGACCCTGCCCTAGTTGACGCCTCGGGTGACCCCACACGCCAGCACCCTGAGCAACACACCGTTGGCGCCCCCGCCTACCTTCACTCCGAGGGAAAGGCCACGCTTCAGGATGCCTATCTCTCAGAGGAAGATGATTTCCCCACCGAGGAGGAGCTCGCTACCCTTCCTCGTGTCCCTGCCAGGATTCCATGGAAGATCTTCACTGTACGTTTCTCCTCACGCCAACTGCACGTGAGAACCACGCTGACCCCATTGACTAGATTGCGTTTGTCGAATTGGTTGAGCGCATGAGTTACTACGGTACTGTTGCCGTCTACTCCAACTACATCGCTAAGCCCCTCTTAACCCCTACTGGTGCTGCCACCAAACCCAGCGATGCTGAAGCCCAGCCTGGTGCCCTGGGCATGGGCAAGCAAGTTGCCTTCAGCTTGACCACTTTCAACGCCTTCTGGGTCTACGTCTGCCCCCTTTTCGGTGCATGGATTGCCGACACCTACCTCGGTCGTTTCAAGACTATTCTCTACTCCGTCCTTGTTGCTGAAGTCGGTCACCTTATCCTCGTCGCTTCCGCCGCCCCTGGGGTCCTCAAGAACCCCGACACTGCTCTCGGCGTCTTCATTCTCGGTCTCATCATCATGGGTCTCGGAACTGGAACCTTCAAGCCTAACATTGCTCCCCTCATTGCCGAGCAGATTCCCCAGGAGAAGATGCGTGTTGAGACCCGTGGCACCACTCGCGTCATTGTTGACCCTGCTGTCACCACCACCCGCATCTACAACTGGTTCTACTTCTTCATCAACATTGGAGCGCTTGTCGGTCAGATTAGCATGGTTTACGCTGAGCGATACGTTGGTTTCTGGCTGGCTTACTTGATCCCTACCGTCATGTTCATCGTTGCCCTTCCCGTTTTGATCTTCTGCAAGAAGTTCTACATCCTCCGCCCCCCGAGCGGCAACGTCATGGGCCCTGCTTTCAAGCTTCTCTTCAAGGCGCTCGGTGGTGGCATGACTGCCAACCCCCTCACAACCTGGAAGAACTGGAACAACGGCACCATGTGGAACTCCGTCAAGCCTTCCACTCTTGGCGCCAACAAGCCTAGCTGGTACAACTTTGATGACGCCTGGGTCGATGAGGTTGCTCGTGGATTTGCCGCTTGCTCTGTTTTTTTCTGGGTCCCCATCTTTTGGCTTGCCTACCGCCAGATGGACTCTAACCTTACCCAAATGTGCGCGACCATGAAGCTTGGTGGTGTCCCCAACGACATTCTCTCCAACCTTGACCCCATTGCCATTATCATCATTGTAAGTTTGACTCGGCGCTGCTGATTCCGAAAATGTTACTAACTTGACCTCAGGTGCCAATCATGGATACCGTCATCTACCCCTTCCTCCGCAAGCGTGGAATCCGCTTCACCCCCATCAAGAAGATCACTGCTGGTTTCATTCTCGGAGCCTTCGCCATGGTCTGGGCCGCCGTTCTCCAGCACTACATCTACAAGACCTCTGGCTACTACGAGACCCACGACCCCGACTACAAGACTGACATCTCCGTCTGGGCCGTTACCGGTGTCTACGTCCTCATTGCCATTTCCGAAATTTTCGCTTCGGTCACCACCCTCGAGTACGCTTTCACCAAGGCGCCCAAGAACATGAGGTCTCTTGTGCAGTCCGTCCAGCTCTTCACAACTGCTTTCTCCGCCGCTCTCGCCCAGGCTTTCACTCCTCTTACTGCTGACCCCCACATCACCTGGAACTACGGCAGTGTCGCCATCATCTCTTTCGTCACCGGTATTGCTTTCTTCTTCGCCTACCGTACCATGGACAAGCAGGAAGACTCGCTCAACCTGTTGCCCACTGGTCACCTTGGTACGGAGGAGCAGGCGGCCGACATTGAGAGGCGTCAGAGTGTCACCGCCACTGCTGAGAAGCACTAAATGTCTCGCATTGATGTAAATGATGCGAGGTGATTTGTTAGACATTTTACTGTTCAATGCTGAAAAACGATGATATACCCCAAACTCATGTGTTCAAGAAGTGCAATGAGATTGATTGCATGTTCGCTGTCGCGGCCGGCAACATGCTCTATACCTAGTCCCGAATTAATACAAAATGTTTGTTCAAAATAAGCTCTATTTGCTATGACTTGTGAAATGATTACCTTTGTTGCAGAGGTTGTTGGTCATGCCTTAAAATAACTGTATTCGACGTTCCTCTATCAATTCTTAGGTATATAATTACTCATTTGCAATCCATGGTTGTTCCCCAACATTTGGGTTCTTGACAGGTGTTGATTGGGGTTGCTTAGGGCGGTATCTCGGTGTTCCATGTCGTGTACCATGGTTGAGCACTATGTCGACTACAAGCACCAATGGTACCATTCGCTTTTATCTTGTCGCAATGCCAACTAATATATATCAACGTCCCCCTGGCCCCGTCAACTTTTACAAGCTTTTGACATCTTCTTACTTCTCAGACAGCGAGACAGTGTGCACCAGCGGGGGTTCTCACAGTGATCACACATATACCACAATAACAGCCACAACAACGCGCCGATATGTCTGACACAGACTCACAATGCTGGCCTCACAGCACACTCCTCACAATGCCGTCCAACACGGATTATATAAAAGTTCTCAACAGGCTTTCTCCCTTTTGGAATGAACAGCTAGACGACTGTACAACTCTTTCAGCCTTTGTTTCGCATCCGCCAAAACGCAAAACAACAAAGTTTAAATCAATATACCATCCAAGCTACTACTATCCAGAAATGGCTTCCTTCGCTTCTCCAATGACACCAGCAGAACTGAAATACGTTCTGGAAGCGAAGACACGAGACAATGGACTCACGCAATCTGGGATTCTCCAGTGCTGGCTACAAGGGATCATCGGGACCAACATGCCTCTCAGCATGAGCAACAGTGCAGCAACCCTCGCACTTCAGGACGCTACCATAGTTGGGCTAGATGCAGAATGGTACGAGCACGACTCGTCTTTGATAACTGAACTGGGTGTCTGCATCCTCGATCCTCGGAGCATTCTCAAACCTAGCAGTACCAGTACCATAGGTCCGTCATCAGTGTGGGACATTCTCGCGGCGCTGGAAACCCACCACGTACGTATCAAGCCGCACGCGCACCTGGTCAACAAAGACTTCTGCAGCGGATATCCCGAGAACTTCCAATTCGGAAGTACAACCTTTGCAAGCATCCCAACCGCCCAAGAAATGCTGCGGTCCATCTTCCTCCGCCACGACGAACATGCCTTCCCTCGCCCCATCATCTTCATCGGGCATGCTGTAGACAACGATTATGAAGTCCTCAAGCAGCGCTTCGGCATCGATGTCTTAAGTCTAGGCATAATCGTCTCAACCCTTGACACCCAAACCATAGCCATAGAACAGTCACTCTCCCCCATGAACCGTCAGATCTCATTAAAAAATCTCCTCGCACACTACGGAATCCAAGAGCAGTACCTGCACAACGCAGGCAACGATATCGTAACCACCCTCATCACCGCCCTCCTCATGACCCATCCCACCACCTCCTCCCCAACACCCTCAACCCTCGCCTACGCAAACCTCAAACCCCTCCTCACAGCCTCCAATACCGCCTCCTCCCCGCACCACCCCTCCTACGGCCAACTCCGCTTCTGTACAAAATGCGACTCGCAGCTGCACACTCTGCGGCACTGCAAAGTATCAATGCTACACTGCGAGTTTTGCGCTGGAGACCCGGAGTTAGTGGCGCAGTCCCATACGCATAAGACGGAGAAGTGTGTCGAGGGTGCGAGGGCGAAGAAGGCGAGGAGGACGCAGAATGCGGTGCCGTGTCAGTGGTGTGTGCAGAGTACGGATCCGAAGAGGTATAAGGGGAGGGAGGCGTATGGGCATGATAATGGGGAGTGTCCGTTTTTGGAGGGGTAGTAAGATGGGCAGAGATGTCTCGATTTTCTTTTTTCTGTTTGGGGAATTTGCTGTGGGGGAGTTTTTTTTTTGGATATTGTAAGTACTTTGAGAGTACTTCTTAGAGCTGATCCTCTTTTGTTTTGTTTTTGTTGGATAGATGAAGTAGTTAGCAAGTCGTAACATTCCCCATGATTTCCTAAATTTAAAAAAAAAACTTATTTAAAACATATCCGTTCCATTGGCCTACATGCTCGTCTCAACGTAACTAACTACTTCCCCATAACCCCCTCCATCCACGGATACACCGTAGCATTCGCCTCGGGATACCCCATATGCAGTCTCTCCCTCAAAAACCTCATCTCCTTCGGACTCCCATACTCCGCCAGCAACATACTATCCTCAACCGGCATACACCCATCCAAGACGCCATTCACAAGCAACAACCTGCAACTCGCCATCCCTGCCCCAACAACCGCTACGCCCTCTCCTTTGCCACTAACAAGACTAAACTCATCCTGACACTTCTCCATTACCTCCTCAAACGAATCATACCCATACTTCTGTCTATACGCCTCCTCAAGCCCAAACGGGTACTCGTGCTTCTCCACCTGTGCAAGCCACTCGCGCCCAATGTAGTGATGCGTCCCCGCGCCGTGCCCCACGCTGCCAACCAGCTTTGTGCGATGTGTGTGCGCGAGACGGATAGCGTAGTAGCCGCCTGCACTTAGCCCCCACGCAAGGACTTTACCCGCATCGAGATAAGGGGTTTCGGCGATCCAGTCGAGGATGCTGGAGAAGAGGCGGTCCGGGGATAAAGGGTCGCGTTTGTTGGCGGGGCAATCGACGGTTGTGCCGGGGATGTCGCAGAGGACGGTGGCCCAGCCGCGGTTGAGGTGTTCTTGGGTTCGCTCCGTGTTGTCAGGGCGGTGGCCGTCGAGGCCGGTAATGAGGAGGATAGTAGGGAAGGGTCCATCGCCGGGGGGTTTTCGAACGTAGACGGGGATTTCGGGGCCGTCGCCGTTGGAGGCGTGCTTGTGCGGTATGTTGATGTCGTGCATGGGTTGATCCCAGAGTTGGGTACCGCGGAAGTAGACTTTTTTCTGCTCTTCAAAGACTTTCTTCTTGAGTTCTGTGCCGATGTATGGGAATCGGGCTAGTCTGTATACGGCATTTGCGTTTAGATACAACTTCTTCGCGGCCTCCTCGTCCTTGGTCTCCATATCTTGTGCCTCTTTGGCTAGTCTTTGGGCAGTGGGTAGAAAGGCGTTGGTGTATGCGTCTTCATAAGGATCGTTGATATTATTGTCGATGAGGTGCTTGAAAATAGGTTCAAAATCTTCAAACTTTCCGTCGTGGAACGGATAGACGCCTTTGGTGCAGGGAAACTTCCAGCGTTGTTCCCATAGCTTCTGGATGCTTCCGCGGTGACCGTACTCCTTTGTGAAGAGATCACCCAAAATCCAAGTTCCGTCAGGCATGGTGTGGAACAATTCGTAAATATACTGAAAAACAAAAGACTAGAGCAATGTCTCAATGACCCTGCATAGAGTGATCCATTGCTCGTATGGCTGTATAAAGTATCATGTTCGGCATTGGCGGGGCCGGATTGGATCGACTCGGCCCGGACGGGCCCCCAAACGGGTTTCAAGACTCAACTTTAAAAGAGTCTTGGACGTTACAAAGTCACCATAGTTCATTCTTAGAGGTGGGAATTAGTGAGCATTTCTGAACCGTGCTAGCTTAAGGATACTCCTCATTGTTCTCCTCGCCAGCCTTGTGCTTCACATATTCCCTCAACACTTGCACAAGCTTTGCTCTCCCATCTTTTCTTTCGAATACTTGTGCATGGTCCACTGTAGGCCACCATATAGATTCCATACCATGGCCTTTCCATTCAGAGTCTTTCCAACTGTGATCCTCGCCCTTGAGATCGGCGTTATTCAAATACTTGCCAACAGTCTGGGTGTCGACAATAAGATCCCGCCCACCAAGGCTCACAGTCACATCCCGACCTCGCAAATCCTCTTTCCAAAGAATATTCTGTGCCCAGAAAAAGTGGCGCGCTAACGTATGTGCGACCATCATATCGGTTGACGCAAAGTAGTACAGCTGATGTTCGTTTGCACCTCGCGGATGACGCGCTGTAAAGTTGTATGCAACGTCTGGAAGGTGAAGAAGAAATGTAACTGGGTCGATGAAGACCATGGGTCCAATTTTTGCAGCGGTGGTAGGGTTTTGAATGAGATGTGTGGAGATCACAGAGCCGTAGGAATGGCTACCAAGGACTACTTTGTCGAAGCCATGGCGCTCAAGGATCATATCAATCTGACGGCACATCTCATCTCTTCCAGGCATGGACTCGGTGATGCGGAAGCTAATGGGCATGAGTTCGATCGCAATGACACCGACTTGGCCATCCTGGGCTGCAAGTGGATCGTGTTTGTTGATCTCGGCTAAGAACTCGACATATGGGTGTAGGCCGATACCAATTCCGTGGATAAAGAGGATAGGTAAGCGTGTTCTCGAGGTGTGTGGCCTATACCAGTAGCTCAGGTTTCGAGCGGGCGAAATGTTGCGTGTAGTGAGACTTGCTAGGCGTGGTGGAAAGACAGCCAACGTGTTGCGGATATGGGTGCGAAAGTGCATGAAGCCAGCATAGCGCAGGCGAACGGCTGTGATGGTGTCGACAAGCATCACAATCTGGTCTGGTCAGTATCTCATGAGCACAAAATAACAATGTACATACCATGTACCACAGAAACGGTCGGTGAGCCATGTTCACCTGGTCAATAGTCAAGCGCAGGCTCTTTGCGCTGCCCATACCAGGCGCTAGCTTCCGCCCCAACATCGTTTCAATACCATCGGCATACTCATTCAATTCGTTGTCTTCTGAATGGCTCTGCTCCGGATGTGCCTGCCTCTTCTTCATGCGCTCATCATCGCTTTCGGTACCGCGATTCAATAGCGCCCACGCAAAAAACTCGCGCACATTCTCTCGTCTCACCTCTCCAGGCCTGGCGCCCAGAAACCATCTGCTGATATAATATTCTGGGTGAGGGATCTTATCCCAGCATCGCCAGAAAAGTTCCTTCCTTTCTTCCTGTGGGAGTAACGGGGGATGTTGTGCTGATGCCTGGAGCGTGCGCTTGCGGGGTATGTACACAAGAAGCCAAAATGCCGTCTCGATAGCGCTCCATGTTAGCAAAAATCGACGAAAGGCTGTATGAGGAGGCTCGGCGATACTGAACGAAACCCAGAATATGCTGAAGGGCGTGATCGCGCGTAACCCTAAGATGCACGTCCGGATAAATATGTACTTTGGCACCGTATGATCGATCATGATCGCAGCAAATGGTGCTCGAGACCGTTCTCAGGTTTCCCGCAGTCTCATACGAAAAAGGTGAGAAGTTATTGTAATATCACAAACATGTTGGCTGTTGATAGACGGGAACTCCACCTTCTGAAGGCACCGATGACGCGGGCACTTGCGAATTTCTTAGTCAGCCTCACCCTGTCATCTGATCATCTTGCATATCATTATCTTAATTATTGCTGCCTGAGAATATAACCAAAATTCTAATCTAGTGTTTGTACGCTGATATCCAAACGAATAACACTTCCCTCTAGGCCTGTCCGAAACGCCTCAGATCTTTTATATAGTCTAAGAAGATTGGTCTGACCCATCACGTGACGAATGTCCACCACCTGAGCCACGACGGTAGCCACGACGCTTGCCAAAATTGCTGTTGGATCCATTTTCAGGTCCTTCTCTCCAAATATCGTTCCATGGTTGTTTCCTGCGGCCTTCGTGGGTATCCTCCTGCCCATTTGGCTTCGTAGAGTGCGAAACCTGACTGGGCGAAAAAGAATGGTAATGGTCTTTATCGCGCGAATGGGGTCGACCGTGGTCATCAGAAGAGGAATCCCCGCGTGGATCGTGTTTGTTCCTTTTCTTTTTCTGGGCTCGTGCCAACGCATCTCTCTCTCGCCGTCGAGCTGCGTTGTCCTTGGCAACGCACATGCAATGTGCTGAGATGTGTTCCTCGCCGGGTTCGAGTTGGCACTTGTTGGACTTGCACTCGTCACAATGAAGACCTGTCGCTTTGCAGGCGGATTTCATATGTCCGGATTGACCACATCTCCAACAGTACTCTTCTACACCGCCAATCGATTTGAAGTTGGTGACGCTATACTGCTCGATATCAGTGGCCACTTCGAGCATCCTATGCTTCAAGTGCTTCCTGCATGCGTGTTCACCAAGCCCAATCTGAAAGGCAGAAATCAATGTGCGGCCCGCATCGTTAGCCGCGGTGTGGGGGTCACTATGCTCGAACCACAGATTTTCCACAAGTCGCTTCAGCCCAATCTGTTCCTTGTGAGGCATGTTCCAGCACTTCCCCTCTCGAGCAAGAACTTGTGTATCAATGTATCGGACCACCGTGCCAAGGGGGTCCATGTCAAATTCGATCGCTTTGTGCTTCAGATTGTTCTTGTCGTGGCTAACATCATGACCCAGGACGACAATGGGATGATTTCCTTTCAACCCAGAAACGCCCTTGATAGGTTGGACAAACAAATCGTGCATTATCTGGCGTGCTTGGGCAAAGGTGACAAAACGGCCTTTTCCAAATCGGTTGCCAAGTACCCCTCGAGATTGGGGATTCTGGTTTGGCAAATGCGATGTCTCTATCATCCGTAGCAAGTAGAATTGTACTTGCTGCATTAAATGCTCTCCAAAATCTCCAAAATCTTCCCTATTCACAAGCGACACAACATCTTGCCGGGAAAAGGTAGCGATACCCACTTCGGTCGTCTCTTCCGTGTTGTTAGACCAGTGTTCGCAGTCCAGACACACCACGATGATGTGGTTGGCAGCTTCTCGTGCAAAATCAGGA
This sequence comes from Bipolaris sorokiniana ND90Pr, assembly GCF_000338995.1. NCBI lineage: Eukaryota > Fungi > Ascomycota > Dothideomycetes > Pleosporales > Pleosporaceae > Bipolaris > Bipolaris sorokiniana. Next base: position 898,717 of record NW_006911901.1, on the reverse strand, counting down.
ATGTTGGAAATGTGGTTCATTCCAATGCAGTGTTTCCACACTTCAATATCTGTGAGTTGACGAAAGCGGCTTTCGAGTACTTTAATAGCAGAATCTTGCTGTTGCTGCGCAGCTACTGCAAAAGGAATGTTCATTGAGAAAGACGTCGACTCGGCACTGTAGGACGTAGTGAATGCGGTATCCATAGCGAGCGTGGTATCCATGGCGATCTATAACAAATATAACCGGTTATAACAACAAGGCTCCAGGCTCCAGGCGCCAGAGGCGTAATGATGTAGCTACTCGGGCTGAGTTCTTGAGTTGAGAGTTGAAAGCCAAGGCCTGGAAGTTGCGCTGACGCCAGACAAAAGACTGAAATGGAACTGGAAAGATGGAAAGAGCCACCATCTATCAGCTTGTGCTCACAAACAGGACATTTGAGTAAACAATATGAGAAGCAGTGGAGAGTGTGTGAGAGATGCTGCAAGCCTGGGTTGAAGCCGGCTTAGCAAACAAATGGGTACTGGTGAGACGATATTGGTGAAGGTGAATGCGCGGGGGTCTCGGATCGATGGGAGTAGTTTAAGGCCCGGGGTTTTCCCATGAAACTGGCTTGAATAACAAAATTTATGACTTACAAGTATGGGTTCGTGTTGGAAGAAGATTTAGCGTCTGAGTCGAGTGTTGTGCGTAGATTTGCTATCGTGACGGCTGGCCCTAGGCAAGCCTACACCATACCCTTGCTCTTTTTTCTACAAACTAGTTCTAGTCACAGACTCTGCAAGAATCACGCTAGGAACAGCAAGGCTATCCATATTTTATACATGACAAGAAGACGAGATCACGTTTTCCTTGTGGGGACCATTCCGGTTAAACCATGGTTTCGAAGACTATGGATTGACAATGTCAAAAAAGGTGTTGGTGAGATTCGCTAGATCAATATTTGGCAAAATGTATCGCGTGGTAATGTCTGCTTGAATGGTACGATATTGTCGTATCAGGGTAGCCGAATATCCAAAAACTACAACTGTATGTCAAGTTCATATATCCGATCAGTGATTCATCATCGCTAAACGCTTCTTAAAAACGGAATTAGCGCTTCTTGACACAAGGTTAACGACCACGACAATAACAACAATTGGTTCTGGTCTACGTAACGCGAAACCAATATAATACTCTGTAGTAAATTCTCGTAGCTGATGATCGATTGCAATAACCAGATATCAGATACGGAGTGCACACCTCGGACCTCCCTGATTCCAACAATGGGTGCATGATTCCAACTGTGTTCAAGAAGACATGAGAGCGGAAAACACCATGAATAGGTAAACGCACGCTGACTGTGTGCACATGTCTGATAGGCTACACTGCGTGAGGTGAACCGAGTTTTCCAAGGAAACCAGGAAAAGTGGGGAGTTCTATCCCATTCCCACAAAGTGAATGTGAGAGCGCACAAAGACCGCACATGAACCAGTGACATACGAGAACTCACCAAGTGGGTCTACGCTGCGTGTGATAACAATAGTCCACCTACTATGCTCAGTCTTTCCATCCCCTGTGGGCATTCACAGATCTCATGACTCCCAGGTTTTGATCAAGAACCTCTTTTCATATTCTTCCTCAACTAAGGTCTACTCGAAACAACAAATACCGTCCAGGAAAAAATACGAGACATTCCTTGGGTCAACAACACATCATGGGAAATTTCCATTCCTCAAAGCCTCCCGAGAAGCGGTCAGAGTCCAGCGCATCTACAGGCGAACAAACTCTGCCTCCGCTAATCGAAGGACTGGCGACTTTGTCGATTACTGACCCGCTATTCAGTGAACGGATGGAAGATGTCGCCCACTTCTTCCAGGGAATGAATTATACAGAGACTATCGAGTTCTGCTTGGGATTCAAAAGACCAAATACTCCGGTACTTGCTGAACACGTTGTGCTCATTGCGGTGCAGTATGGCGAGCTGGATGGCGAGCGCCCTGCACTGTTGGATATTGGAGTACACACTGTCAAACGCCGAGGCATACAGGAGAACTGTGCATGCCCTGGACCGCATAGCCTGAACATCATTCGCAACGTATCATACCATCACATATGTATGCAAGATAATGCGCGTTATGTGAATCTCCTGGGAGGTACTCTGGATTCTCAGAGAAACCGCTTTGGATGCACGCGGTTTGTAGACGGAAAAGAAGCCAAGGTTGTGCTAGAAGGTTTCTTCCGACAACCTGTCGAACCCTTGCCATCGAGAAAAAAGTGTTATCCTGTTTCAAACAAGTCTCTAGTCCCAGGTGCTTGCCCCATTGTCATTCTACAGGACGGCTCATGGCAGCGTCATTCACTACTCAATGCTCTCAGTCTTGAACAAATCATCGGAGAAAATATTATATCAATGATAAGCACGCAACAAATTGCTCACGAAACAGGCTTTGGCTGGCGCGACAAGACTTTCACATTGGGGCAACTCGCTACCGATCTCAAGATCGACTTCCCTGAACACCGGAGCGCTGCCGACTGTGCTGCATATTCCCTCATAATGTGCATACAGATGGTTATGCGCTCAAAGACACCACTGGCGAAGCAGCCAATTCAGTCTATCGTCAACGTTGCAATGCTGCACAGCCAATGTAATCAACCGTTATGGGGTAATGAACACCATTGTTCGAGGTGCGGACAACACGATCACATCCGCAAGAATTGCCGTGTGATGCAGATTGTAAGGATGTGTTCCAAATGTGTTAAAGCAGGGAGGCACCCGGCTGCGTGGTCGCATGTGCCGCAAATGTGCTCCTGGTAACACTGCTCGTCATTGCCTAGTCGGTTGGGAAGAAGCAATGTTCATAATTTTGGAGATGGTGTTCCGCTTCTAGAAAAGTATGTAGTAATAGCATTTATAGAAACGCAAAGCATCACTGTTTGCTGGACGATGCCTGCACCTTCACATGTGAACATGTGAACAGCACCAACCGTTTGTGGCGTTGGGCTGAGACGTTGTGTTTGCGGGATGAGATCATCAGTACCAAGCCACATGTGGCGGCAGCAGCCGCCGCGCACCCTTCTTCCACACCTCAAGGGTCACAACCTGTCACTTGTCCTCTACAAAATCTTATTTGCCACAGCGCATTTTGGCTATCTCATAGCATATCCATACACGTACACCGACGGCGCGGTTTATTCTGTATCGACCTATTGTGCCTGATACAAGGCTGGGGTCTCCACACCTGCTTTCCCCGCATCCCACCTTGTCAGGCCATCTCCACGTGTTCGCGACTCAAGTCTACAAAGTACCTCTCGGCCATAGGTCGTTGGATCTTCAATATTAACACCACACCAATGTCAAATCCTATAATCAACGGCGACAACGAGAGCGCTAGCGCTCCCCGTGATCATTTGAGTAACTTGCCCGAGGAAATCTTGCTCCAAATCTTCGAAGCCGTGGGCCGCAATGCCAGGCGCGACCTCTGTAATGTGTCGCGCGTCAACAAGAAATGCCATCGCCTCAGTGATGCCATTCTCTACAAGAGCATTCTTTTCGATTCGCCAGAGCTACATCTCACCTTTAGCGAGTCGCTGAGTCGGCGGCCCCGTCGTGGCTCTGCTATTCACGAAATCAAGCTCTCATACCCTTCTTCGGAACTGTCGCAACTGGCCCTCGACGCACCAGTACATGGCTCGTATCTCGACCCCAAGAGATCAGATAGCCTTTCACGGACATTGTCTATCATGTCGAATTTGGAAAAGTTGGATATCTCAGTACCAGATGTGTTGCTGCATGGCATTGGAACCTTGTTCAATGGTCCGTTCGATCTCACCTGTTTGAAGACGTGTTCGCTATTCTACCAATGTGCCAATGATGCATACTGGGACCTCCGCGAAAACATTCACATATTCGCTCACCCGTCTCTTGAGACTTTGACCATTCGACGAGCGAAGCTAGACGAAAAGGGCTTTGACCACATCGAGCGACCCCACATGACAGCGCTAAAGCGTCTCCATTTGATCGAGTGCGACATTAACGATGATTCGCTTGGCGATCTCCTTGAACTGCCCGAGGCGCTTGAGGAATTCGTTATGACGCAGACAGAAGAGCCAGAGCCAGAGTTGGAGGAGAGTTCCGATAACGTTGGGGACTACATCTTGGCTGCACAGTCGCAGGCGGAGTTTTTGAAGAGCATCACAATCGACCACCCGACGCTTACTGGACGTAAGGTATTACGAATGAGAGAGTTTGCAGCACTGGAGACCTTGCGCTTGAACTGGGACTATCAACTTTTTGGAAAATCGTCCAAGCGACCAAGGCTCCACTCAGTCGGATTACCGCCGGTCATGGAAACGCTCGAGTTCTTCAACGACCTGGGAAGCGACAATGAAGTTACGGATCTTTTGTTGGCCACGATCGAGCAAAAAGACGTTGTTGCGAGAAACTGGAAGAAGCTGATAGTAGTTGAAGGGGAGAGTGGGGTTTCTCGAGAAATCAAGGATGCGTGCAAGGCAGCGGGACTTCAGCTAGACATCATCGGGGCTATGGATGAAGATTCAGATGAGGACTCAAACAATGATTCAGATGAGAACTCAGATGACGATTCGGATAAGGACAGCGAGTAATTTTGGAGGAAAGTCGATCTTCACCAGTATCCGCCTAAACGTATGCGCCGCATGACGCTGGAATACCTGGTCGCACTCGACCAAGTGATTTTCAACAGGAGCCTCGCCGTATCAACTACGCTACTCATCATCGTATTGCACGCTTCAAATCGCATCAGGTTCGACTTGAACTCTGGGTAATGCCATGACACATCATTGTAAAGACCGATTTTACTACCATGATGTCGTTTCTCGATATCAAGAGGTTGTTAGATTGATATTCCAAGGACTTTAAGCGGCTCTTATCACGCGAGGCCACATCAGTACGGATTCCAGGAATGACGATTGTAACTAAGAAAGTACCCCACGTCCAGGCGAGAACGATGAAGTCAGCACACGCGACCACACTGTGTATGCCTAGTCATTCGGTTTATGGAATTGGTCAAGTGTAGGTCGCGGATCAACCGTGCATGGGGGAAGTGGTTCTTGCACCTGCCCAGGCACTCATCTGTTACACATCCCAGGACTATTTGAGGCATCTGTTACAGCAAACCAAAGTCGTCGACAGCGTAGAGTTGGGCAGCCTATTTCTCACTTGCGAACTACAGATCAACCTCTAAGTCTATTTCTTTCAATGGCCCGTGGGGTTCAACAAAGCGGAGGAAGTATTCTTCCTATCAAGACCACACTCGATTAGAAACATTCTTAATCCTAGAAATATACATAGATAAAATAACATACACAACACTACCTAGATACCTTAATACCACTATATCTTCACACATCCAAACAGGAAATCCTCTTCTTCTGCCTTCTCCTTTTCTTACCGCAAAACAAGCGTATACCTCCCTTTAATCACTACTCTCGCCCTTCTCCCCACTCCATTTCCCCCGTCTCGCCCTCTTCCCCTTGCCATTCCCCACTACATCCTCCTTCCCACCCTTTCCTCTGCGCAACCCACTATCCCGCCACCCTTGCACATACATCCACACATGACGCACGAGCACGAGCACCACCATGGCTATGCTTTCAGCCTTGAGTTTGATGTGTGTGGCGAGTACGTAAGAGAAAGTAGGTCGTGGTAGGGTGGTGAGGAGAGAAAGGGGACGTAGATGATTTCCTTGAGGGCTGCGGTTGTTGTGTTCATTTTTTGGGGTGGGTGGTTGGAGGAGCTGGGGAGAAGGAAGGGCAGGGGTATGGGAGGTTTTGTAATGGTGGTGGTGGTGTTGACTTGGCGGGTTGTGAAGCGATGCTTTTTTGGTATCAATGCATTGGGGTCTCCTGCGTGGAATTTTGTGAATCCTGTGGAGCGGCATTTTTAGACTTGCAGCCATGCATGGTGGTGCGTGGCTTCCAGGGTTGAAATAAGGTATCGTTGATAGTGCGGTCCAGAGGTTTGATCAAGATATTTGCGGACAATGGGAGATAGCGCTTTTCATCTATATATCCCACGTTTGGTGTCTGTGCCGTGATATGCAGCGCCAGCAGGCAGTTCGAGTGGCCTGTCGTCAAAAGTCGGCTGTAGCAAGTCAGTTCAACAGTATTCCCAGCCAATGTTACTTGAGATGAAAGAACGAACCGCTGCGACGTATCCATCAATTTGCTGGGGAGGCAGAGGATCCAGTCTCCCACTCCCTTGCAATTCCTGAGGTCCACTGTATTGCTCTTGGATATCGAGTTCTTGTGAACGTAGCAGCGCTCCTTGAGGATTGCTCTGCGCACCGGCTGGCGCGGTATATTGGTATCCCACAAACGGTGTCATCTGGTCTTCCTGCATTTTGCGTATGGCCTTTTTGCGCTGTCGTTGTTTTCTGCACATTACACAGAAGATGACCGTGCAGAAGGCCCCTATTATGACTAGACAGCCGAGGCCAACGATGCCTCCGATAACGGCAGGTTCCAGATATGTGCGGCGGTGAAGGGGCGCCATGTTTCGCGGTATAGCCTGCCACGTTTTCGAGCTGGTATCGGGTTGTTACTGTACATGGTATCACATATCAGGAACCCGGGGGTTTGATGTATTTAAACATGACATTGGCCCGGGGTGGCTATGCAATGCGTTCAAGCCACGAACTTGGCCTGACGCAGCCATTGGCAGGATGTAGTGGAGCGTCTGCGGGTTGTTGGGGGCCTAAATGTTCATCTGCCCATTGTATTTGCCAGGCTTGCTTGAACGGATGTGACATCCAAGTGGCTTGAAAGTAGGGCCGAGAATAGAATGGCAAAATGAGGAAATCTGAGTGCGGATCATAGAAATATAGTCTTGACGAGCAGGCCATGAGGGTGATGATGTGGAGGTGCCCTGAGTGTGCCATCACGCCTACCCGGGGTCTACAGCAGTCCCGATCAAATTCGTATTCGCATAACAAGTGGCTTACACTGAAACCGCCAACTGCGTAGAAAGGTATACACGTGACGATGTCTAAGAGTGTGGGTAGAAGTCTCCAAGCCGCTTGCGCTAGCGCCAATGGATGACGCGCGATTCGGCCTAAATGAAGATGACGTGCGGCATCTAGCTGGCCATGCAGATCAAAAAGATATCGTATGCTCAATATTCTATCCAGCATCGCTTCTTCTTCCTCTCCATCATATGTGGACATTGACGATGCTGGGATCAATAAACTCCCGACTGCGCTAAGCTCGGCTACAATTCTCCCAGCCACGGCTGAACTGACATCACGCGCCAACGCAACCACCCCACCACTACGCATTACTGCCTTTTGCGCCGCAGTCACACTGCATAGCATCTTATCGCGCTGATCGCGGAGCCTACAAGAAGAGACTGCTGCGCGACACTGCCCCAGTCACAAGTCCCCAGCATCGGCCACTCAGTTCGGAGTATGCACTCGCCATATCGACACACCAGAAGACGTCAACACTGCAACAAACAAAATGGATGAGGACCTGCACATGCTTGAGGTATGTGGACAAGGAGAACTGACTCAATACGCGCCTCCGCTAACACGGACGCGTCTTACAGGAGGAATATTGCCCGCCAATAGACCCCACACTTCTCTATACCATCTATTCAGACTATGCAGGGGAACCAGATGCCGTTGCCCGCACCAGGGAACTGTTGGAGACCCTGAAGGCCACAGCCGAAGTGGAAGCACTTAATTTCGACCCCTCTGGTAGCAGTGGGGGCGCCGTGCAAGATAGTCCAGACAAAAGCTGCACCGACGCCGATTCTTGGGGCACCCAGACGGTAACAACGGAGCACTCGTCCCTTTCAAACGACTTTGCTTCGCTTAGTGTAAGTGGGTGTTCAGGAAGCCCACAGGAATCATTCGAGAGTGGATACTACAAAGACACGGAACAGTTTGATGTTCCTACCAAGGAACTGCTGCTCGCCGAGACGTTCCCCGGCTTGCGGCTCGCCCAGGTGACGCACACGCTGAAAAAGTGCGGTTACGATTACGACAAAGCAACGGATGAGCTACTCAATCATGTCTTCTTCGATGATAGTAGGAAGAGCCCTACAGAGGAAAGTCCTATTGCCAAGGGTATTGAAGCTTTTTCTGAAGACCATCATATACCGCAAAAGAAAAAAAAGGGCAAGGCAAAGAAAAGGCAGAAAGTGTCTTTGAGCAATGTTGGGGCTGATTACTTTGTTGAATCAGATGCGCCGACAAACCGCTGGCAGAACACAAGCCGCGATGTGGAATTTGTCACGTCGCGAACGAGCGTACCAGCAAAGACTGTCTCGTCGCTCTATCATGCGAATGGCGCATCCTTGTCAGCGACTGTATTGGCCATTGTGAGAAGAGACATTGAAGTGCACAAGAAGGAAGGGCAGCCAGATGCTGCGCTGGTGCAAGACGCAATCACCCTAAACGAGAGTTTTCCTTCGATCGACTTGGAGCATGCCATTGCGGTCGTGCGCCTGACTGTCCCATCAATCATCAAAGCCAAAGAACTCGCAAAGGCCCTCACCCAACAACCGGCGAACGAAACAGGGGGCAAAGGTGGCATCAAACTTGACTTGCGATATGCTCCAGTCGATCTGTCTGATCCCTCGGAAGTAACCAAACTGCCCGTCCTTGCGCCTTCTGCCAGACCGCGTGACGCCGTCTCTACCGCTGCTGCTCGAAACGATGCGTTTACAAAAGCATCCGGCGCTTATCGCAGAGGCAAATCAACGCCGCTCATGAGGCAAGCTGCAGCATACTATGCGCAAGAGGGCCGTGACCTCAACGCCAACCTGAAAGTCATGAACGCAGCTGAAGCCGATTCTTTAGTTTCGTCGCAATCAGGACCTACGTACCTTGACTTGCACGGTGTAACTGTTGCGGATGCGACTAGGATAGCAAAGCAACGCACCCAAACTTGGTGGAACGGCCTCGGGGAGCGCAAGATTCCCGAGTGGAGTGGCCCTGGTCGAAGAGGTGGAGGCGATGTCTTCAGAATCATCACGGGTTTGGGTAGGCACAGCGAAGGCGGTCGAGGTAAACTGGGGCCTGCGGTGTTGAAGACATTGGTAAACGAGGGTTGGAAGGTTGAGGCTGAGCCTGGTGAGTTGTACGTCACAGGTTTGGCAAGAAGAAGATGAACTTGAGCCTGGATCTGGAAAAGATGAGTTGTATACAGGCCATTTCTGTGTCAATGTTGTTTCAATATACCCTTGTGTATGCGCAAAAGCGCAATGATATGATAAATGATCAACATTGTTGCAACAACGATTGAGTAAACCAGAGGGCGTTGAAGTTGGCATGCCCCTATCCCTCTCTCGACGTGTTAGCGCCGCGCCAAGTCTCCCACCGTTAACTGACCCACACTCGCCTTCCCCGTGCCCCCATTTTTCCCATGGCCATTACGCACGCAAGAACAAATCTCGAAACACTCGACAGCTTGTCGATAAGCTCTTCCTACATGAACAGTCGCAGGGCCAAGGCGCAATCGCCCTCGTGCCTGGGTTTCAAAACCAAAACGCGCGTTTTCCCCCTCCCTCTTTCGGACATGTATGGCGCCGCGGCGCGTCTGCCCGTTTCATGGGGGCTGCGACAGAAACAGCTACACCATTTGTATGCGAAAGTCGTTCTTTTGGGTAAGGATAAGCTTGCCCGTTGACAAACGGTGTGTATACACATTGATTGCGAAGGAGTAATCGCCCAGCACCAACTCGATGATGCGAATATTCAATTGATGTTTTCAAACCCTTTCCAGCATGGAGATGGGATATTGCGACAGCAATATTATCAACTCGCTCATCGTGCGAACATGTACATCTACCAGAAAGATAGTCATCGTTCTATCCACATAGTGGGCCCACCCACGTAATGAACGTTTCGCCCTCAAGGCCTCGTAGTCACAGACTACCCGCATTGTGCATGCCTTGCAGCACCTGCACCCGCCTGAGGGTCTGTCCACCCTTGCGCATACGCAACATGATAGCCTCACAATCGGGATCGCTACCAACACAGTAAGTCAAGGATGGAATAATGGAATAGCCAGTTTGAACGCGTCAACCTTTTGATACCGGACGTGCCCAGCCCCGATGGCGGACCCTTGCTCCAGTGCAAGAGAAGAACGAATATATAGAAGGCAGCTAGAAAGTAGACAATTGCTTTTTTGTTATCAAGTCAAGTATTCGATACTCGTTCAGTTAGGCGGTTGCAAGCACCGTTCACGCATATACATATATATACCATCAGCCTTATACATTCTGCTGCCAGCCAGCTTCTTCTTTACTGTTCCTACACAGAGTACTTTCATACACCGCTGCCGGACAGTCTCTTTTTTTCGATACGACTATCTTTTTGAGAAAGATATCACGATACGCTATATTTCACAAACGCCATCATGAAGTTCGACACTAGCATTCTTCTTGCCTCTTTGGCTGCTTCCGCCGCTGCTGCGCCGGCTGCCAGGCCCAACAATATTGCTCTTGGGAAGCGCTTTCCTGTGCGTCTACTTTTTATTTCCTCTAAACGGCATTCGGTACTGTGATACGGGCCATCATAACTAACAAATATTCAGGACGGAACCGCAGCCCAGCAACTCCCCGCACACTTCATTTCCACCGTCCGCCGCCTCTCAAGCGAGAAGATTAAGACTAAGCGTCAGCTCGATGGTCTTCTCGACAGCCTGAATGGCGGCGGCCTTGGTGGTCTCCTTGGAGGACTGACTGGTGACGGTGGTGGTAACGACGAAAACGCTCAGCAGGATTCTGGCAACGCTCAGCAGGATTCTGGCAACGCTCAGCAGGATTCTGGCAACGCTCAGGAGGGTTCTGGCAACGACCAGGAGGGTTCTGGCAACAATCAGAATGCTGATGCTGGTGCTGGTGCTGGTGCTGGTGCCGAGAACGATGCAGGTAACAACGGCACTGAGGCTGCTGGAGCTGGAAATGCCGCTGCGGATAATGGGCAAGCTCAGCTTGAGGGCGAAGATGAGCAGGCTCAGGGAAATGCCGCTGATGAAGATAATGCCCAGATCAATGGGTTCGGGGGGAATGATATACAAGGTATGTCTTTTATATTCTGAACTCGAAGTCATATACTAACGCTTCTCAGCTGCTGGACAGCAAAATGCTGGTTCTGCTGCTGCACAGCAGGGACAGGCTGGTACTGCTAACACGGCTTCTGCCCAGAAAGGAGCAGGAAACGCGGATGCAGTTGCTGCTCAGCAAGGCCAGGCACAGGCTGGTAATGCTAACGCAGCCTATGGTCAACAAAACCAGGCAGCTAATGCTGGAAATGCCAACGCTGCCTCTGCTGAGCAAGCCCAAGGTCAAGCTGGCAGTGGTAACAATGCTGGTGCTCAGCAAGGACAGGCAGCCAACGCTGGAAACGCCAACGCTGGAAACGCCAATGCTGGAAATGCCAACGCTGGAAACACCAACGCGGCTTCTGCTCAGCAAGCTCAAGGCCAAGCAGGTGGTGCTAATAATGCTGCTGCCCAACCATGTGCGGGCGCTGCTGGCGCTGCCGGTGCTGGAAACGCTGGTAATGCCAGTGTAGCAGACGCCCAGCAAGCCCAGTCTGGCAACGCTGGTGCTGCTGGTATCGCATCCGCTCAGCAGGCTCAAGGTCAGAACCAAGCCAGTTCCGCCAAAGCCTCTGGTAACGCTGCCAATCAGGGCGCCACTGCGGCTGGCAAGGCTGATTCTGCTCTTGCGGACTCCCAGGAGGAAGACTAAATACCTTTATTCTCTAGTTAAACACTGGGAGATAGTGGGGACTTGACGAGAGCAGGGAATAGGAAGAAGCGGGAGAATAAGAGTGGTGGTGAAGAAGAAGGAAGAGGAGGGGTTGGGAATATGAATGGAAAGGGGGCAACATAAGAATGGAGACCTAAGGAGATCATGACGATGATGAGGTGGTAATGTTACGATATATTTGGGAAGAACAAGTGTACGATCGCTTTTTTTTGCTAGGTAATGGGAATTATGAACTGGTTTTGTTTGGGAATGATTTGAATTGACCTTTTTATTTGACAGTGAAGAAAACTTGTATGAATAGGTTATTCTGAGCAAACAGAGAAAGAAAGGATACGGATTGAAGTGGTTATATTCGTGTAAGATTAGGATCATCAATTTACCAAAGGAGGAAATTCCAACAACACAGATATCAATAAGATACAGTGACAGGTTTTTTTATTTAAAAAAAAAGCGAGGTTGCAGCACAATAGTTCATTCCATACGTAGTACGATTCGTATATACACCTTCTTTCCAGTATCAATGCAAAAAAAGTACGCACATAAAAAAAAGAAGCCCAGAAAAAACAAACGCCGTATTCACCGACCACCAGCTCCTCATATACTCATTCATATCGCAGCATTACTCGCATCATCCCTTAAACTCCTTACCCCCCCCCCCCCCCAAAAAAAAAAGAGAAAAAAGCGTACGAGGGACGACCCTTTCCATGCCATCGTCATCCCCCTTGCCACCCCTCAACACTCGCATTAACCACCACCCCGCGTCGATAACTCTCCGCCAACCCCTCAAAAGAATCCAGATTCTGGACTCCACCACCAGGACACTTCCAATCGCGGTCATACGCCTTATCCGGCAAGATACCGGCCTCGCGTCCGCGCCGATAACTCCACTGCGTGCTACTCTCCGTCTCCCACGTCCAGTAGAACCAGCCCCAGCCAGCCTCGAACGCGTCCATCTGGCCTATGGCGAACTGGTAGAGCCATTTTTTGTATTCGGGGGAGTAAGACGAGGGGTCGGCATTTGCTTGTTTACAAGAACACTCTGACGATTGGAGTGGACACTGCGGAGCGAGGACTGCACTGGTTTTATCGGTGGGTTGGAGTGTGCCTTCCCAGCGGGAACCCGTGCCCACGTTGTTGATGTACTGCGTGCAATCTGTGTCTGCCTGGGACCACTCGCCGCACATTGTGGGGCCGAAACCCGTTTTAGTGTTCATGCTGCGTTTGGATTGCTGGGTCCAACCCTCGCAGGCGAAGTTGAGCTTGTCGCGGTGTTTGAGCTTGAGTTGGTCGGTGTTGAAGATTACGTATTGGTGGACGTCGAGGAGGAGGTCTTTGTTGCCTTGGAGTTTGCCTTGCCAGTTGTCGAGGCCCATGAAGCCGTCGCCGAAGATGATGATGGCGGTTATGCCGTCGGACCGGATTTGGTCAATGGCTTTTTGAGTCCAGGCGAGGACTTTTTGCGTGTCAAGTTCGACCATGCGGGGCTCGTTGACGAGGCCGTACATTGTGACGAGGTTCTTGTAGCGCTCTTGGGCGAAGAAGACGGAGAGCTTGTGGTGTACTTCCAGACTGCGTTCGGCGTTTTTGTCGCCATCGGTGCCGTTAAGCCAGCCAATCGCACCCTGACGGCCAGAATGATTCCATCCGTTCTGACTACCGGGCGCGCCGTGGAGATCGAGGTTCACGCGAAGGCCGTTTTGTCGGCAGTATTCAATGCCGCGGAGGAGGTAACGCCATGACACCTGCGGCACGTATACATCGTCATCGTAGGTTTGGACCATCCAGTAACCAAACGGGAAACGGACATGGTCCATGCCAGCCGCCCGGATCTCAGCAAACGTCTGTTTGGTGATAAAGGTCGCGTAGTGCTTCTCCAGTGTCGATTTGGCTTTGCCGGGCCCCAGCTTACTAAGAAACGTCCATTCGTCCACTACATTATCCTTTGATCCAAACTGCGAAAAGAAGGATGGCGTGATAAAAGGCTCGAGGTTGAGCCATCCACCAACATTGACGCCGCGAATCGGCATCTTGCCATATTCGAACTTGTCTGACAGCTTTGGTACGGACGGGTTGGCTTGAACGTCGTCGTTCCATGTCGAGTTGAGTCCAATAATGGGGAGGCCTCCGACAAGCTCATTCGTGTAGGTGACATTGAAGTCTTGAGTATCTAACCAAGACCACGGGTCTAGTATACCACCCCGATCCTGTTCAGGCACGCTGTTTCGATCTTTGCCAGCGAGGTTGCTAGTGGATGGCCCAGACGACGAGCCAGCTGCGGGTCCGCTTCCGGTGTTGGCGGGGCTACTACTCTTGCCAGAAAGGACTACCCCCACGGGTATGATGATGGCCAGCAAAAGTATGACAGACAGTACGCCGATCAGTATGCGCTTCCGCTTCTTCTTCTTTGCGAGCTCCTCCTCAGAGTCGACTGTCGGCGCACCACCTCCACGCTTCTCCATCATGTAGCGGTATTCTGAGTCGTCATCAATGCCTCCCTCTTCTGCCAATGGGCCACTGACGACACGCCGCTTTTTCTGCTCGGTCCTGTGCTGCTTCTCCTGCCTCCTTCGATCCCTTCTCTCCTCAGCTTCCGAGGCCGTGTACTTGGATTCACGTCGTCGTCTCCGCTCTTCTCTTTCGTCATCAGTGCGGGAGCCCCGCTTCCGCTCGAGCTCGTCCTCGGTCTGACTGGCCTTCAGCTCAGCTGCTCTCCGTCGCTCTTCGCGCCGCTTTCTTGCCTTTTCTTCATGGATAGCGGCATCGCTCTCGGCAGCGCGTCGCCTGGCCTCTTCCTCTTTCTGCTCCTTTCTCTTTTCTGCACGCTCCTCCTTTAACCTCTCCTGTTCGAGTTTTTTCTCCTTTCTTCGGACTTCCTTCAAGTAGTCCTCATCGTAGTCGTAGGTTCCCCAGCCACTCGACTTTTTGGCATTGGTCTTGTCGAGCTTTGCGAGGGCATCCAAGCTCAAGGGCGCAGAGCCTCGGCTGCCGCTGCCACTTCCATCTGTCTTGGAGTTGCGGCGCGAGCCCCGCGCTTTACGGGGAGCTGACGACTCGTATTCGGTATCGCTTTGTTGTCTTGAGCGACGCTGAGGCCGTGGTAGCGCGTCGCCTTGGGAGTCGGTAGCTCGGTGGCCTTTTCTTCGCCGCCCCTCTGCGTCTTGTGCTGCGCGCTCGCCCTGAGACTCTCTACGTTTGCGTCTTTCAGGATCTACATCGCCGTGCGATTCTCTGCGTCGTCTTCGCTCGTCACCGTGGGGCCGTCTGCGCGAGGGATCGCGGTCGCGGTCGCTCATTGGAGGAGAGTTGTTGGCTGCAAGCAGCTCTTGTGGGTTGGGAATGCGAAAGCGCGGTGTAGAATCGTGGGGGCTACAAAGCACTTCATACAAGCTTGAACATGACAAAAAAAGAAATACGCCGAGACGGGGAAATCACGACACGGGTGAAGGACTCGGACTGGTTCTCAAACTACCAAGGGCCTGCGCAATGGTAGCGAATATGTACAATGGCGGCTGGCCACATGCACGAATTCAAGCTTGCTGGGATGTCGAGGTGGTTGCTGGGGTGATTGGTGTTGATGGCTTACCTGACGTGGCCGAGCCGCTGGGCAGTGGAAACTGCTTGGAATGCCATCTTGGAAGCGCGGCAAACTTTGATTCAGACCAAGTTTACGATGTGATTTGTTGTGCGGCGTCAACAAAGCAGATATGCTGCGGTTGCAGACTCGTCAGCTCGTACTCGGTCTCTCCTGCTATCACACATCATATTGTGCCGCTGTGTCGCTAACAAAAGTTGCATGCATGCCAACCAGTCTAGAACGCAAGCGGTCAAAACCCAAGTCGTGCAGACAGCCCTCTGAGCCACGACAGTGCGTCATTCGACAAGTGCCGCACACCGCTGGAGCGTGCATTCTGTCGGGTACAGAAGACGACCAGGCCCTGCGTCAACAGGGCAGGCAGATCTGCTCAGCCACCCGTCCACCTCTATAACATGACATCACAGCACGTGGGAGCGACCCCTGGACCCCCACTAAGCCGTGTGTAAAAATCATCATAGTGTATTGAGTATGTATGTATGTGTATGTGGTATCATAGCGTGAAAAGTACAAAAGAAATGCGCCGTGGCGGATACGTCTTTTTCCTATCCGCCAATAAAGCCCACGAAGGCACACCCGTGCCTCTCCAACAAGTTGGTCGACGGGTAGTAGTGACGGTGCAACAACGATGGCACCGGTTGTATAGAACTGATAAGCCAGTGCGCTGCCCAATACGAAATAGCCAACCGGCGTTCATGGCAGCATACAGCGCGGCAGTCCTTTCGGAAGAGGAAGTGTATGGCAGCTCGCGCTGCGTGGACGGATCAAAGGAAAGATTGTGACTCAGAGGTAGGTGTTCACGAAGCAGTCACGCCCTGTGAAGAACCAGCAGCATCCGCAGCGGCGGGCGCTTTGCCCTTGTCGGCAGTCTTCTTATCATCATCGCTGTAGAGGCCGTGCTCGTAGATGTAGTCGACCACCTTGTCGGGAATGTAGTAACGGATGCTCTTACCGCGCTTGCGGAACAAGCGGATCTTGGTCGATGAGACATCGTTCTGGATGAGTTGCGGGATGACGCGGATGTTGTGTCTCCACTGCTGTAGTTGAACAAGGGCATCGTCTGTTTCGCTTTGAGTCAGCATTTACAAGGCAAGCGAGTAGGGAATAGCCTACCAATATCTGTGCCACTGCGTTCGAGGATAAAGGCGCCATAGTGGCCCAAGATCCTGCTCAAATCCTCACGAGCCCACAGTCCGGGGGTGCTCATGGTCTGGATTAGGTCAGCGCCGGCGAGCAAGGCAACATGGATGCGGCGCTTCTCGCCATTTTCAGTAGCGATGCCTCCCATGACTTCGTTGAGCTCATAGTCAAAGTGGTCGAGGACCTTGACGGTGGGGAGGTATTCCTTGTGCAGCGGCTCCCAAGGGTCAACACCGATCCAGGTCGAGCTGTCTTGGACAGCGATCCTGGTCATGTTGATTCTGTGCTGTGCAGAGGCCAAGCCGGCCTTCTTGTATGCATCGCCGACGGGACTAAAGAAGCCGCCGACGACTTCAAAATCGGTTTCGAATTCGCAGTAATCAGCCGCTTCTTCGAACATGCGCAGATGAAGATTGGTGGGCGGGGAGAAGGAGCCACATGATACTAGCACTAGCGGCTGCTTGTTAGGGTTGGAAAGCGTCTTCTTCAGCCTCTCCTTGGGAAACGTGTAGTTGTCGAGCGACATGGCTTCGGCGTTGGGCACTCCGGCATCAAGCAGGATATCGCGATTAGTAGTCGAGGTCATGGTCGCGATTTGTGAGGCGGCCGGGGCAGTGGCCGGGTGTATGGGGGGCAAGGGCGTGTGGTTGCGGCGAGGGGCCGGATCTTGTTTGGGAGATTGGACTGAGGAGAAGGGTCAATTGGCGGTGGGGAAGAGACATTTATGAGTGAAAGGCTTACGAATGCTGGGATAAACGGGGTTGTCCGGTAGCCTACCGGCGGGCTAGGCGGTAGTGAGAGGCACGCGGGTAGGGGTCTGTTATGACGCGGGGCTGTTGAGGCGACACCCGAGGGTCGCAAAGTGCAAGCGTGGGGCGAAACCGAAGGTGGTTTGGGGAGGCGGATGCGAGCGTGTTTGAGTTTGGGAAAAAGGTGGATCTTGTGGGAGCAATGGGGACGTAGAAGCGGGCGAGAGCGGATGAAGATCAGGAGCAGCCATGTTGTATCCTCATACAGGCCAGGCGGCAGCGGTTGAGACTGTTTCGCGCGGGCGGGCGGGCGGCGGGGCTATCGAAGTCTTTTGCTCTCGCCATTCATTACTCTATCCGTGCCACTGCCACTGCCGATCTGGCCGTGGACCCGTGGCTGCGAACTACTTGTATGGCCCACGGTGCATGAAACTCTTTTTTTTTCGCGCCCCCCAAGCATGCGCCGACATGCAGCCCAAGTCTGCATCCTCTGCTGCATATACATACCTATATGTACTACATACCTGGCAATAGGTAGAGTGTACAGCGTGCTTAGTCATGTGGGAGTGCTTCACGTGAGCGATGTCGGCATTTGGGCGACCCCACAGGCACTGTGGCTTGTCGCGGAATCAGCAGGCACAGACGGGCCGTGGCAGTGGGTGGAATGCTGAACAAGCAGCGTGATCTGGCTGCTGGCTGCTGGCTCCAACCCGGCCGTGGAAGAGCACGCCATGTCGGATTGGACATGGAACCTTGGCCTGACTCAACGATAACGCTTGTGTTATTCTTGTCCTGGCGCGTGCGAGTGGTCTGGTCAGAAGGGAGGGCGGGATAAGGCTGAGGGAGGACAAACAGTATCCCGATGGCGGGGATGAATGAGTGGATGGATGGATACGCACGACCCGCACAAAGGCAGTTGCGGCCGGACTTGTTGCAGAAGCGAAATAGAGGCAAGTAAATAGAAAGTGCTTGAGTACATGAAGAAATGGCTTCGGGAAACAAAGAATTCATACAACTACGACTGCAAAAGCAAGCACTGGCGGCGGCAGCGTCGTTCCAACCCAGCGCAGCCAGTGCAGTCGCAGTACTTACAGTGCAGGTGGCCGGGTCGCTATCGATAACGGCGGCCGCTAGTCAGGTCACGTAACTAGCTCCGCCGACCTGGCATCGAGGATATGGAACCTCAAGTCTTCGCAGCACTCATTGCAGCATTACCACATCTCTTTCTATACCCATCACCATCCCACTAGAGCATCTGCTCACCTGCTCTCGCTGGACCCTCTCTGCACCTCTCCTTCACCCCGCCAACCCGTGCCCTTGTGTGTTTGCACTCACCGCACTCGCTCGAGCACCCGCCTCATGGCGCGTTCTTGATGGCATCCAGAGGACCTCGTCAAAGGTAAATACCGTTTGCTTTGCTCGACCCGGGGCCGCCCCAGCTCTTCTCCACTTCACCGTCCACCTTCATCTCCTGCTGCGGGCGCTTCAGCCTCGTCTCATTGTGCTTTGCCGACACACAACTTGCTGCATCCCACCGGCGCCACCCTGTCCGAGCACGTCTCGATTGCACAAGCCTAAAGTCAGATTCTCATGTCGTCCAGAGTCACTCGCTCGCAAAGGCGCCAATCAGGCAATCCCCACACAAACAGTACACCCAACTCGCTGCCTGCACCACCCCCTCAGCCAGCCCTCCCGCCGCCCCCAACAGCTCGTAAGAGGAAGTCTGCTGCGCGCGACGACCAGAGCCCCGAGCAGCCCGACATTACAGACGCTCCGCCTGCCCGTTCCGCCCGCAACAAGCGCTCCAAGATTGACCTGCAGGAACCACCACCCCAGCCCAAAACCCGCTCCAACAAAGCAAAGGGCAAAGCCGCCGCCGTAATGTCTTCTTCTGGGTCTGTGCCAAGCGCTTATGATACCCATGAGCATGCGCTGACTGTCAGTAGCCCACCATCAGATCCCATCGACGAGAAGTCGACGCCACAGCCCTCGAGGCGCACCAGAGGCGGCCGCAAGAGCGGGCCTGATAGCTCTCGGCGGCAACCCAAGCCTTCCTCACACACCGACCCCGACCCCGACACGCCATCCACATCCCGCCGAAGCTCCCGAAGGTCCAACAAGATGGAAACCGATACCACCATGGAAGACGCCCCTCCAGCAAACGCTGAAGAGGATGCCCGCCAATCGGGCGATGATCATAGCAGCGATGATGAGCACGCTGACGAACACGGGGAGCGCTACGATCAAGAAGACGACGACGACGACGATGATGATGATGATGACGACGATGACGACGATCCCTTCACTGGCGGCTTTCTTGGACGCAACCCCCACAGTCTTTCTGCTCTTAGACAGCTGACAGGTATCATGGCGGGCACCACACAGCGCCTGCGTGGCATCCTGGAGCAATTGCGTTCGCATGATGATACTGTACAACTGGCGGCTCTTAATGAGCTTTCTGAAGTACTTCTCATCTCTACCGAAGACAATTTGGCTGGCCACTTTTCTCCCGACGCATATGTCAAGGAGCTTGTGAAGCTGATGCAGCCCAATGAGTTCACAATGGAAGAGAATCCAGAAATCATGTTGCTCGCCTGCCGCTGCCTTGCCAATTTGATGGAGGCGCTCCCCCAAGCTACCGCTAACGTTGTCTACGGTGGTGCAGTTCCTGTCCTCTGCTCCAAGCTGCTCGAAATTAATTTCATTGACCTGGCCGAGCAATGTTTGAGCACATTGGAGAAGATCTCCATCGAATTTCCTGGAGTTATTGTGCGTGAGGGTGGGCTTACTGCCTGCCTCACATTCCTTGATTTCTTCGCCACCAGCACACAACGAACAGCTGTCACAACTGCGGCCAATTGCTGCCGCAATATCCCAGAAGATTCATTCCCTGTCGTGCGCGACGTCATGCCTATACTAGAGAACATCCTGAACAACAACGACCAAAAGGTTGTTGAGCAGGGCTGCATCTGCGTATCTCGCATTGTTCAAAGCTTCAAGCAGCACGAGAGTAAACTTGAAGAGCTCGTCAGCCCAGGTCTTCTAAAGGCCATTCTACGGCTCCTTCTACCAGGCACCACAAACATGATTGGAGCCAATATCCACACCATGTTCCTTCAGGTTCTTGCGTATACCGCCAAAGCCAGCCCGCGTCTATCTGCAGAGTTGCTCAAGATGAATGTTGTTGACACTCTGTATCAGATTCTGACCGGCGTCTCGCCTCCAACGGGCACAGAAGACGTTGCAGCCAAGATTGACTCTGTAGTCATCATGCAAGCTCTTATCCATAGGCCCAAGGATCAGGTGTTTGAGACTCTCAACGTCATTTGCGAGCTTCTACCTGATGTTCCTCAGCAAGGCTTGTCATATCTCGACGACCTCTTCGACGCTGGCTATCCCGGTGACGACATTCTCCCTCTTTCTTCGTCGAACAGAAAAATCATGAACGAAAAGCGTATACAGCTGCTTGAGGGGTGCAAGGCCAAGGTTAAGCGCTTCGCAGTCATTCTTCTGCCAACCCTGACAGATGCCTATTCCAGTACTGTGAACCTCAGCGTTCGACAAAAAGTACTTACTGCTCATCTCAAGATGTTGTCCAACCTCGACATCGACATTCTCGAGGAAGCCCTGCGACCAGTACCTTATGCTTCGCATTTAGCGTCGATTTTCACTCAACAAGACCACCCATCTCTAGTCACATACGCTTTGCAAGCTGCTGAACTGCTGCTTAAGCGTCTCGAGTCGATATACCGCTATCAATTCTACCGCGAAGGTGTCATTTCAGAGATCCAACAACTTGCAAATCGTCCGTGTAAGACGTTGGACAGTCGGGCTAAAGAGTCGAAGTCTACAGTAGGAGCCCATGTGACAGCCTTGGGTGATAGTATTGCTTCTTCTGCTGAACCAGAAGCCGAGTCAGAAACTGGCAATCCGAATGATGGAGTCGATATGGAAATGCACTCCGATGACGAAGGAGACGAGGTGGACCTTGACGACGACCCAAACGCGAGCAGCCAAAACCGAGACGATGACGATGAATCCGACTCGTCCTCGTCCTCTGACGATCAGCACGAACCACCACCGATGCCCAATGTTGAAGACATAATCACCCTTCGCGCTAAAAAGTTCATCGAGACGCATGAAAGGGACAGCGACAAACCCACCCGCGACAGGGCAATTGCAGTATTGGAAGATCTGAAGGCGCTTGCCAACGAAATCAAGGCTTGTGGTTGCAAGGGCACTGCAAGCGACTTCATGAACCTGTTCACCCGGTTAGCATCTTATTTCGAGGGCGATGCGCTTGAAAGTATCACCAGTTACGAGCTCAAGTCGTCCAAGATTGTCGATGTGCTATTGGAAGTCTTCTCAAAGCCGACGTTTTCAAAGCATGGCGATCCTAGACCTATCTTCCTGGAGGCTTTCATGGGTGGTAGTGGCCAGAGCAAGATCAAGACTGCCAGCACCGCGTCTCCTGCAACACCATTCAGTGTCTTGGTGCACAAGCTTCAGGACCTCTTGAGTAGGTCCGAGCATTTTGATGTCATCACCGTGCATCAGAATATGTATGACAATCGGG
The DNA here is from genome assembly GCF_000338995.1 of Bipolaris sorokiniana ND90Pr. Taxonomy (NCBI): domain Eukaryota; kingdom Fungi; phylum Ascomycota; class Dothideomycetes; order Pleosporales; family Pleosporaceae; genus Bipolaris; species Bipolaris sorokiniana. The sequence goes on along the minus strand of NW_006911901.1, from coordinate 876,938 downwards.
GAAGCGCGACCTCCATGTTGGCTAAGCAGCTTCGGCTGAAGCTCGTCGCCGATGATGATTCAGGCATTCCCAAGACATACCGCAACATCATGGTGTCTATCCACGCTATTGCAACGTTCAAAGCCTTGGATGACTACCTCCGTCCGCGTATCAGCCTTGCAGACCGTCCTCGACCGGCTCATCCTAGAGATCAATTCGCTCGCGATCAATTCGAAGCCATGTACGCCCAAGCTCTTGCTGAAGGTCGGGCGCCTCCACCCCCTCGAACACCATCTGATCCAGCGAGCCGTGCTCCAAAGAAGCCATCGCGTTCCAAGCCAGGTCCACCAGATTCACCCCAACCAGGGCCTAGCTCCGCTACACGTGAGAAGACACGGCGGTCGAGCAGACGTCAGCAACAGAACCCTCCGCTACCACCGCCGCCCCCGCCCCCAGCCATGCCTCGTTCCAATAGCGGTCAGGACCCTGTCGAATGTGCCGATGAATCTCAGCTCTCCGATCCCGAGTCTGTGGATGAAGATAGTGCCTTGAATGCCATAGTGGACGATCTAGAGGAAGACCTCGATGAGGATATGCCAGATCCATCTGCCGTAAGCGTCGAAGTCGCATCAACAGGCAAAGCCACGGCCCACCAGGAAGACGGTACGAGGATTGCAACACCGGTACAAGGCACACCAATAGCGAAGCCACCTTCAGAGGCCAGGACTCCTGCTTCACGATTGTCTGCACTGTTGCAGAGTTCAGCTATGCGCCAAACCCTGGGAGGAGCGGCGAGCGCTCTTTCGTATGCAGCCGCGGTTCAGTCCACTCCCCAAGACTGGCACATTGAATTCAGTGTGAATGACCAGCCACTCTCGAACGAGACTACCATCTACCGTGCTGTACACTTCACACGATCTCAACCACCAGACGGTCCTTTGCGTTCAGTATGGAATGGCATTCATACAATCAAGTTCAAGCGGGTGCAGGGTCCACCACCGAGCGAATCCAGCTCTTTGACACCGCCTCCAGAGTCAAAGTCCGACGCTTCAGGCATGCCAGCTTCATTGGATGAACACCCTGTGACATCTGGTATCCTCAGGCTGCTTAGCATACTTCACGGATTGAATTCCCATCTTGACGACATCCTCCTGGCGAACAAGGAGCAGATCAAACTCAATGCGGAGCCGCTTTCGCAGTTTGTCAATACGAAGCTTACTGCGAAGCTCAACCGTCAACTTGAGGAGCCTCTCATCGTAGCTAGCAACTGCCTCCCTAGTTGGAGTGAGGATCTAGCCCGCTTCTACCCGTTCCTATTCCCATTCGAGACTCGCCACCTCTTCCTGCAGTCTACCTCGTTTGGTTACTCACGATCAATGACGCGATGGCAGAATTCGCAGCCCACGAGCGATTCACGAGGCGACCGACACCGGGATGAGCGACCCTTCCTGGGCAGACTCCAGCGCCAAAAGGTCCGTATATCACGATCTCGAATCCTCGAGTCTGCAATGAAGGTCATGCAGCTATACGGACACTCTGCCAGTGTATTAGAAGTTGAATACTTTGAAGAAGTAGGAACCGGTTTGGGACCAACTCTTGAGTTCTACTCGACTGTTTCTCGGGAATTCTCCAAGAAGAAGCTCAAGCTCTGGCGAGAGAATGAATCAAATGACAGCGACGAATACGCTTTTGGCAAGCGAGGACTATACCCCGCACCAATGAGCGAAGAAGAGGCGAATAGTGAGAATGGCGAGAAGCGCCTCGAACTGTTCAAGGTCCTAGGCAAATTCGTTGCCCGTTCCATGTTGGACTCTCGTATCATCGACATCTCCTTCAATCCAACTTTCTTCCGCATCAATGACGGTTCCAGCACAGCCGTCGTGCCATCTCTTGGGGCCATCAAGACTGTCGATGAGGGCCTGGCCTCATCGCTGTTACTGCTCAAGCAATTTGCCGACGCTAAGAAGAAGGTTGACGACAGCGATTTGAGTCCAGAAGAAAAGGCGGTAGCCCTCCAAGAGATTGTCATACACGACTGTACTGTGGAGGATCTAGCACTCGACTTCACTCTACCTGGCTATCATTCAATCGAACTCATCGAAAACGGCGCAAATACAACGGTCACGATTGAAAACGTCGACTTGTATGTGGACAAGGTTATAGATTTCACTTTGGGCTCCGGTGTCGAGCGCCAGGCGAACGCTTTCCGTGAGGGCTTCACAGAGGTGTTCCCGTATTCTGCACTCAAGGCCTTTACTCCAGACGAACTGGTCATGCTTTTCGGCAGGACTGATGAGGATTGGTCTCTCGAAAGTAAGTTCAGACTCTCTTTACATCGTACGGTTGTGCTAACAATACCTCAGCATTGGTGGACTCGATCAAGGCAGACCACGGCTACAACCTTGACAGCAAGAGCGTGCGCAACCTATTGTCTACGATGAGCCAATTCAATGCGCAAGAGCGTCGAGACTTTTTGCAGTTCATCACTGGCAGCCCCAAGCTTCCAATTGGAGGTAGGATCCATCTGATTGTCCCACAAAAATCACAGACATGCTAATCTTTTCGCAGGCTTCAAGGCTCTCACACCAATGTTCACAGTTGTTTGCAAGCCCAGCGAGCCACCATTCACATCCGACGACTATCTGCCGTCTGTCATGACCTGTGTCAACTATCTCAAGATGCCAGACTACAGCAGCGTCGAAATACTGCGGGAAAAACTCAGCGTTGCCATCCGCGAAGGCCAGGGCGCTTTCCATCTTTCTTAAAAAAAATGCAAAGTGTAGGTGTGTATAGTTTGGAAAACGAGGGGAGGATGGAGAGAGATATATGTATACCCTTGGTGGTGGAGTCTTTTTCCTTGGGCGCCACCGGAATATATTGATATCCATGGCTTTTTTTGGAAGATGCAGATGGCTTTTTTTGTTCATCATGCATAGGTTCTACACTCTTATGAAACGTATGCATTGCGGGGTAGTTTGGTTCTTTCTTCTTCTCCTCTTTCTTTTCCTGAAAGGGAATACGGTGTTCGAAGCGCATGGTAGTTACTTTGGGCCTTAGTAGTTTTAGTCTGTAGTTGCTACGCAGATTTTTTCACATACATTGGCAGGTTAGCCTTGTCTCTCTCTTCTTTCCCCGCTAAACTCATGGGTCATAAAATAGGGGGGAGGGGAGGTAAGCAGCAGAAACAAACCCATCGAACCTCAGTATTGGGTTCAGAGCACCCGCACACCGTGCAACCAGCAACCGTAATTCCCAATTACGACCATCAAATCAGCACTGAATTTAAACACCCCCCCCCCTCTCGAGATCCAACGATTCTTTCAGGGTCTCTCTCTCTCTAAGCCCCCCCGTCCCGTTTTTTTTCTTCTTTCCCTTGCAAGGTGTGAACGGGGGGGTTTGTCACGCGCGCACGTACCTTCCCGTATTTCTTGTTCTCGTTCCTAATCGAAATAAAGGGTGTGCGCGGACCCATGTTCGCGTGCCTGGGTTTGGTCTGTACTTAGTACGTGTGAGGCTCCGAGTGCCCGAGCGCGCGGAGTGGGTTGTGTCGGCGTATCCGCTGTGTGTGGAATTTGATTGAGTCGCGTATTTGAGGTGCTTGGGTTTTGAGGATGAAGGAAAGATAGAGAGGAGGGGAGATGGGGTGGTGTTAATATTGCATTGTTTTTTTGGGGGGGTAGAAGAGATGATGATGGTTTTCTTGGTTTAGATATCGGGGGTTTTGTTGTACGGTACGAATGTGGTTTGATTAGTGCTGAGTGGGGGGAGATGACTGACTCGCTACGTACTTTTTTTTGGCCGACGAGTGGACAGAGCGTTTTCTCTGCTGGTTGTTCGTGTCGGACATTTTGTACAGTGACTGGTGGGGTGTGAGATGAGAGTATTCATAATGTTTCTTTTTTTGGGTCAGCACTTATTTTATGTATGTACTGTTTGCGCGTCTGACTGCGCGTTTGGCTTTGAGAAGGTGTTTGACTCTCTCTCCTACGTCCTTCTTTTGGTGTGAGAGAGACATCGTTGTAGCTGGCTTCTTCTTCTTCTTCTTCTTCTTCTTCTTCTTCTTCTTCTTCTTCTTCTTCGATCGTTCTTTCTGGCTGTAGTTATTGTTTTCCCCATATTGCTTCGTTTCCGGCTTGCTCTTTCCTCCACGCTACGCCACATTAAGTGCCTTGCTGCCTTCTCCTTTATCTCCCATCCCTCACATCCCAATCCGTTTTTCCAACACAGCTCTTAAGAGACAAGTCTCCATACAACCGAGTGTTATAGCGAAGGAACAGAAACTACACACAAACGCACATCATGCCTACCTCACCACAAACCCACCCACTCCTCACCCGGGACCACTACGAAACCAAAAACACCCTCTCCATCTTCCACGATGAATCGCAAAAACGCGGCTTCATCATCGTCATCGTCCTCAGCGTCTTCGCCACCGTCGGCATGCTAGCTCTCATCTTCCTGCTCATCTTCCTCAAGAGGAAGCGCGACCGCCGTAACAAGGCCACGAAAATGGATGCGGAGAAGGGCTCGATTTGGCCGGGGACGAAGAAGGGAAAATACCAGAAGGTTGAAGATGAAGATCAGAAAGATGGGGTTTGGAGTGCGGATATGGAGTTGGATGAGAGGGGCGCGTATAGTGGGGCTGGCTATGGCGAGGGTGTGGGCAAGGAGCCGTATAGACCGGTAAGATGATGATGTTATGTATGGGTATATGAACAGAGAGCTAACGAGATGTAGGCTGATTCGCATGCCTCGAAGTGAGCGAGGTGCTCGTGGATACTATAGACTTTTTTGGGCTTTCCATTGTATATTTTCTGGGGCTTTTTTTCAGCGAAGCATATGGGTGGGATGGCAAGACATTTCTACGGAGTTCTCGTTTCATATATACTCAAGTGGCGGGGGTAACTGGTTTTAGTTTTTTTTATCGTTGCTGAGTTGTTGTCTTTGAGGTTGGCGCAGCCGCGACTTCGAGAAGCACTCGGAAATGTTGTCCTCCATGTAGGAATAAGAGAAGAGATATTGTAAGAACTAAGTCATAGTTTGCGAGATGCTGTGGTGTTTGGTCACTAGACCGAAGTTTTGAGATGGTTGCAAGAATAATTGTGTATACTGCCGGTCTGCTTAATTTGCTGAGACTTGCCCATCGGTCAACATATAACTGTATATAATGTGAATTGCAAACCTTTAGTATTGTAGATATGGGCCTATACATATCGAGAACCTGATTCTTTTTACTAAACACTAGAATATACCATTCGAGGCAGCAACACAAGTATAGGCTCATTCTATTCAAATATCTATATTAACGCAATATGTTGATTTCTAGAGGAATCTAGCCCATCTTGATCGTGAATCTATCCGCAGAGTCGCAGCCACTACAACAGTCAAACGAACCCGTGATCTACAATAAAAAGCTTCTTTCAAGCACACCAAAAAAACTGCCACCTCTACACACACACCCCATCACCTACCTCCCCGCCTTCCTCTCCTCCAACATCTCCTCCACATGCGCATTCAACCAATACTCCCTCAACGCCCCCTCATTCATATCCCTCGCCCCCTTAATAACCCCCTTACACGCCTCCTCCTTACACAAACACTCAAAAGGCTGCGCCATACTCCACTCAGTACTCGGATAAAAAAACGTGAGTTCATCGCCCTCCTTGAGGCCCTCCCCGCGTTCACTGACCCTCACCTCCCACTTCTGCATGTCGAACACTAGACTGGGCTTGCAGCTGTGGTTCACGTACAGCAAGTCGCAGTTGAGTTCGATATGCAGGTCGCGCGAGGCTTGCACGGAGGAGTAGGCGGCGCTGGCGGGGGTCGGGTTCGTGATGCGAGCGAAGAGGGCGCCCGGGGGGAGCGTGACGAGGGAAACGGAGCGGCTGGTGAAGGAGCCTGGGTGGTGTTCTACGCGCAGGAGGCGGGTGAGGTCGGGTTGGACCCAGGCGGGGATTTGGTGGGAGGCGCTGGGTACGGTCACGTGTTTGGTGGGGGTTTGGGCGGCGATGGTGGGGGTCGCGGATGGAGTCGGTGGCACGGCTGAGGGGGACATGGTTGTGGGATTTTATGTAGGATTTCCAGGTAGAACTTTGAGGATGTACAGGAATTGGAATTGGAGAGTATCTGTAGTCTAACAAGGGACAGAAAAGAGACGGACTGTCTGTTCTTTAGTACTCGGCCTGTACTAGGAGCTCGATTGACCGGACTATGCGTTGAAAGTGCCGTCTGACCGAGGGATACCAAGCCCCTTGTGAAGACGTAGTCCGTGTTTCTGTGTGGGTATACTATGGACGGCTCCATATTGTGGTCTGCGCCTTACGGCCATGTGCGGGTGCATCCCGCGTTGTGTCATTCTATGACTTGCACTTGTACACATGTCGTATAAGACCCGGTAGTAGCGTAGTGTTTGTGCCGAGGTATTCTACGGCAAGGAATGGTACCTCCGGTTGTCAGCTTTGGAGTAGTAGAATATACTTTAGTGTCTCTGTTCAATTCACGCGGAAAGATTGAGAAAAGGGAGGACAGGCAGACAGGATGTGCTCTCGTCTTGCTCTACTTCATACTATTTTGCCATTGAAACTGCTTGGGTTCATTCAATACGCCTATTACCATATGTCGTCAGACAGTATGTTCTGATTTTGACCAGTAGTATTCTCGGTTCGTGCAACGTTCTAACTAGTTACATAGTAGCGCCCACCTAGCCCGTAAACAGCAACACCCCGCTGCAGGTTTCCTTCATACTCGGCTTGTTGCAGAAGTACGATCTGTCCTAAAGGATGTTTCACTTTGAGTAAAGTGCTGTGGTCGGAAGTGATTTGGAATAGAGCTTTCAAGGGACCAAGCGCCACGTAGACAGAATTGTCCTGGTTGATCTCTAAGTACATTTCGACAGGTGCAGTCTCACAGTGTTACGCTCTGAACTATCTACACCTTATTCGGCTTAGAGGATCTTTCGTGTGGATCGTACTGGTGCAGTCCAAATCCCACAGCACGTTCTGGACTGGCTATACCCAAACATCATCTTTGAGCCCGTGAACGGCGCTAAAGAGGGTTTCAGCTCTAGCTACGTATGACTCTGTCTACTTACTGATATGACTGTAAACCGAGTTATTTTAATCAGTTGCTATCCACTATCACTCAACATATTCGGACATCAATCACTAAATTATAGGCATGTCACATGTGATTTGGCGACAAGTGTATCTCATCAGCTCTAATTGTATGGTTCCAAATCGTGGTATCCATTGATTTGTACTCGTACTAAATTCGTAACATCTACAATCACCATCTTTTTACTTGACATAAGTCTGCTCAACAGGCGAAACCCTGCCGTCGCTCTCAACGCTCGTCGCAGGTACACTCTGCAATCCCATTTTACTCGTGTCGTACCCATTCGCAGAGAGGTATTCTCTAAACTTGACATCCTCTTGATCAATCGTGTCCTGGCCAATGTGCGGAAGCAACAATACCAATACAGCAGCTACAAAAGCCAGGGATGAGGCTATGAAGAATGGGTTGCGGCCTGCTGCAATTTCGTCGTCGCCGGCTGCCTTTTGGATAGCGTCGAGGGCATAAGAACCGGCGAATGCTCCGATTTTGCCTACCGCGGCTGCGATGCCGTAGTATTGTCCGCTGTAGAAGGTGTTAGTTGAACGCTCTTTAGTACAAATAAAGAAAGATGGGGTCAATGCATACCGTATACCAGTAGCGCACGTCTTGGATGCCACTAAGCCAATATTGTCTCCTGGGCCAAACTCTCCGAGTGCAAGGAAAACACCATATACAACCACAAACCCAGCAACGTTCTCGGGCTTGCTCAACCACGGATAACACCCAGCCATGATAAAACCAATAATTCCCTGCAGCGTGACTCCAATAAACAGCGTCTTCTTCGGACCCATGGAAGGCAAATCAGCGACAAAAGCACCAGCAAGGCAACCAGGCATGTAGAAAAAGTTGATTAGAATGTTCCACGCCAGACTCTTCCATAGCGGTGCAGATTCCCCGAGTAGATTGGCCAGGATAGAGGTCGCGTAGATACCGAAGGAGTAGGCGCTAAAGTCATAAATGAACCAGATGATGCTGACAACACTAAGCCGGAACCAGTAAAACTTGATAATGAGCAGCCAAGGCGTTTTCGCTTTAGCAAGAGACTCGCGCTGGAACGCTTCGGGTTCCTGTAGTTTGAGACGAAGGTATAGAAGCGATAGAGGGGGGATAATGCCTATGCCGAGACAAATGCGCCAGGCGGCTCGAAGGTGGTTTTCGCCGGTGATAAGAACAACGACTGTGGCGACGATTGCGCTGATGAAAAAGGCCAGGTCGATTTGTACGTTGGTGAAGAGGATAAACCATTTATTTCGTGTTCCTTCTTTGAGCTCGCCTGTTGATTCGGCACAGCCTACGCTGCCGGCTGGATATTCTCCGCCAATACCTGCTTGGGTCAGTATGCTGTTCTTGTTGGGATATTTGTATTGACCATCTTACCGATTCCCAAGAAGAAGCGATATACGACCAGCGCTGTGAGTAGGCCGCTTGGGCTACCGCCGGCCCCATACGAAGCCGTGCCTAGTGTTGCAAACAGGATAATGATGATTGTCGAAGTGAACAAGGACCATTTTCTCGAAAAGTGGTCAGACGTGTAGCCAAAAAATAGCATGCCCACCACGGTTCCAGCAAATGTTATACTCGCTACGTTTGCCTGTGCCGAAGACGACGCATACGAGTTGGGATAAATGGTCTTGAGCATGGTGTTTACAGGCCCGATGATCTAGACATGGCGTTAGAAAATCTTGAAATCTGATAATATTTCTGATTCAATGATGCTTTGGGCGAAAATATCGTTGTTGCGCTGGAATTTTTTGTCGCTTGGGAGTTGTCGTACATTATTTAGATAGCCATCACTAAAGAGACCAGCGCCACATGCAATCACAGGCCATAAGCGCTCCCATCTTCCCTTTTCCGTCCTTGCGACACTGCCTCGACGTTCGACATCTTTTTCAGTTGTGCGATCAAGCTCGGGCTTGACTTCTGCTGCAGAAGCCATGGCGATGGAAGCTGCTTAGTCGCGTGGTTTCTTGGAAATTCACCCCGAGCGGCAGGCGAATCGAAAGTGCCCTATTGCAGTGACGAAACGAGTCTTGTGAGCGGACAACCTGATGTTTAAATAGCTCGGTTCTAGTAGCGACGCAGTAGTGCCACAGCCGCGGAATTGTAAGGACCCTGTGATCAAGTTTTCTTTCCAACCAGGTTGGGCATGGTGCAGAGGTGGTGATGCAGATCGAGTATTGGCAGCCACTCAGAGCACAGCAAAAGCTTTGCTCAGGTGTGTCTGTGTGCGACGGGAAGCTGAATGGTTGGTCTTGATGTAGCCGGAAACAGCAGGCCTCAAATATTGGGTACGGGAATACCGAGGGACGAGGCCGTCACCTCACACCGTATACATACTAGATACGCACTGAGTGCTGCTAACTTGTGTCTTGAACATAGGCCGAATGTTTATACCATCCATCTTGATGTGTTTAATATCAGTAGCCAAAGTGTTTGTTTGTAAGAGATTACATGCTGAGCCCGTACCATACACAGTTGATGGATGTAGTAGTGTAGAGATGGGGTGCGGAATCATGATGATGACGACGACACTCAAGCTTTTGCCATGCTTCGGCAGCCGCCGACGAAGCATCAGCGTCGAGGCTTGACTAGGTGGCCTAGCGCTGATGCTACATTGAGCTTAAGTGTGCTGCAACTATAGCACGAGGTGTGGCGTGTAAAGGTCCAATCAATGCCTCGGTTGGTTACTGATTGATAAGACGGGCCAAATCATGCGAGGTGTGGACAGATGACCATGGAATTTGATACGTTACAGTAATGTGGCGCACACGGGATGCTTGGCTGCTGCTAGGGCAGAGCAGGATCTCAATGGTAAGCCGCAAAATCACCGTTCCACCTCAGCTCGGGGATCAAAGACTGTACCCAACGTGGACATGATGATCGAGTTCTGATTCAAGATGTCCATGTGCGCAACGGCTCTACAGATAGCGGTGGGACCAGGACCCCACTGCAAGAAAGTTTTGCGACAGACGCGGTTACGGGCAACCGCTTTTGTACTACTCAACATGAACCATGGCTTTGTGTGTAGCACTATGTAATGATGCAATTTTCCGACATGCGCCCGAAAACATGGGGCATTTGGGACATTTGGGTATTGCTCTCGCATCGGCCCGAACGGGCGCGGCCGAGGGGGCCGAGGCTCAAGGATTTTGCCAAACCAGACAACTACAACGATGCGGCCTTCAACACGTAGGAACTAATCTGATAATCCTTCTCGCGCCATTGTTTGTAAACGGATTAATTTGGCTTCTCTCATCTGCGCTACTACTTACGTACATGAAGAGAAACAAGGATAAAAAAAACAGGACATGTTGCATCTCGCTGCAGGGTATCACGTGAAGGAACAACCAACGGAAAACGCGTATGCATCTACTCATCTCGCCATCGCCCCACCTACTATTTGTTATCAAACACTTTGATGTGCTCAAAAGGCACAGACGTTTTTTGGACCGTCGTCGTCACCGGCCCGTGCGGGTTGACCCTGTCCATCTCCGCAAACCAGTCGTCGCCGTCGTTCTTCGTAAAGTTTTTGGAAGTATGATCTTTGCAAGAAATTTGATATAGGTGGCGTGACGAATCTTGGCTCGGACGCGACCCAAGCTCCGCAAAAGGTCTCCCAATCGTCGAAGCATTGCTGGACTTGCGTCCTACAAAGCCCGTCCCCATGGGCTGGTTGATGGACGAAGCGGCGCTGCCGTCATGCGCGTGGTTGCTGCTGCTAAGTTTTTCTCCTGACCTGCGAGGAATGTGGTCCAGTATTGTAGTCACCATGCCAGTCTTGCTGTCTCCGCTTGGTGTGCTTTTTCTGTCGGGCAAGCTGATGGCGCCGTTGGAGTCAAAGCTTTCATACCTCGCTATATCCTCTACACGTATCTCAACTTCATTGACGACGAAGATCTTGTTGGATGCCAGCGTTGCTATAACTGGCCAGAATATTGGAATCGAAGCGGTGATGATGGCAAAATTGACCTCGAGAACGGCAAAGATGTACACGACCGGCGTGTGGAATGACATATCAAGATCGGGTACAGTGCCGGCACGGTTGACTGCGAGAGTGATCAAGCGGCCCAATGCCACTAACACAACACTACCTACACGTTAGAATCGTCCCTTGTGCTCGAGTAATGATGGGCTTTGTTCTACTTACGTGGATCCCAGTATGAATAGGCCAATCAGTCCCGCTCTGCTCTTACCTGCGATCCTCAATGCAGTGATGAACGGAACAGGCAGGAGCAGTACCATAGCGTCAAGTAGCAGATTGCTAACAGAATGGCCAAGGAACATGGGAAAGAATTCGGCGGGATCTTTGGCACCCCAGCCGATGCATCGGCCCGGAAGATTCATATTCCAATTTTTGGCGATGGGGCGGCATGAGAAGATTGCTAGCAGGAAGAACGTCAAGCCCCATATTGTGCAGATGACAATCATCCCCCAGGTGAGGCGTCTGGCGAGGCGGTATCCGTTCGTGGCTGTTGTCGGGGCAGCTTCAGCAAATAGACGTAAATACTGGAAGAGGATGGCGAGCTTGATCAGAGTTGCACTAGCACAATATGCCGCATTAGTGGAATAGATATGCTGTTTTCAGTGTCAGTATGAGGTTGATACATGTTGTTGTTGGTGTTGCATGATAATACCTTGAAATACAGCATGATATGCTTACTATCAAGTGTCCACAAGTGTAGACCCAGGCCATCAGCCGGCACTGTAGTACATCCGTCAGTTGCTAGCCCATAATCGATCTTGTGCTACTACGTACTTATGCACACTAGAACATCACCACAAAAACTCGCAATACCTGCGAGAACGACAAAGCAGTCATCCCAGCCCCAAAGATGGTCTTTGATACGGACCCATAACCGTAGGCTCAGGGTGATGAATGCAATGCTCTGCTCATTGTTAGCGAGTGAGAAGACAAGATGGCAGTGGACGAGCTCTGGCTCATGCTACATACTAGGAAAGCAACAGTAGTTCCTATGATGGTGGCAGGCTGGTTGGACGTTGGTAAATTGGCATTATCCGGGTGGTCTCTCAGGTTCGTCACGGAGACTGGTGTGATGGTCATGGTCACTCAGACGCACCAGAGGCGACGTGAAAGAAGGTATGCGAAGGGGGTGTCGTTGGTCAGTCGGCCTGAAGAGTGGGCTCGTGCAGATAATCAGTGATTAGTTACGTTCAAACTCCATTACGGGGTTTCTGTCAGCCTTGCGCAGAGGGTTCGAGTCGATGACAGGGCAAACGAATGCTAGGATCGAGTCCAGACTGTGGTAGCAAGCGAGGCTACATTTACAAAGAGATGTAATGCCCTAATAAGACCCAACAGGTGGGCCCAGCGATGGGCATATGAAAGTCATGACCTGCATACGTTACACCTCCTTAAACCACATGGCTGCTACCCCCTGCTGTCCCGCATGGAGAATCAAAACTGGGCCATGCAGCTAGGGACAGGGTGAATACAGTGTAAGCCCAGACCCCCCTGCTGAGCGTAGTGGATGCGGGTCGTCACCAAGGGCTTGCTTGTCCGGCTCACTTTAGGATGCCGCCCGCGCCCCCGTAAACGTTTTTCCCTTTAGGCCCCGTATGCTAGTGCTCAAGTAAAGTATGTCTAGTGGGTTGGCTACTAAGGAGTTTAGATTTCAACGACAGGTCTACATGGGGAAAAGGGTACCGAGATCTTTCGGTAGAGATCAACAAGGCTACACGATTGGTGGACTGTGACCAAATCAGGATGCGGCTGCTGAAAATAGGCTTTGAAAAGTGTAAGTGGCAGCGAGCTCAAAGCGAGGCGTCCAGCGAAGTGGCGTATTCTATTGGTACCCTGCAGGCCAGTGATGTTTCGCAGAAGCCTGAAACGATATAGCACAGAACTCTGTTGTGTTAGGAGCTGTACAAGGCCAGGAATTCTTGTTTTTTTTTGCTTCTTTCAATGCTGCGCGCTACAGGCGACAGGTGCGCCGCAATATCGCTTACTCAAAAACAAAGGGCAAGCGTCAAACCCTGGCTGCAGCTCGCGAGCATGCTGGCGATAACAGAATTATATAGCCAGGGGGAATCTTGTCGAAGATCCAATCCTTTGGGAGGCAGTTCCCGCGTGGTGGCGTCGTACTCAGACACCACGTGTACGGCGAAGCAGGGCAGAGTGTCGAAGTTCAAGGTAAGGCCTTATTGAGATGCTCGTGTTTACGAACGGTATGACTCGGGGCTGCACCCGCTCTTGGAGGCCCACCTCCCAAGGCGAGCTACTACCTTGACCAGTCCCCTGCTGGCAGCGTTTCACCACGTCGATCACAGATGAGGGGATGATCTCGGCCGTACCGTGTGGCTAAACCAACGGTTCGCATTGTAAGCGTGAAAGGCTCAGCCAATGGAGCGTGGATGCCATCTTGTCGACATGCTGCACGCAGACTGTGGTGGTGGGATGGTTTTCAGGCCATCGGGCTGGCGTTCCTGGTGCGACGGTCCTTTTCCGGGATAGACAAGACGGCCGCTCTTACTTGGAGCGGGCCTGGGAGTGCCCCTCATTGTGCCGCTCTTGTCTCGACAACGTTAATCCTCCTATTCGTCACGAATGTGCTGACTGGGGCATGGTCGGGGGTGTAAACCATTCGAGAATACGCCTCGGGCCCAAGTCGGCACAGCAGGCCATAGCGCTGTCCACTACATCCATTACATGCTGGTCCAACGCTCCGCATATATGGCCCCTTCAAAAGCGGTATGCGCTCTTATTGCAGCCAAGCAGTTGACCCCAACAAGCAATGATACACACTACTCATGCTGTATTGGGTAACCGTAGTGGGGAGAGCCGTTGCGGGCACGCGTCACAGCCTTGGATCCCGAGCTGCCATCAGGCAAGGCGACAAAGTCCTGTTTCATGTCACTTGTCCACTTTGATCGTGCTGCTGTCAGGGCCCACGTTGGCATCTGTCAAAGAGGGCGCCATGAAACTAGAGGGTGCAGGGGAAGTGTATGCGAGAAGTGATGGTGTAGTGTACGTTGGCAGCCAAGGCCAAGTGTGGGCAAGAGGTTGCGAGACGAACCAGGCTTTTTGTGAACGTCGCTGCACGCCCGCCACACCATGTCCCTCGCCTATCTTATAGGCCATGCCCATCTGCAAGACGCTATGCAGCAGTCACATTGCGCTCCTGTCACCGCAAACGAGGGCCTACGCCTCGTCCTGTATGTCGCGATCATGGGCCAAGACAACCCAGATCGCCTTCTAGCCCAGGTACACATTTGTCGGCTCTAATGCCCTGACCCGGCAATCTGCGGAACCGCCAGGCGATACATTCCATGTATAGCGTTGACTGTACTTGCACATGGTCCCCTTGTGGATGTTCGTATCACCAATGCCTGACACCCATAGTGATGACCATACTGCTTACATGACAGAACGTCCGAATCTCTCTGTCACACAACTATGCCCTTGACCTCCATAAGTCTGTGCCGATACAAAAATGAACTCCTGGAGAAAGCAAACGTCGCAAACTATTGGGGTCGGCCTGTTGTGCCTGGCCCATACAAGACCTGGTGGATATCAATCAAACTTAATGTTTTGCGCAATCCTTAAGCACTACATTCACGCTCAGATATTAGCCTTGACACTAGGCATGGCAATTGCTCGGCGTTACGGAACATTCGAGGAATACTGACCGTTCCCACCATTAGCGCGCATATCACTATACAAAACAACTCTGACTTCGGTTAGAATATGCTAGCCCAAAAGTCGGCCACGGATGCACTTGAGCGATGCCCCGAACAGACGTTTCCCCGAGGCCCGCCACTTACTCAAACCCCATGAGAGCCGCTCGGCTGGATGACGCTACTAAAGTGGAGCTCAATCTAGCCAAGTGACGTTCCTGCCGCAGGCTCTGTTCACGGCATGCTTTTGTTATCGTACGTTCACGCCTCGAAGCGTGATAGCGTATATGCAACAACACACACCACCTTGCAGGAGCGTAAACAGACGGCAAGAAAAAAGCAGCTTAGCGCATCTTCTCTCTCTATCCCCAGCACTTACAACTATACGCCAAGAGGATTTAATCTATGTTGCTTAATTTTTTTACATGGACACCAAAAGTAACAAAACCATGTCCTTCTCAGGTCCTGTTCAATTCAGCTCCGTTTTCCGTCTGCTAAACTCAATCCAAAAACAGTATGGCTCCGCCTAGAAAAAAAGGAATTATGTGAGTGCGCTAGTTTTATAGGACCAGCTTCCCCTTCTCCTATTGAAGCTCTGAACCTAGAATGATAACAAAATGAAAACGGAAGAAGGGAAAACCGAAAAGGCTGTCAGCCGATACATTTACTCAGATAGGTTCGCAGAGCCGCGGTCTAAGGACATGCTTTTGCCGTCCACCCACGCGCACAAACTGGGCGACTAGACAATATCACAGGACAGGGTATCTGGAAAGAGCAAAGACAGAGGTGACTGAGACGTGAAGTTGAACTAGCGGCACCACAGGGCAGGGTACTTTGGCTTCCGCCACAATAATGGCCCCAGAAAGAAATGGCCCAAAGCGTCCGTTCACAGTTGTGGCCGTGTCAGGTGTCATTCCAGCCTGCCATTCGTGCAACTCGCGTGTTTTCTGTCGTCAACATTGCGTCCTGCTATTAAAGTTTGTGTTGCACCCCCATGCTAAGATCAACACAGCCTTTTTTGTGCCCGTGGTACCTGTGTTCCGGGAGTATCCGAAAACTAATCATCATGGTTTATTAAAACCATAGCAGCTCAACTATCGCCTTGAAATGGCCATTGCAAATACAAGGCATGCACTACCCCAAATAAAAAAAAAGTGTGATTCGATACACGTCGCAACCGCATTGCGAGGATGATCGATAAACTCTACTTTTGTCACATCCTCCACCTACGTAGTGTCCGCACCCATCCGTATACATCTGCAGCCTCACAAAATGACATGCAAAATGACAAATACGACGATACCAACTCCCCCCAAACTCTATGAATACGAAATCTTCGTACCGTTTGAATACAAAATATCGAAAACCATATGTCTCACGCAAAATTATGTAGAAAAACCACACACGCAACACACAAAAGCCGTAAGTCGTTGCAACCCAGCACTGAGGTAGCACCGTTCCATTGCAGCGTCGGAATTCATAACTACGTACTCATCTTCAGAATTTTGTATAGAAAAATTCCTCCCAATGATTCAGAGTGGCTGCTTACTTTCACCTCAATAAAAAAAAATGAGAAGTTAAAGATCTGGATAGAACTTGGATCGCTTGACTGAATGAGCAAGGCCGCTTTCACTCGGACCAGGTACTTGCATCGTTTTGCTTGAGAAGCTGATGTGACGAGTTTGGAGTTACTAACTCAATTCAATCGACTGACGTAGCACTCGGCGAGGCGAAATATCAGATACCCAGGTATACAAGTCCTACTATTCTGCCAGAAGCCAACATCCCTATCTACATACCAGACAGAAAACAAGAAGGAAGCTATCATGCACCACGTTATCCGTTGCAGAACAACCCTCTTCCACTCTGTCTAGCCTATACGTCGCCATCGTGGGAGAAAGTATTTCTTCTCTATATTACTTCACACATGTGTTCTGATGCGATTCACAAAACTTATCACAGTCTCGCCTATGCATTGTAAAGAGAATAAGAATGTGCAGCATCGTACTAGATTCGGAACGACAGGTGGGATATTAAGCCGGTGGCACAATAGTATCCTAAGCCTTGAGGATTATTCAGAAGGGATGATTTATATGGTTGCAATCCACTTAGTAGGTATACACTTGAGGTTCACGTGTGCTAAGTAAACAAGGTCCAATGGACTTTCCAGACTCTCATGAAGCAACCGCGAAACGTACGTTGATATTGTATATCTTACTTCAATCCACTAGACCCTACATATTCTTTGCAGATGTTCGTATAGAGCTATAATTCAAATTTCCATGTCAAAATCGAAAGCCTGATCGTGCGTCTCATGTATGCTGACAATCTCGTTTTCGACACTTCACATGCCAAATCGCAAAGAGAATAAGGGAAAAAATTGGGGCAGAAATGTGGCACATGCGTAGCTCGTGTCACAAGGCTCTAGTTGTGGAGATAACTCCCAGAACCAGAACGACGGGAAAGCCAAGGAACATGGTATGGAATATTCGAAAATAGACACATAAACGCAGTTTGAGACACATGTTAAAATCACAAGCCAGTTTAAAAAAAAGCAACAGAGGCAAATTAAATCCACATTTCCTCCTAATCCCCTGTATTCCCCTCTTCTTACTTCAACATCTTACAAACCCTCTCACACGAACCCAACTCACGCAGTCTTCTTCCACTGTGCCCAGACACCCAAAAGCGAACTCGTCGTTCCGGCCAATCCCACAATACCATCATCAAGATCGACCCAGCCAAGCGCCGAACTGGGGATAGTGATATCGCACAAGTCGCTAATGAGCTGGACCTTGACAGCATTAAGCTCGACCTGCAACTTCTTCGTCTCAACGACCTTCTCCGGGTCGGAAGACTGGGTAATGGCCTTTGAGCGCTGGAGCAAGTTGTAGTACGAGTACAGGCCCGAGGCAATCGAGCACGAGATACCCGCGAACCAGGCACGGTAGCCTTCGCGCAAGAGACGCGGGGCGTAAGAAGACTTGCGGATGGCGGTTGCGTCGAGCTAATGGGGCAGATGTTAGTCACTGAGGCTGGATCGAAATCAACTTGACATGATAAGGCAAGTACATACCACGCAAGCGTTATCACACAGCATATAAAACGCATATCCCAACTGCCTTCCAATAGCGGTAAACCTCAGCACGGGATCCATGCTCTTGGAATCAGTAGCTATAGCCGCAGCCTTGAAGTGCTCGACAAACTTGCCCACGCGCATGAGCTTGCGCGTCTGGCCAAACGTCTTCTTGGTCGCATCGAACGGCGCGATAGTCGATGCTGGGCGGTTGGTGCGGTACAGGTACCATGCTAGGAATCGAGAGAAGTACTGCAGCGTTCGCAGCACCTTGTCGCGCCCGACTGTTCACATGTCAGATCGAAGGAGGGAGGATGATGGGGGTATGTAACGTAAGAAAGTGGGTTATGCAGGATGTGTTGTATGTATGCCCAACATATCAATTCAGCAGGAAGGAATGCAAAACGTACCAGTTGACGCGACAAACTTGAGGTAATGCGACACCGTCGGGTGGTAAACCAGAGCGTCCGCAACCATGTTGTCTGCTGTGCTTTGGATCCGAATGTATTAGGCCGAGTGAGGAGAAGAAGTCCAGCTCCAATCTTCTTCTTGTACAAACGGGAGGCGGTTTGTTTTCTGGTGTAGAGAGAGAGAGTGAGAGAGCAAAAACAGGAGCGTCCGGGGATGGCAGGTGTGGGTTGAGAAAGGGAACGTCTGGGGATGCGACAGGTGCGGAGCCCGCGTGCGGAAGCGTAGGGAGTCGGTCGCTCTCTGAGCGTGATTGCCGGGGAAAACGCGACCACCTCGGTAACTCGATCCACACGTCACATTATTGCCTAGCTTACAAGTACACCTAACACGCTTGGAGCTGGACCTGCGCGACACATGTGAATATGGCACGCCGGCTTGTTGCAGTCGAAACACTCGGTTACTTTTCTTCTTCTCTCCCTTTATCACTTTGACAATGCTATTCCGGTCGCTGTTGCATGTCTCCATTTTTCCTTGTTGACCTCAAGTTATCATCATGACCTATGACCATATTTTCCCTTTGCAAAAAATATTTATAGACTCATTGTATAGACACGTCATGTATGGCCTTAATAGATCGCTGCGATTCAACGCATCGCATGTATAGATGCCTATTTCGCCCACCAGCCCGTTCCACAAGCAAGACACCAGACGCCAATAACGCTACCACCTAGACCTTGTAGAAACAAAAGGCATGATAAAAGTCCGCGGCCTCCAACTCCTCTTCCGAAGTCAGCAACCGGCCTGTCGCACGATCCCTGACCTTCATGACCTCGCTCAGCGGCCCCAGAATTGGATCATCCTTTTGCTCCTCCCAGATATCTCGGAATGGCTTGCGGTACTGTAGTTCGAGATTGAAGTCCTCGGCCAGCGCTCGGAACGCTTCCCACGGTACTACATACTCAGGCGCCTCGACCGCTTCCGTCAGCCAGTACGAATACTTCCAGCCATAGGGCGGGCGGAATGTACCATCTGGAGGTGTCTTGCCGGGGAACTTGACACTGTAGATGCTGTTTCCAAAGCTGAATCCTTCGTCTTCCACTTCGCCGTCTTCCTGTTCTTCCTTTTCCTTTTCCTTGTCCTTTGCCTCGGTAGGCTTGTCACCATTCTTGTGCTCCGTGTCGGCGGGCTTGGGGCTATCGAGGCTCTTCTCAGGGTCCCAGTCGTCCTCGTCGTCGCTAGCAAACGCTGGGCGGTCGTCCTCGTCATCGTCGGCACCACCATTTGTCTCTGGTGGTGCTGTGCCCTTGGCTTTGTGGTGCTCAATGACCTTTTGCGACAAAACATCTGAGTTGGGTATACAACCAATAAACCGTCCTCCTTTCTTCAAAGCGCCAGCGACGTTTCGCAGCATACCCTTGGCCTTGGCCTCGCTCTCAAAGGCATAGTGCATGCAGAACATCATCGTGACCATGTCCCAGCCACCACCGCCCCAGCGCTGGCTCATAGCATTTCCTTGCCCGGCGCCAGGATCAATGCCTACCTCCTTGATAATGGGTATGTCACCTAGCCACTCTCCAAAGCAATCTTTTGCGTAGAACTCGCCATGGAAAAGACGCCTGTTCTTCCTCTGCATCTGCGAAAATCGCTCTTTGGCCTGTCGAATGGACACATCTGCAGGATCACAGCCGACATAGAGCTCGACTTTTCTCGATTTCTCCCACTTACCCAAGTCACCGCCCTTTCCGCAACCAATGTCTAGGATCTTGAGGTGTCGCTCACCGCCGATGAACTTTTGGATGATGGATGACTTGATCCAGTTATTGAAGCTGCGCAGTCCCTTGATTTTGCTGTCAGTGTTGCGCCATTCACGGCCTCGCTCCGGCACCATGTTGTAGTGCTGCTTGACAACATCGTGCACACCACGCTGTGCAGCTTCTTCGTGTGCCCGTCTAGCTGCCTCCTCTTCTCTTGCCTGCTGTCGCTTACGAGCCGCTTCTCGGTCGGCAGCAGGCACACGTGCACCTGCTCCTGGACGCTTCCGTTGGCGTGGTGGTGATCTGGACGGTGATCTCGAGGGCGAGCGTGCGCGTTTGTTATTTTGCTCGGCGCCCGCCATGGTGTAGCTTCTTGTGCAGCGCGTCTACTGGCGGGTTCTGGGTCCGACGCGTTGGTGACAATGAAGTGTTGGTGGGCGAAGTCGTGTGTTGGAGTATCAGAAAATGTGATTGTATGTGAAAGTATGGAAGGCCTTCGTAGTTTAGTAGAGAAGTTAGCAAGGTGAAAGTAAAACAAGGCTGAAGATTAGAAAGACCAAGTGCAGCCGTTATTCTAGCGTTCCGCGTCTCCAGTGTTCAGGGCCGTGCGCGAGCTTTACCTGCGGAAGTTCAGCGGCGGCGGGCAAGACACTCCCGTCATCACATCAACATCCCCACGACTCAACGCCGTCCGCTATTACCCACCACCACCACTTCCTTACCCTACCCATCTCACACAATCAGGCAAGATGGGTGACCCGCAATTTGCAAAGTATCCCGACCTCCAGCTGTCGCAGCACATCTTCCAGCTCACAAATCCCGCCGCCTCGAAACAAGCAAAGCAAGCTGCCTTGAAATCGGTTCAGGATGGCATCACCGAGAACAAGATGGCGCCCCTCTACCGGTACCTTGCACACCCTGTAGATGGCGTTCTCAATGCACAAGGCGAGGGCAGCGCAGACCAGCCGAGTAAGAACCGGAGACCTTCCGCCAGCTTAGCGACGATGCTTGCCACACGGACCCCGACGCTCGAGGTCCCACTGCCTTGGGATGAGAAGCTGTACGAGAGCCTAAAGGCCGAGTGCGAGAAGGAGTTGGAGGCGATACAAAAGGAGGAAGAGGAGGCAGAGGAGAAGGCTGGCGAGACCGAAGTGCAGGCTGCGCGGGGAAAGCGCGCAGAGCTGTACAACCGCATAGGCGACAAGGTATTTCGCCAGCCCGCTATACAAAAGGAAAATGCCGCTGACAATGATGCAGGACAAAGCCATTGCCAGCTACGAGGCCATCTTTGAAAAGACGGGCATTCTGGGTACCAAGATCGACCTTGTCCTTGCTATAATACGCATTGCGCTCTTCTTTGGTGACAGGATATTGGCCAAGAAGTCGATTGACCGAGCCAGCGCATTGGTAGAGAGTGGTGGTGACTGGGATCGTCGCAATCGTCTCAAGGCATACACTGGACTGCACTACCTCACTGTCCGATCACACTCACAAGCTGCCCCGCTGCTGCTTGATAGTTTGTCAACCTTTACTAGCTATGAGCTCTGCAGCTACTCGAACCTTGTGGTCTACGCTATTCTTGCGGGCTCGGTATCACTCAAGCGTGTTGACTTCAAGTCCAAGGTGGTGGATGCGCCAGAGATCAAGGCGATTGTGGGCACTTCGGAGGAGAAGCTCTCCGCCATCACTGGACAGGCTTCGGCAGGACCAGCAGCTGGCGACGAGGAGATGGCAGACGCTTCGGGCTCAACAGCGACTCCTGTCCCGACGGTTGTCAATCTCACTACCCTTGGTGGATCACAAGACCAGGAGGCGGCAGTGGATTTTTCCCCGCTATCCAAGCTAGTTAAGAGTTTGTACGAGGGTGATTACAAGGGCTTCTTCGGTGCCCTAGGCGAAGTAGAGACCAACTTCCTCAGCCAAGACCGCTACATGTACGAGCACCGCGGCTGGTATGTCCGCGAGATGCGTCTGCGGGCTTACCAACAGCTCCTCCAGTCGTACCGTGTGGTTGGTCTGGAGAGCATGGCCAGAGATTTTGGTGTCACTATTGACTTCCTTGACAAGTAAGTCATGTCCTGTTGCATGCAGTCTGCGCTTGTACTAATCACAACGACCAGGGACCTTGCCCGCTTCATCGCCGCCGACCGCATTCCGTGCACGATTGACCGCGTCAAGGGCATCATCGAGACGAACCGCCCAGACGACAAGAACAAGCAGTACGCGGACGTAGTCAAGCAGGGTGACCAGCTCATCACCAAGCTGCAAAAGTATGGCCAAGCCGTCAGGCTGAGGGGAAGCGAGCGTGGTTAGACATTGGCCTTTAGCCAGGCAAACGTGTAATGATGATGTGATATTCTAGGCCTAGATGAAAACAGCGCAAAGACAGCTGAAAGAAATATTAGAGTGAACGCCCATGTCAACATGCTACCTCTTTCGTTCTAGGCGTTACGGTGAGAGTTTCGGTGCCCGCATTGCATTGCCCTATCCGCAGCCTTAGCCCCGCTATCTCCGTGTTGCAGCTCATCGGGAAGGCGGGAAGCGGCATGCGGTGCGATAACGGGGCACAATATTGCTTTTATGCCCTAGAGGTATATCCATTGTCTGCCTTTTAGACGTCGATTTACATCATTGCGACACCCACGCCCCCATTACATCGCTTCTTACGAGCTCGGTTCGACGCCGCCAGTGCAGAGCCCACGCCAGGTGTGGGGTGATCGGCCTCGAGCGACGCCGCCGATAAGCTCTCAGGGTCCAGCTACAATGTCGCCGTCATCGGCTTTGGCGCAGGCGTCTGTCCGCTCACTTTGCGCCCATGGCAGTAGAGCACGGCGGAGTGGTGGCAACGTGGGTTCACGAGGTATTTTCCAATCCCCAGCCCTTTTTGCAACTCGGTCAGTCGCCAGATACGACGTGACTAAATATGCCCGCATGGCGCCGCGCTACGACGAGGGGTAAGGCGTTTGTCGTGGGAGCACCACTACGTGTGGGGCACCACTCGAGTAGCATAAAAAATATGGACTACCTTTTGACGCATACATGCCCTACACCTACGTGTTTCGAATGCGTCGCGGGAACTAGCATCTTGCCTGCGCATCGACTTCACCGGAACCATACTTAGTCCAGACTTGTGCTCACAACCTTAGTCCTCTATACATCCTTTACCTCCTCCACCCTTCTCAACCACCCACTCCTACGACCTTCATCGCTGGCCCGACCCGCACATTTTTCATCGCACCGCCCACACACACGCACCGTCATGTCAAAGGCACCAGGCAAGGTATTGAACATTGGCAACATCAACCCCCACGTCAAGGCAGCCCAGTATGCCGTGCGTGGTGAACTAGCCGTCAAGTCGGAAGAGTACCGCGCCAAGTTGGCAAAGGGTGAGGGCAGCGACCTGCCCTTTGACACTGTCATTGCAGCAAACATTGGCAACCCTCAACAATTGGATCAGAAGCCCATCACATTCTTCAGGCAGGTCGCCAGTATACTCGAAAACCCGGGTCTGCTAGAGCATGAGGATGTCCTGCTTAACAGCCTTGGATACAAGTCGGATGTTGTCGACCGCGCAAGGAAGCTCTTGAAAGAGGTCAAGAGCGTAGGCGCATACAGCCAAAGCCAGGGTGCTCCCGGCATCAGACAGAGCGTGGCAGAGTACATTGAGCGTTCGTACAGCGGCGCCTCCAATCACAAGCTTCCAACTAACAGAGCGTAGGACGAGATGGCTACCCAGCCAAGTTTGAGGACATTTACCTCAGCAATGGCGCTTCTTCTGGTGTAAACACACTCCTCCACACAATCTGCGCAAAGCCCGAGACTGGCATCATGGTCCCCATCCCACAGTATCCTCTCTACACCGCTACCCTATCCGTACTAAACGCCCGCTGCGTACCATACTACCTCGACGAGGAGCAGGCTTGGGGCACGTCACTCGACTCTATCCGAACAGCCTATGACAAGGCAGTCAGCGAGGGCACGGATGTCAAGGCCATCTGCGTCATCAACCCGGGTAACCCTACTGGCGCTTCGCTCCCTGCTGAGGATATCAAGGCTGTTCTTCAGTTCGCCGCCGAAAAGGGAGTTGTTGTCATCGCAGATGAGGTGTACCAGACCAACGTCTTCATTGGCGAGTTCATCTCTTTCAAAAAGGCCCTCCGTGACCTACAAAAGGAGACCCCTGGCAAATACGACCACTTGGAGCTGGCTTCTCTTCATTCCATCTCCAAGGGCATGGTTGGCGAGTGCGGACACCGCGGAGGATACTTTGAGCTTGTCGGCTTCGACCCAGAGGTTGCGCAGGAGGTTTACAAGTTCATCTCCATTCAGCTGTGCCCGCCGGTGCTCGGCCAGTGCATCGTTGAGATGATGGTCAACCCACCCAAGGAGGGCGAGCCAAGCTATGCTCTGTACAAGGAAGAGTACGATGGCATCTTCAACGGACTGAAGAAGCGCGCGTATGCGCTGTATGAAGCTTTCAAGAAGATGGAGGGAGTGGAGTGCAATGAGCCTCAGGTGAGTACAACCCTACTGCTTTGCTGAACCTTGATCCCTTGCAAAACCAGTAGCTATTCAGAATGCTAACGCAAATCGTTAGGGCTCCATGTACCTCTTCCCCACCATCCACCTCCCGGAGAAGGCTGTTCAGCAGGCCAAGAAGGAGGGTCGGGCTCCAGACGAGTTCTACTGCTTCCGTATGTTGGACGCGACCGGTGTTTGTGTCGTCGCTGGAACCGGCTTTGGACAAAAGGAGGGAACCTTGCACTTTAGGACAACATTCCTTGCCCCTGGCACGGACTGGACTGGACGTATTGTCAAGTTCCACGAGGACTTCATGAAGGAGTTCAAGTAGTGTGCACGTGATTTAGGACGACCCCTGGCTGCTCCGTGAAGTAGACTGTAGGATCCGTCATAACGAAGTAAACATGCCATGAATGACAATACTTTGAATCCCCCAATGTACTCATACACATGCACTTGGCATTGATTTGCTGAGCGTCGGCTGGTTGGGGCGGCGTCAGCACCATTCCTTCCGAATGACGAGCACAATATCGCAACTGCCGTGTCTTGTACCTGAATGGCCCTAGTCTTGGCCCGTGCAGCGTGACATTAGACGTATAGGTAGCCGGACATGTATTTACATACGACAATATTGCGTCTTGGAATCCGCTCCTGCCTCTTTTGCTTCCTTTCTCATCAGCTTGTTCCTCATCTCCTTTGTTGTTATCGTGCTTCTACCATTTGGTTATCGCCTCCTATATCAGTCGACTCTTCGCAAAAACGACGTCATGGGCTTATCAAGAATCGAGATACTACCCGATGAGCCACTCGATCTGATCATGTGCTACCAAGATCGCAGGGCACTTCATGCTCTCTGTCTAGTATCCAAAGACATGAACCGTATCGTGACTGCCCGGCTATATGCAAACATTGAACTCGAAAAGGATGACTTCAAGTATCTTCGCCCCTTAGCGCTCCTATTCTGGACATCTGCACCCCATCGCGAAGCCGTGCGTTCCCTGTGCGTGCGACATGCGTACGGCGGCAATCTCGACCCTTGGCCCAATCACCCAGACCTCGATGCCATCATCAGGAAGAACCTCGAGTTGTATGTGAGGCTAGGTGATCGGGAGCATTGGTTCAACGAAATCAGAGACGGTGCTGATTCGACGCGCATTGCAAGTTTGCTATTGAGAAGCCTACCTCATGTCATGACGATGCAATTACCTGGCTTCGACTTGGTCGACCCTGCATCGAGAAAGACGGACATTAGTGCGCTGCGAAACATTTCTTAAAATAGAAAATCACGCTTCTCTGTTTAAGAGACTTAATATTCACGACATTCCACAGCTGTGGGTTGCAACCTGGATACGCCAGGCAAACATGCAGTAATTGTCAAGTACGCAATTCCTGTTGCAAATCGAAAGGTCTGATCCGAATACCTACATTTTTCTTAGTGCGATCTGCGACAAGAGTGGGCCCCTTCACTCAACTATGGTTTCGACTTCTCAACGTGCTCAAATGCAGCAACTCGCTTATGCTCCGAAAGAACCTGAACCACCGTTAGGCAAACAGTCCATTTCTAGAAAGAGAAAAATCTCCATGTTTTTGAAATAACCATCCAACATCTGTTTCGTTATCACAAAGTGGACACAACGTATTGGTAAAGCTCTCTTGACCATGGTTGACAGGAAAAGAACCTTGGGGCGCACTTTGTAGGGGCAGAATAGGAAAAAAAGTCGACAATGAGATTTAAATACTCTTGCTCCCAGCACCTCATTCCAACTGAACATATCGCTTCAGCAATACCAACACAATGTTTTCGTCTACCAACTTCGATGGGGGAAAATGGCAAGGTTGTCGTACTCGAGAAGCAATCCAACAGCGAGCCTTCTTTAAACTCAACTCCAAATTCAAGACCGGATTCTGCTGAGCAACTCACCTATTCGAAAATGTATTCACCTCTATCCAGCTCAAATTCCTCGGCAAAATGGACTCGATCTGATGGCTTCTGGCGATCTTTCATTGCAATATGCATACCACTGCTTCTTTCCGCACTAGAAGGAAGCATCATCAACACGGCGTTACCCACTATCTATGAGGCTCTCGATTTGAACACCAAATTCTCTTGGATAGCAACTGCATTTCTCCTGGCCAGCACCGTCTTCCAGCCTTTGTACTCTCAACTGGGAGATATGTGGGGACGCAAACGCCCCATGATGGCAGCCATCGTCGTTTTCGCTCTCGGTAGCGCAATATGTGCCGGAGCAAAATCAGGCCCATTGCTGATTTTGGGACGGATCGTTCAGGGCTTAGGCACAGGCGGAATCGATCTCTTCGCTGAAATGGTCCTCTGTGACATCGTCCCATTAAGTAAGAGAGGTCCTTATCTAGCGATTAAGCATATTTCTTTCGCCGCTGGTACGACATTGGGACCGCTACTCGGTGGTGTCTTTGCAGAACACGGATGGTACTGGTGCTTCCTGATCAACATACCTGTCTGTATCATCTCGCTAGCCATCATGTGGGTTTGGCTCAGTGTCGACGAAGGTGTCACTTATGGCGAAGTGTCTATCGGAGATAATCTGAAAAAGATTGACTACATCGGTAGTGGCATACTGACTGGCTCTGTGCTAATGCTTCTCGTTGCACTCAGCACTGGTGGCGCACCCTGGCCTTGGAATCACTCATCTATCGTCACACTCGTTGTGCTCGGAACACTAGGCCTCATCAGCTTCATCGTCTGGGAACGTTCTCGCTTTTGCAAGTACCCCATAATGCCACCCCACGTCTTTTCGAACCGTACGACGAACATTGTCTTCGCATTGACTGTCATTCATGGATTCATAACCTACGGCTTCCAATTTTATCTCCCACTGTTTTCCCAGGCTGTCAAAGGCTCGTCCCCAACAAAGTCCGGCATTGAAGTTATGCCTACGACACTTGCCGTTGTTGTCGTCGCTGCTGTTGGTGGACCCATTCTCAGCTCGACGGGGAGATACAAACATATACACATGACTGGTTTCGCCTGTGTAACACTCGGCCAGGGACTCTGCATAATGCTTGATCACGGCACATCCCTAGGTCTATGGATTAGCATCCAACGCATCATAGCGTCTGGCCTTGGAATCGTGATTCCGACCATGCTCCCCGCCATCCAAGCAAAGCTTCCTGAGCCTAGTACAGGAGCAAGTGCAGGAGCATGGGCTTTTCTACGCGGAGCAGGATCATTATTCGGTGTCGCGATCCCCGGTGCAGTGTTCAACGCGCGCTTCACTTCGCTTCTATCCACTATCTCCTCGCCAGCCGCCCAGGCAAAGCTCTCTCATGGCCAGGCATACCAGCGTGCAACGGCCTCATTCATCAAGAAATACGGTACCACGCCTACTGTAAAGAGTGAAATTGTAACCGTATATACGCAATCGCTTAGAAGCATATGGATTGTCTTTACTGTCTTGGCTGCGGTAGGCTTCTGTATCAGTTTCTGTGAGAAGAAGTACAAGTTGCGGGCCGTGTTGAATACGGCTTACGGGCTCAAGTCAAAGCAGTCGCCAAGCGACGGGTCGCCTGCGGGAAGTACACCGGCATCTTCGGCTGCATCTACGGTGTTGGAGACAGGAGCGCAGACGCCCGTTAAGAGCGAGAGTGAGAGCGAGATGGCTGGCCATGGAAGCAAAGAGAGGGATTTGAAAACTGGATTGTAGAGTTTTGGTCACGTATACTAGTTGGGGCTGCTCACGAAGTGCAGTTGGCTGTGGCGTTTGGTTTTTGTTTCTGTAATGTTTGTCTCTAATAAGTTTGGCTTCTGCGCTTCACTGTACGTAAATATGCATAGATTACCCTTTGTCTTTTTTTCTCTCTCCTTACATGAAAAGTAGTAGTTATAATACAAATATCGCCTGGATTGCGTGTTACAAGGTGCTCTTTCTCCCATTGTAAACTGGGCAACCATGTGTAGAGCTCAAGGATGAAGAAGATATCTTAATTTAACATAGCTGGCCTTGGAAGAGTTTGCTTACGTATATTGCTCGCATTGAGTCTGACTCGGTGTAGGAGTATCCCCGGCTTATTGTCGACTACTTCCTTGGTCCGACATGCATGTTTCTAGAATGCTGTTATTAGACCATGTCTGTAATGGTATTTGGTCCAGCCAGTCAGTGTTGTTTAGACCCATAAATCCTAAGAACAAGGAGGATTAAGCCAACCACAGTCTGTATCTACGTTTTTTAAGATTCCTACCTAGACCGCAGACCTAAAGAATAACTATACTAACGCTAGAGACGTGTTTTTAGTTGATGTAGAGGACGGTTGCCACCTTGCTGTTATTGGTTTGGTAAAATACGATTGCAGACATGGTGTATACAGTGTACCGAGAAGTCGAGGTTCTGTCTGATACACCATTGGCTCACAAGCAGTTTTGCTTGACTCTGTGCTGTCTTGAGATTCCACTAACCTCGTATTTGTGCAGCTAGCCGCTGGTTTCCGAAGTATCATGCACATTGTGATTTGCTCTTAGGTAAATAGGCATCCAGCTCATACCGGCTGTACACGGATGAGTCGATTTCGGTCATGAAGAATTCGCTGTTTTCACAGTTTTATCACGACAATCTGAAGTAAATCATTGTCTGTTCCGTGCCAGGTCATACAGTCTTTTAGTACGGCTCTATCAACTCTCCAAGTTCTTATACTGGATCGGTGATGAGTTCGGCAGTGCATCAAAACCAAGCACCGAGGAATCTTGGATTTGTTTACGCGACAAGCTGGCTCCGCACTTCAGGCTTGCTTGTGCGGATACTTATCCGCAGCTAGATTGGCAGTGGTATATATCGAAGCAGTTCCCGCCCTTTGACGAGTCCTGGCATCGCGCCCCGATGTACATTAACATGCTGACGGAAAAAAAGGTCTTTGTTGGTTGGTATCACCATGCTCCCTAGCTCAACCCTTCCGTCGGGTAGGACAAAGGATCAACGACACACCGTTACATCCAGGCATTTGGTAAACCAATTTACTCCACAACCCCATGGGGTCCCAACGCGCGCTTTCGGCTTTTGTTGGGAGATCGTCGCTGTCACCGTCACAACCGCCGTCATAAGCGCCCCGTTCCCTTTATACTCACGGCCGTGATTACCGTGTGGCCAGATGAACAACCCGAGGTTTTCTCTAGTACTGCGCGGATTACTCACGTCATCCATATCCATGACCCGAGAGCGGATATCACACCGCTGCATACCTATCGACAGATTGGGCTCTTGCTAGTCTCCGGTGTTGTATACGGCATGGCTTGCCATCACCACTACCTACAGCGACCTGCACCCGGATTGTCCCGTGGAGAAGGACAACAACGTTTGACACGGTGCTTGTTGGCCAAGACGATAATTGCTCCACGGACTCGCTTGGCCGCGACATGATTGGGTCCGTGGTAGGGTGGAAGAAAAGTCGAAGCCACGCTCCTTGGCCGCGCTCGAGACGAAGTCACACCACCCCTCCCAATTCGACCACTTGTTCTCCAAACACGCGATCACCTGCAGCGCGGCTGAGAACCCATGCATCACAAGACAATTAGCTCTCTACTTATGCAACAAGCTCCACCATTGGCACGGAATCCCCCCGCAATGCCACTAGCCCAAGATCTTGGGATCTTGGGGTTGATCTGGGCTCGCTTGGCCTAGACGTTAGTGGAACACCGAGCTAGTTTCCCTGCCACCAGGTCAGTCGGCATCGCGAAACACGAAGCCTTTGTGGACTTGCCAAACTACTTGTCTTCTCGACAAGGCCGCCGAAGCCCAGGGTTCTGTCTGGGCTTTTGACCGGAACCGGTCACAAGGACTGGCTAAGAAACGTTCTCGATGACGAACCCCAGCCGTCAAGCCTTCGGCCGTCATACGGATTACCTTCCTGGGATGGTATCTGCGTATTTTTTCCTCGCCTCCGATGTCAGCAGTGCATGCTGACCGAGAAAGAGTCTTGTCTTTGGAGAAGACTTCTTTGCATTCTTTGCACTCCCAAGAGGAGACTCGGCGTCGAGGGGACCAAGCCGCCTGTTTGTGACCATCAGTGTAGCTTACAGTAAGTGGCGTTCACACTATTTGAATACCGATACTGCAGTTGCGTCGGATGCGAGACCTCCGACAAGTGGGCGCTGTCCGTTACCCCGGCCAAAGCTATCAAAATGCGGAAAGGTGACTGGTGATGCCCAGCTTCTAAGGCAGTCCGCCCTCAGGGCCCTCCACAATTCGCATATGTGCGATTCAGAATCGGAATTCATACCCAATCACTTTGTCTGAGCGCTGGGCAATTGTGTTTGGAAACCCCGCATTCCCCGTTTTAGCCACACCGGCAGCTCCAAACTTGTTCCAAGGCGGCCGGGAGAAGTGCCCTGAGAGGACTTGGAAGGCATGCACGCGCGGAGGTACCTTGACAAGTTCGTGTGTTTTCGGAAGAGAGCAGCTGGGGATGATCTGGGGCAAAAAATGGAGGTCTTCACCCCACACTGAAACGTGGGCTATGAGTATAAGAGACAAAGCCCACGTCCTCGGATTCTTTCTTCTCCAGATCATCCAGCTCGGTCTCTGGGGATCTAACAGTACTTTGTTCATCTCTTTGTCTACCACATCATTTCCACATCTGTATAACTGTAGAACAGTGCCGTGACTGGAATATTGATACAAATCGCCAACATGCAGGACACCAAGAAGGACCATGCCGTCATGATGGAGCGGGCTCAAACTCATGATGATGAGCTCATAAAGCCCATTCCTCAAGTTGACAAGATCGATTATTCAGGAGCTCACGAGAA
The DNA here is from genome assembly GCF_000338995.1 of Bipolaris sorokiniana ND90Pr. NCBI lineage: Eukaryota > Fungi > Ascomycota > Dothideomycetes > Pleosporales > Pleosporaceae > Bipolaris > Bipolaris sorokiniana. The sequence goes on along the minus strand of NW_006911901.1, from coordinate 845,674 downwards.
GACGGATCCGCGAGAAATTGCGCTCGTCAGGAAGCTGGACAAATGGATTATGCCCATGCTGTGGTCCATGTACTGGCTCAACTACCTGGTATGTCGCCCAGCCACCTCATAGTGAATATTAGAATCGCTAACACTACACAGGATCGTAACGCTATTGCACTGGCACGTCTCGATGAATTGGAGGAGGACCTCAACCTCAGCAGCACGCAGTATCAAACGTGCGTCAGCATCCTCTTTGTCGGATACCTGCTTGGCCAGATTCCCAGCAACATGCTTCTCAACCGAGTACGCCCATCACGATACATGGGAGTCTGTATGGCTCTGTGGGCCATCGTCTCCGCCCTCACTGCGCTGTCCAAGGACTTTACCGGTCTTCTCCTCACTCGCTTCTTCCTAGGAATCACAGAATCTCCGTACGAACTTATCCCCCCCTTAAATATCAAGATATTTACTGACTTCCACTTAGATACTACCCAGGTGCTGTCTATCTGCTCTCCTCGTTCTACACCCGCAAAGAGGTCGCAACCCGTATCGCCATCCTGTACACTGGTAACATTCTCGCTACCGCCTTCGCTGGCCTGATTGCCGCAGGCATTTTCCACGGCCTAGGTGACGTTGGAGGAATTAGCGGCTGGAAGTGGCTGTTTATCCTTCAGGGAGCCGTCACCTTTGTCATTGCGATTATTGGTTACTTTTTGCTCCCAGATTTCCCTCACAACACCTGGTGGTTGACTCAAGAGGAGCGCGATCTCGCCACTAACCGCATGGCCCTGGACACTGTTGGCAACCAGGGCGAGACATCTGTGTGGGCTGGTTTCCGCCAGGCTGGAAAGGACCCCATGGTCTGGATCTTTGCTGGCATGGCACACATGCATTTGGCTGCTAATGGTACGCTAAACATGACTTTTGGATATGCGAGCAGGACAATATACTAACTTTGACAATAGGTTTCAAGAACTTCTTCCCAACCGTTGTCAAGACCCTCGGCTTCAACAGGACCATCACCCTCGCCCTGACCTGCCCTCCCTACCTCATCGCCGGCGCCGTCACAATCGCCGTGTCGTGGTCTTCGGGCAAGTTCAACGAGCGAACCTGGCACATCACCATCTCCAAAGCCGTAGCCACTTTCGGTTTCGGACTCGCCTGCGCTGAAATCGGCGTTGCGGGTCGCTACGTCGCCATGGTCATCTTCACCATCGGTACCTACGGAGTCAACTCGCTCATTCTCGGTTGGTGCGGATCCACCTGTGGTCAAACACCTGAGAAGAAGGCCGTCGCAATCGGTATCGTGACGACCGTTATGAACGCTTCGTTTATCTGGTACGCTTCCTTCTTCTTTCCCTTCAGACGAAACTTGCAAAGAAAAAACGACAGCCAAGCTAACATGAGCAACACAGGACCCCTTACCTCTGGCCCAAGTCCGACGAGCCCAGATACATCATCGCACTCAGCTCCTCAGCCGCCTTCTCCGTTATGACTGCCATGTTGGCCTGGGTTGCCAAGGTTCAGTTTCTCCGCAAGAACAAGAAGATTCGCGAGGAGGACAGCGACGCTCAGAACTTTTATGTCTACTAAAAACACAAAAGAGGAGTATTGGAACATTTGAAGTACTTGAGTTGGCTATGATACAAAGGAATTTGAGATTCCACGACATGATGCTAGAGAGTATCTTTTATGAATTATTTCGATGAGATGATGAGAAATGAATAATATTATTTATTTTTATTTTATGTATTTTCTGATGGGGTTTGAGTGATAATCAAAATGTGCACAAAGCTCATTCCACTCGAGAGGATATAGGTGTGAAAAATGATACTATCACTAGAACTGCAACGTAACCCCAAACACAATATACCGACCAAAGAAAACATCTCACACAATCTCCCAACGGATGCACGTGTCGTCCAACAAGAAGAGGAAGAGGAAGTATGACTAACAAGCAACTAGTCCCGATCTGACAACACACACAGAGAGAGGCGAACACCAGTTTGTCTTGGCAACGCGGGTATGTACGTAACCCAGCCGCACAAAAAAAGTCAACGAGTCATTCTAGGCAACCACGTTCTTGCACAATTTTCTTTGGATTCCCAAACACGAGGGGTCTAGAAGCGAGAAAATATGTCATACATAATTGGTGGCTAGCCGGGGAATTTTGGAGGGTAGCGAATCGGATGCTGAGGCTTAAAAGGGGGGAGGCGGGAAGGGGAGGATGGGTGGAGTGAGATAGAGAGAGGGGATATAAGAGTGTTTTCCCTTCGAAAATTTAATGCCTCTTTTACTCGTTTTGGTTTTTCTTTTGGAAAAGTCACGCGTGGACATTTATATGTACATACATACTGTTCCATTGATTTTTTCTGAAGAATAGATGAATTAACCGACTTAATGTGGGGTCAGTCGTACAGAAAAAAAAATGGATAAGAGGAGGGGCTCTCCAGGCAGCAACTTGAAGTCAGGAATACGAGAAGAAGAAAAAAACGAGAAGAGAAGAGAAATCCTGTAGGGTCCCCGAACAAGAAGAAAAACGCCAGAATAACGCCGAGGCTATGCTTTTTGTGTGTGTCCTTGGTGTGCCAGTCTGCGGACAATGGTAATAGGAAAGATGTGCGCCGAACCCGCATGAGAAAAGAGCAGGAGCAAAGAAATAAGAAAAAGGGAGGAGTGAAGAAGGGAAGGGGTAAACATCATGACTGTCTCGTCATCCTAACATGCTGCGTCCGGTGCGGTCGTCCTCCTCTTTCCCGTCTTGCACCACCCATCTCGACGAAATTGCCCGGCGGACGAGTCAAGTTGTGATTGCCCGCCTTGAGTTCCTTAAGATCCTCTGCATCAATCAAGCGTTGTTGCCATAAATATTCGAAAAGGGCAAAATCCGGTCGACTTGTCCGTAGCGTCTGGCCATACATGACATGAGCAGAAGCAACGTGATGCATGCGAGCAGCCCAAGCAGCATGGCCTCCACCCTCACATGCGTGAGCCGTCCAGTCACAAAGTGGACATTGCACTTTCAAGGGGGGTTCCTCGCCACGGAAATGCGATAAGCAATGTCGCTCCCACTCCTCTTGGTTGCGCGAGATATAACCGCAGTCGAGGAACCAAAAAGCACATTCAAACACGGGCGCGCGGCCATTGCCATGTGGCATTTCGAGGATACCCTCGTGGCCCTCTTCAAGCAGCTGATACCCGGCAAGATGGCCGGCGAGGCCCGTACTAACGCTCGTCTCGGTAGGCGTGGCTTCGGTGCAGCACGAGTGCAGCGACGGGGGACTATGAGTCGAGGCATTGGACTGGTGGATCAGAGCCGGCGCCATGGACGAGACGCTCTTGATGGACTCCTGTTCGAGCACCAGGCTGTCCGCCGCCGGGGCCTGGATGCCGTGCAGGTATTGCGAGCCGATGTGGACCAGGCGGGTAGAGAGGTCGGGTTGCTGCACCCAGTCGTGCAACGTGGGCGTTACATCGCGGTCGCGCTGGCGGAGGGCGGCCAAAGACATGTCTGGTGCGACTTGCGGGGTTGGCTGTGGCGCAGGCATCAGCCTCAGGCGGCGGCGGGTCTTGATTGGGTGGGCAGAGGGGCAGAGCGCATCTTTGTGGCCTTGCGGACGAGTGTGGGCAAGGCGGTGCAAGCGAACCAGGACTCACTGGGTCTTTACAGGGTCTGCGAGGCGTACGCCCGGCATCAACGTCGAGGGAAAGATGGGGATGGGAGGAGTGAAGGGTAGGGCTTAGCGTGGGTGTGTTTGTGGGGGGGTAGTCTGTCCTGGTCTGGGTCGACGAGAGTCTAGCGCGACAGATGTCGTGGCCGGCGGGTAGAGAGAGTCGGGTGTGTTTCTTTATGTTCAGGATCTGGACGTATCGGTCTCAAAGCAGATCAGATGGTTTCTGCGAGATGCGGCTCTGGAGGTGATTGGCATCTTGTCGCCCCTCGGATCTTCACACTTACCGACCGCTTGCATACCAAGTCGCCCATGGCGGGCAACAGTCATTAGTCCATCCACCACGACGGCGTCACGCCTTCGAGCAACGGCTCGCCTCGCCCTCAACGAGAGTGAATTGATTGGGCCGGCAGCTTGCAGATGACGGCTGTCTGCAGAAGTGGGGTGGCGCCTCTGAATAGCCGAACACCCTTTCCCCACTGCATGGCCGACCGCTCCCGTGCCACTACGAATTGACCTCTTGTATGGCGCTTTGTCGGTGAACCCGATGGGCTGTTCCGAATGAAGAGTCATCGGAATTGGCTTGGCCTACGCAAAGATACTGCACGTTGGTGTATCTGTACTGTGGTCATGTGTTTGGAGAGCAATCGACTCTGTTGGTCCAAATGTAAGTATGTACAGATGTACATCCATGGTTGCGGCACAGCAGATCAGAGTCGCTTACTAAAGCATGGTCAGTAGACCAGCTAGGGCAAGAGTGCATGCTGTCACCACATACTATCACCGTACATAGAACGTATATATTTACACTTTCATTTTCATATTCACTGTGCGTCCAAATGAGATGATCGACCACCAACCATGTACATACTGTATGCAATTAATAACCAGCAACACGAATGGAGTAATTCGCTCGTCAAGCTGGGGACAAACTTTCGGCCCATGCCGGCAATACCAAGCCCGTGTTGACACATGCCTGCCTTCGTACATCCAACATAACGGCAACTCCATATATCGCCCTGGGTATTGGGAGAATGCCAGCTGTACGCAGTGTTGCGGTCCCAGTGAATGCGCTCATGACTGGCCCTTGGCATTCTGATGTCGCGTTTCATACGCGAACGATCCCTGCTGCTTCAAGCGGCCTGCGACACAACCTCAGCACAAAACCACTGCCGTGCGCATGCGCACCGTCCCACCCCCCATTTCCACGGCTCGCAACCTCTCTTGGCCATGTTCTTGTTTCATTCTGTAGCTCACATCCAACCTCTTCCACGTGAACTGATTTGGGACTCCCGACGCCCATAATACCTACCTACAGCCCAACATCTTAGCTCCTCAACGCTACCGTCTCAGATCCTTGTGTCACGACACTGTCGTCGCGGCACGTCCTAGGACCGCGATAAAACTGGAGACCAACCTTGCATTGCAGCCGCAGCCACCCCTTCCTGCGCATGACCACTTTTCCACGAACCGTCATAGTGTCCGCGGTACCCTGGATTCGCCTACTTCACCCTTAGGCCGAGCTCCCGCTTTACCAACGCCGCTGTCGCTGCTGTCGTAACACTCGCTCGCTCTAGAAGCCAAAGATCGGCAAAACTTCCATGCTCATACAACGCCATAACATCATACGGAAATACCGATCGACTGCATCGCTGCCCACGCCTTGGGCGACATGCTCACACTCGTCTCGCTCTACAGCCTCCCTCCCGTACTCCTTAGCCTCGTCCTTACACACGCCTACGCATCCCCAGATGGAGTTATCGGCGAACAAAAGACGCATGTCCGCCCTACCTTCGCGACCGCCTTGACCGGCGGCGAGGGCTGTGACCTGTCCGAGATTGACGACATCCGCGATGGCTTCTCCGAGATGGTTGCCCTGTTTGCCGCTGCTACGCCTTTTGACCCCACCTCGCAGCCAGGACGAGAGTTCTTTGGCCCCTCGATAGCTGGAAACTACACCGACATGATTGCCAAGAATCTGCAGCGAGCAGCAAACTACGGAGTACTCAACGGAGAGGATGGTGCTATCAATGCCGACATCCATATACGATGCGATGACCCCATGAACCTTTGCGACAGAGGCAACAGACGGGAAGGTAACCACGCCGCTTACAACATCGGCAACGAACCGCACATTGTCTTCTGCTCCGACTACTTTAACATGGACCCCCTCGAGGCGCGAATAAACAACAAGGCCGAAGACCAAATCCAAAAGGACCGCCTGATGGAATACTACAACCGCGCTTCTCTGTGGGCACGCATGGTGATGCATTTCTCTGACATTGGCACAGCAGTCGTCCAACGGCCCACGCCCGCACCTCCAAACTCGACGACCGAATGGATTGTAACCTCTTCTGAAGGTCCAATGAACACGTCTGTGCTCGCTGGCGTGCTCAACGAACAAGGCGATGGCCCGACTGACCGCCAAACCCTCAAGTATGCATACGGCGCCACACGCGCAAAGCTGCTCGCCACTCTGTCCACCCAGATGCCCTACGACGCTGCAAACAATGCCGAAAACTATGCTCTCTACGCCCTGTCGCAATACATCATCAAAGACAAGACCTTTTACCCTGCAGTCCCCATCATGGATTTCCCAAACGAAGCAAGCGTGCTTACCAATGACAACCTCCAGGATGGTGAAAGGTGCAAATATGCCTTTTTCGACATGTCCGACGTCGTGTGAGTTTCTCCTTTCCCCTTGTTTCTTTTCCATCCTAGCGTGGTGCAGACATGTGCATAAAGGCTAATGTTACAAACAGTGCAAGACCATCAGATATGTTATTAGAAGGTGCGCCGCTACCCTCTACAGGCTCATCTTCTCATGCCTTGTCTTCGCCCATGATAGGCGTGACTGGAGCTGCCTTGGTCTACGCCTTCATGGCTACGTCGATTGGATGAAGTGGATCTAAGTTGCGAGAAACGCCAAGCATTTTCGCGTTTTGAAAGAAATCTCCCAAGAAGAAGAGCACAAACAAAACTTTGTTAGGAGATGTGAATGGTATGGGAGCCATGTGCGCTTTCAAACCCCCTGTTAAACCTTGTGTGTGTCTGGCAACATTGATTGCCTGATGTGAACCCATGATGGACAGACATCGTATGATGCAACACGGGTCCGGGAAAGCACCTCCTCATATTGGATGGGTATGTAGAGCCCCTAACCCTGCCATCTATTTTGATAACGCTTTCGATACAAGTACAAGCGGGTACTTGGATCGTATGGAAGCGTAAGTGACTACGTCTGGCAACGTTTGGGTGCGGGAAGGGACCATGGGCGTCAAGGGGTAGTAATTTTGACTCCATAGCTACGCGCTAGGATGTGAATTCCCATCATGATGGCAATTTTTCGGCCGGCCAGTTGTAGAAATCAAGGCGAAGAAGAGATGGTATAGACGTCTTTGACCTTGATATCCTGGCCTGTTCGACATCGATAGAGAAGATAGTAATAGTAATAGTCAAACAACAAGTCTCGATTCGACAACGACTGTATTATGACTTCTGTACCTTCCCTTGCACAGTCAACGAGCTGTAAGTACCGAAAGTGGCGATATGTTCTGTTCCAATATGTCCTTCCGAGTATCAATAGCAGGCATGGCTTTCTGAAGTAAGGCATATGCAAACAAAACGACAGTCGTGTATTACCCAATATGATGCTTCGAGGACTGTCCTCGCATCCTGGGTGAAAGAGGTCGTTGAGCAGAAGGTGGATTCCAATCCGGCCGCTTCCTTGTCGGCCTTGAAGAGCCATGTTCGCCCGGTCCATTCTTCATAGCCTGCACCACGGCCTCAATGACGTTTCCCGTCTCCGCGCGCACCTCTGTATATTTAGCAGCAATCAAGGGCTCCTGAACGTGCAGTCTCAGGCTGCCCGTCAGATCCAGCTTTTTGCCCGCTTTCAGCAATTCCATGAGATCGGGTCTATCTTGAATAGCTTTGGCATTGACAAACATGCCATGGTCATCGTATCCTCGCTCTTTCAGTTCGTCTTTGATTGCATTGCGTAGACGGCGCCTTGCCCATGCTCGCACGCAGCTCGACTTGCTCAGACTGACGCCCGTGGTTGCATGCCACCAGAGCCCTTGCTTCTTGCGTTCTGCCTGTCTGCGCTTCTGCGTCTCGTGGAGGGGATGCGAAGCATCGCTTACGACGTGGTTGACGATAAAGTTTTTGTATTCTGGCGCATAGCTTACTATGAACGTCTTGGGCCGGTCCTTAGCGAGGAGTGTGAAGGCGCTCTTCATGACTCTCTTTTTTTTTCCTCGTTCTATCCGTCACGTTCGACGAATTATGCACAGTGACGTTTGCAAAAAGGTCGAACACAAAAAACGGTCACAAGGAAGATGGGTTGGCTGCTCGGGTGAGCGCCCAACGCTAGGCTCAAGACGGGCAAGCGCATGGCGTTTAGCGCCAAATGTCCAGGGCAGGCATCCCACAGTGACTGTGTCGGAATCCACGCGAAGGCAAAGCGGGCTGTGTGTGGTGCAAACAACGGGTCCCGCCACTACATAAGAACTTGCGCCCTGCTTTCTCAAGTCCCCCGACTCCCATCTCCACTTACAATCAACACACAAACAAGCTTCGACAACCGCCAGTATGCCGAAGAACAAGGGAAAGGTATGTTTGTCATTGCTCCTTTGGAGGGGCAAGGCTCCCCACTACATGCGCACACAACGTCCATGACGCTGCCTGGCCTTGCCCCCAAGCAGCACCTCACTTCGCCCCAAGGCGAAGTGCAAAGCGCACATACCTTTCCATACATCCTCTAGCAAGATGCCCAAACAGCGCCAAACCATATGCTAACGACATCGAACCACAGGGAGGTAAAAACCGACGTAGGGGAAAGAACGAAAACGACAATGAAAAGCGCGAACTCGTCTTCAAAGAGGAGGGCCAAGAATACGCCCAAGTAGTAAAGATGCTCGGAAACGGCCGCCTGGAAGCCCAGTGCTTCGACGGCGCCCGCCGCCTCGCCCATATCCGCGGCAAGCTGAGGAAGAAGGTCTGGATCAACCAGGGCGACATCATCTTGCTCTCGCTGCGCGACTACCAAGACGAAAAGGGCGATGTTATCATGAAGTACTCTGGTATGTTTTTGAATGAACCCACTTTACTCAGACACTGTGGGAAAATGCAAAGTGGTGATGAGAGAATGTTTTTTGGCTGATTGAACTGTGTGTCTTTTGCAGCCGACGAAGCTCGTTCATTAAAAGCTTACGGCGAACTCCCCGAGAACGCAAAGATCAACGAGACGGATACCTACGGCGACCAGGGCGACGAAGGCATCGGTTTCGAATTCGACGAGGACCGTGATGATAGTGACTCGGATGAGGCTGAGGGTGGCGGCAAGAAGGAGATTGATATTGATGATATCTAAAGGGGCGAGAGAAAAGGAGATAAGAGGTCCGCCATGCTGTCTCGACTCTTTGCTTTGCGCTTTCCGCGGCTTCTGGCGTTTTTGCGGTAGCGAGGGTTGGGCTGCTCAAATGCTGCTTCTTGCGAGCGGGCGGATGAGAGAGAGACAGACAGACACAGAGAGTATGTGGTTATTCTAATCAAATCGACTGTAGTGACGGAGGAACTATCCAGTTCTTCAAGTTTCTTCTTCATATTTGACATATTTCCCTTTTTCTTTCTGCGACTCAAATTGTCTACGTTGAAAGAATGATGATTGGCCCAGAATCAACCCAACATGTCTAAACCTAACTAAACACCTGCAACTGCACATCCTCATACACACTCCGATTCAAAAACCGATGCGCCCTCCTCCCCACATCCGTACCCACCAGCCAACAAATCTCACGCTCACTCATATTCGCCACCTCGAGTATATTCTCGCTCTTAAGCATAAGCGCCGTAACCGCATTCTCATTGATCCCCGGCAGCGCCCTCAACATATCCTGACTCGTTTGATTAAAACTACGCATTTCATCGCCGCTAAGATGGGGATCGAGACCCAACTGCACGGCGCGCAGGGGATCCGGTTCATCTTGCTGTTTCTTTAGTTCTGCGAAGATCTCGGCGGTTTGGTAAGGTGACGAGGACCAGATGATGCGGAGGCGGGGGAAAGCGAGGGTGAGCATTACGAGTTTGGATTGGAGGTCCGGGGTTGTTGCTGATGAGAAGGCGGAGTTTGTACTTGAAGCGGCAGGGGCGGAGAAATCGGTAAAGGGTTCGAGAGTGAAGGATTTGTTTTGGTCGAATTCGATGAGGAGCATGGGGTGTTTGTAGTGTTCTGTCATTGATTCTACTTGGTTGAAGAGCCGGCCGTTGGTGAATGATGCGATTAGGTCGCGGATGGATTTGCGCTCCACGCAGATTTGGGGGGTGAGGACGTAGTCGCCGACTGTGAGCATGCAGGGGACGATTACCATGGACCGGCCGTGGAGGAGTGAAGGGAGTGACGAGCGGAATTCTCGCACGTCGACGACTACGCGAGGAGGCTCGGCAGTGGCGGCGAGCCGGCCTCCTCCTGCTATCCTTGTATTAATTGTGCGCAAAAAGGATTCTTCAGGCGCGAGATTGGCAGATGGGTTCTGGGTAAAAGCCATGTTTGCGCGCTCTTTAATGAGCCGCGTGAAGGCATCCTTTTCGCGTCGGACAGCCGACAAGTAGCGTTGCTCTTCTACACTGCCCCCATAGTACATGAAGAATACTTTGACGGTCCTGTCCGTGTGGGAGGACCGGTACACTTCGATACGCCGGATGAAGGCCGCGTCTGGCTCGTACATGATGACATATCTCGGTTTCGTTTCGTCAAGGACGTGCTCGTCTAGATCTCCAGAGTAGGGGTGTATGATGATCAACGAGTCCATGTCGAAGAGCTCGTAGTAGCTTTCCATATTCTCCAAAGGATCAAGACCTACTTCTCCCAGTTTTTGCACTGCTTCCACTTCGGTGGGCTCTAGTTCAGCCATGAGACTAGCAATGTGCGCGTCACGATCTCCGGCTGTACGGATTGCGCCTGTGTCACCTCTTGAAGGACCAGCTGCTGCGTTGCCTCCTCCTCTGACGCGACGTCGCTTGTTAGGCGGAGGCTTACCAGAAGTTGGACGTGCGCCACTTTGAGCATTCTTGTCTGTGTTGCTGTTGATGGCTTTCTGGTTCTCCGAGAATAGAGCAGCACTGACTTTGCCAAAGTCGCGTTTCCAGGCCAGGTAGTTGCGCAGCTTACGTCGCATCATGAACTTTGCTGACGGCTCGTACTCTTCTTCATCTTCATCTGCAGAGCCCTCTGGTTTGACATACATGGTCTGTAGATATTCCCGTAGCTGCGCGGCTGTACCTTGGTCGCCGCACATGATGAGAATTGACCCATTTGACGAGTCCTGCGGTGTGGGATTCAAATATGCATCTTGCTCAATTTCTTGCAAAATTTCTGCTAGTTGCGTCCATTTGGGGAACTCTTCCAAGACAGGTTCCAGTGACTCGGGTACTGCATTTGAGGCGTTGGCTAGCTCGGCGTTAGATACCTTGCCTGTGTATACCCTCCGCTTAGCTGTTGTAAAAATCGTATCAGCAGCATCTAAAAACAACCAGGGAGACTGGTTCTGCTTCGTTGACCCTGGTGGTGGCTGGGAGGCCGCCAAAACAGTATCGAGGTACTTGTTAAAGTTCACAGCATCGTAGGTGAGGAGTGCATGTAAAATGGACCGCAAGAGCGACAAGTCACGAACAACCTGTCGCGTCTTGAACGTGGTCCGATGCCAAACAGGATCCAACTGCCGCCGAATAATCTGGTCAAAGTTCTTATGCAATGCACTGTCCACTGTCCAGTCCTCGACCTCCAACCCCGGATTGGCCTTCTTGAGCTCACTGATGCTGGCTTCCACACATGCCAAGACGGCATTCTGTATATCCTGCATTGCTTCCGTCATGGGCACCTCCAATTCAATCACTTCGGCCTTCTTGCGCCCTTCTAGCGAGTTTGCAACGGCGACATGGAATCTTGGGTATAGCGCTGGTTTTGTCAAGAACAGATTCTTCATCATGTTAGTGAGCGGAGCAAATCCCGTGGTGAAGGGCTCTGGAGTGTCCGAGAAGGCTTTCAGGAAGCCAACCTTGTTCTTCTGCCGGTATATTCTCAAGATGAAGGCTTCCAGGGACGTGGCCACGACTCGTTCAGCATGGAGAACCACGACACCAGTCACCGTCTCTGGGTTGAGCAGGCCGGACAAGAAATCCACAATCAGAATGCGCGACGTAATGCTGAATATGCCCCCTTGTGCGTACATCTTCTCCCGTGTCCCGACGCTCATGAGATCGGTATTGACCAGACTCAGGCCGCGGCATTTGGGCGCATTACTGACTGCCGCGTGCTCGGCCAACGCCTCACCGATCCACACATTCTCGCGGTCGTCGGCTCCGACGAGCAGTATGAGGTTGTTACCAGCGGCATCGTACGAATGTAGGAGGTTTGTGACTATGCGCAAAATGCCGAGACCACGGGCGAGAAGGACGAGCTCATCTTCCCCGCGTAGCTCATTGAAGATGTCTTGCTGAAACTCCTATGATGTCATCAGTACAAGGTGCCGCACATTGAAGCGAAGACATACGAGAGGCAACGAGAGCTTCACAGGGGCTTGCGCATCGCCGGGCATTGGGTACTGCTTCAACTGTTGGGGCGGGGCGAATAAACTAGGTTGGGGTTGTGATGCGCGTCCCGGGTTTTGCGCGGGCCTTACGCCAGATCACATGGGCGCGAGACCAATGCAAGGATATCAGAGGCAATTCTTGGCAACTTCGAGAACAAAGGCCATATAGCAGCCAATTCAATCGTATCATACTTGATTTGCTGCCAGGGCTGAGGGTGGATAATTTGAGTCCGGATTTAAGAAGCGGCTTCAGATCGTGATACATGTAAAAATACAAAGGCAAAAAAAGGGAATCACATCAAATGGGCTTGCTTGATCACTCTGCGCTTGCCCTGATCTCTGCCTGTCTTCTCCTGCTTTCGGCAGCATAGGCATCACGCTCGTCTCTGCGGGCTTTCTGCTCCGCCTCTGACCTTTTTGCATCCATTTCCTTCTGTGCAGTCCAGACTAGTTTGGTCAGCAGGCTGGTCAGGCATGATGTATTAGCGGGCGAAGACATACTAGGCTTATCCGACCTTGCAGCCTCCTTCAACTGGCCGACGAACGCATCGAATTCCTTCTGTCTTTGCTCTCGTCCTGCCAGAGCCTTCTTTTGCAGTTCTGGATTGTACCTCTGCACATGATGTAAGCAAGCGGCTAGGCGTATGCACGTGGCAAAGGCGGGTATACCTTGAAGATTTCTTCCTCTGTGGGCGTGACATACCAGACGAGTGCTGGCCCGCCTACGCAGAGGACTGCACCTCTTTGGAAAAGTTAGTATCTTGCTTGCGGGTAGCACCAAAGCATGTCACATACGCTGAGAAGGCCTTGATGTACGTTCGGGCGGACGGCATGATTATCTCTTTTGCAAGCTCACTTGGTGCTTGACAGGCAAGGATGGTTTGGTGTGTGTTGGCTAACGGCGGAGACGTGCACAGCCTGCAGCCAAAGTGGTGAAGTCAACATTCTATGCCGGCGCCACGGTGCAAAGAGGCTAGTGGGATGCGCCACGCCTGCTGTCACGTGTATCTTTGCCCTTGCAAGCCTGGGCTGCACTGCCACTGAGGCTGACGACTGATGGCTGGTGGATGGTGGATAGTGGCTGGTGGGTGGGGGGCCAGCGTTGGGTGCGGCGAACGGCGTTCCCGAAGCCCCCCCCCAGGCTTCGATCTGCAGGGCTTGGGTGGTGCCAATTGGTCAAGTCTGTCGAGTTGCATAACCTGTGTATGATCTCCTCCCGCTCTGCAACTCAGTTCGTACAGACACCGTCTCCCCCTCCTCTTCTCACCGCCCGCCGCTGAAACCAATCGTGTCCTGCCTTTCTCTCATTTCGGCTGATGACGAACAATCATAACGCTGTCGTTATAATGATGAAAGCTCATTTAATCAATTGGCGGTGCTGCTAATTAACGGCTTTGATTCGCTTACCCCCTCCGACCCCCCAGTCGCTTAATGCGGCGTTTCAGGGCGCCCCCGGATGCTGGCAATGTCACACGTTCTTCTTTATTTCGTCAATGCAAGGTTGCTTCGGCGCTCAATGGACAGACGGCCCATCTAGGGTTGAAACGCCAGAGTCAAGCCATTGGATCATTGGATCTCACCCCCGTGTTTGAGGAGCGCGACCGCAGCCACACCCGCAAACCCCCAATAAGCGTCGATTCCCAGTGGGTTGTAGTCGCACAACCTCTACCTGTCAACACCCTTTATTCTCCTCTTGACCTTCTGCCGCCCTTGTGACTTGCCTGTTTCTTGCTCCTGTACGACCCTTCTTTAATTTCAACTCATCCTTGCAAGGACCACCACTACCACCCCATTCCCCACGCCCGCTAGCAGCCTACGTACGCGACAAACACGCCGAGCCAGGTCCGGTCCTTGAACGCGCGCATGCACAGGCGCACTTAACTTCTGCATCCCCGCCCTTTGCACCTCGTTGCTACTTTCTTCGCCAAGTCTCTAAAATACAAAGGGTCGTGTGCACGCTATCCCCCGCAAAACTATCGGAATGGCATACCAGCAGCAATACGGCAACTACCAGCAACAGCCACAACAACAACACTACGATCAAGGAAGGCCACAGCAAAGACAACGTCAACAACAGGGCTACGATCATCACTATGATCAGCAGTACGACCAGCAGTATTACGATTATGGCTATGACCAGGGTGGCAATGAACAATGGGACAATGGCCACTACGATCAGGGCGGATGGGGGAATGCGCAACAACATGGTTATCAAGATATGAACGGATATTCGAGACAGGCTCCGCCAAACCAAGGCCGTCGACCGCCCCCGCAAGACCAACACCATCAGGATGAGACATACAACGATCCATATTACCAACAAGCGCCCCCACAGAATCAGGGTCGAAGACCGCCTCCTCAGCAGCGACAAGATCCTCGTAACCGACCAGTGGGGAGAGGAAATGGGCCCCCACCAAATCAACAGCCAGGACAGGGTGGGCTCAGACCGCCGGGTACGTTGCGTTGTCTTTGCGCCATTAATAAATATCGTCAGGTCATCATGTCAGACAAGATGCTAATTGTTATACACAGGCCTTGACCGGTCCATACTGAATCCTCCAGCGCCAAAGAAACTACCTCAAGATAACCCGTTTCCAACATTTCCTCCAAAAAGTCAGAAGCAGCAAGGCGCAAACCCTGCAATCGACCAGAGCATGGCGCAAATGAATATCAATGATAATGGAGGGAATGTGGGACCCAGAGGTCCCCCAGGGCGAGGACAGCCTATGCCACAGAGAGCAGGACCTAATCCTCGGCAGGACTCAGGACACTTCGAGGACCAAGGGCAACGACAGCCTCGAAATCAGATGCCACAAGGCCAGCGACCGCCGCAGATGAATGTTGATACTAACAGGAGACCAATGCCGCAACGTACATCTGACCCTATGTCTCCCTCCAGACGAACTTTCGGTTCAAACACACAGCGTTCTATGACCATGCCTCAGAACGCGCAAAATGGCTATGGAGCGGGCGGGTACAACGGCCAACAAGAGTATGCTGAGCCTGGAGCGATGTCTGGCTATAATGGCCCTGCATCGCCGACCTACGTTCCACCTAGGCCAACTACTGCTGGCGGAACCAGACCGAATGGGCCTTCGATGCAGCAAGGACAAAGACCCCCAATGCCGCAAATGCCACCGCAACAGCCACGGCAAGCGCAAAACGATGACCCCTCAGGCCTAGATAACTTTTATGATGATTACTATGGTTCGGACGACCGTAAGAGTATGGGAACTGCAATCGACATGCCCGATTTTGATGCTATACCGGAGACGAACAACAAGCATCGCCGAGGTGATTCGATCGATGGCCATTTGGCTCCTGCAACCGAAACACAAGCTTATGCTCCACCCGCCACTTCCGCAAACCCACGGGCTGGACCTAATGGTAACGTCCAGGGCCAGTTATCGCGAAGCCGATCGCAGCCACAACTCAGCAACCAATACGCCAACGGTATACACCAGATGGCTGCGGATGCTCCTCCTATGCCAGGTTTGCCAAGGGCAAACACCGGGTTTGGAGGTCCGACTGGTTTACCAAACGGACCCCGAGGTCGGGGGCCGCCACCTAGGGGGATGACAATAGACGGCATGCCGCGAGGACCGCCTAACCAAGGCCCTATGCAGGGACAACCGCAAAACTTTGACCCCAGATACGGACGCAATCCACCGGGAGTTCAAAGGCTCCATTCAGATGAGTCTACCTATTCAGAGCCACCACCGAACACAAGGAATTTCACGTCACCAGTAGCAGCCGGTAATGCCATACCTCGACCAGGAACAGCGGCACCTGCGCCAGGACGTCACCCCAGCGATCCTCTAGGTAGAAGGCCCGGTACCACTCAGCCGCCGTTGAATCCAGACGCATTACCAGCGCATCCAGTGCCTGTACGGCCGGGGTTAATGCAACAAGGACCACCGCAGCAGCAACAACCCCAGTCATCAATGCCTCAGCAATCAAGACCACCGCCTGTTCGTCAGTACAATAGCGAGCCAGGACGCCCAAGTTACGATAGTCAGCACTCGACCGCGAAGCGAAACAGCGCGCAAAACGCAGCCCCACATCCAGTAACACATGACGAACTGAATAGATTGCGTAATTCCTGGAAGAAGTCTGAATCTTCAGACATTGCTACAGGCCTGAAGCTAGCAAGGAAGCTTGTCGAAGCGTCTAGTGTGCTCGCTGACGAAGGAGGCACGGCTGATAACCGGACAAAGAACAAGAATCGCGAAAAGTTTATGCAGGAGAGCTACAAGATAGTAAAGAAGCTGGTCAGCATCGGATCTCCCGATGCCATGTTCTATCTTGCCGACTGCTACGGTCAGGGAACCCTTGGTTTACAGGTGGACACAAAGGAAGCATTTACTCTATACCAATCTGCTGCAAAGGCCGGACATGCTGCGAGTGCGTATCGAACAGCCGTTTGCTGTGAGATGGGCCACGAAGAAGGCGGAGGTACAAAGAGGGATCTGGTCAAAGCAGTGCAGTGGTACCAGCGCGCGGCAGCACTAGGTGACACGCCTGCAATGTACAAGATGGGCATGATCTTTCTCAAGGGACATTTGGGCCAGCAAAAGAACTTTGGCGAGGCCATCAACATGCTCAAGCGTGCTGCCGAACATGCAGACCGAGACAATCCTCATGCTCTCCACGAGCTAGCCCTCATCTACGAAGCATCAACCGGCAACGAGCGCATAGCCCGCGACGAAGCATACGCGCTCCGACTCTTCCACCAAGCCGCAGATCTCGGCTACAAGTTTTCTCAATTCCGCCTTGGACAAGCATACGAATACGGTATGTTGGGGTGCCAAATTGACGCTCGCACGAGTATTGCTTGGTACACGAAGGCTGCAGCCCAGGAAGAACACCAGAGCGAACTCGCATTATCGGGTTGGTATCTAACTGGCACACCCGGTATCCTCGAACAAAGCGACACAGAAGCATATCTCTGGGCCCGCAAAGCAGCGTGTGCGGAACCGCCGCTGCCAAAGGCCTTGTTTGCTATGGGCTACTTTACTGAAGTCGGAATTGGTTGCTCGAGGAGTCTAGAGGAGGCGAAGAGGTGGTATGGAAGGGCTGCTGGTAAGTTGTTTCCAACCGTACTCGGTTTTTGATTGTTTGGGAGATTTCCAGTAACTGACTTGTCGACTTTTAGCATACAAATTCCCTAAGGCCCAGGAACGACTTGAAGAGCTCAAAAAGGGTGGAAGCAAGGCGCAGAAGAATAGGGAGAGGCTGAGTAGGACGAATCAGAAGCAGCAGGAGGAGAATTGTGTGGTTATGTAAGCTGCGTTGCGGAGATGCTTGATTGTTGATTATTAGAATCAAATGGGCTATACCTTCACTTTCTTGGCACTTGGTTTCTTGTGCAGGGATGCAATGCCTGTTTTAGCATTTGACGAATGTCTGTTTATGTTTGAGCGAATTGGTAGTTCAAAAAGGGAAAGGTTGAATTCAGGAATTACTCTACTTCTTCTCTGCTATGACCTTGAGTATGCAAAGCGATCATATCAGATGCCAAGCAGCCAGAAAACATCTTGTAGGTCACCAATGGTACGAGAACGGAGTTTCGTAAACAACATATCATGACATTCATAACTGATCATTGGACACTGCACAGATCCGTTACAGCATCAACATATCAAACATACATCCATACCCATCTAGGCATACTCCAGCCTCTCCTCCGACCACCCCGGCCTCAAATACTCCCCATCAAACCTCGACGCCCAACTACTCTCCACTGCGAACTCCTGCACCATCTTCACATCCACCTTCGCACCCTCTTCCTCCTGCGCCCAAACACTCAACCCCAGTACATTCTCTCCACCATAGTTCAGAATACCAGGCGGAACAGGAAACTTGACTTCATTCCCCACGAACGGGTTAAACCGCGCATATTGGTACCCGTTCACGAAAAGTTGGACACGAATCGTCTTTGCAGCCGATGCATTTAGTATGAATGCAAACGAAGCGTCGACATCGGCGGGGACATCTAGAGAGAAGGTGGTGCGGTAAAATTTGATATCTGCGCCTGAGAAGCCGGTGGAAGGGGATGCAGAAGCCCAGTCTGCGTCATCGAAGCCAGGAAGGTGCCAGCCTAGGCGTTCGGCGACGAGGCCGCCTTCAGCCAAGGGGCCACGGACGGGGTCGAGAAGCACAGATTCCCCGCCGGCTTCTCCGGCGATTTTCCAGGTGGTGAAGTTTGCGGGGCCGGAAAGGGAGGCGCGGAGGATGCCGCGGGGGTCGGTGGCGCCGCCGCGGAGGTCGTGGCCGGTGTTGTCTTGGGCGACGAGGAGGACGTTTGTGCTGTTTGAGTGGACAGTTGCGTTGGCGAAAGAGAGCGTTGCGTTGGCTCGACCCAGTGTAGTGTTGCCAAGCCAAGAGCCAATGTGTTCGCCGTTGAGCCATGCGCTCCAGCCGAAGGCGAGACCGCCTTGGACAGAGAGTTGGACGCCAGTGGCCGAGCCGTCAAAGTAGCCGCGGAAGAGGTGGAAGCTATTGTGGAAGCCGTATTCATCGACGTAGAGAACCGGAAGCGTGTCTGGTTTCGTAGGGTTAGGAGTGGTACGGTGGTCTGCAACGACCCATGCAGCACCGCTGTCATCGTAGTCGGGCTCCTTTTCTGGGAGACCTTCGTTGACTTTCCAGTCTTCTAGAGAGGGCAGCTGGATAGTACTGTTGAAGGCGGTGACATGTGCCTTCAAACTGCCGTATGAGGTTTGAGAGGTAGATAGCTTCTTTCCGTTCCAGGAAAGAGTTTTAGCGCTGGCACAAGCAAAGACTTCAATGTCAGTGCTGTTCATGATGTCTCCCTTTAGGGCGAGGACATCGTCGTCGAGGGCTACATGGCGTACTAGATATGGTCCCTGTACCAAGACTACGCAAATGTTAGTTTCCAGGCGTTGGAACCCATAGTATCAACGAGTGTACTCACCAGATTGGTCAACAGGCGCAAAGGGGTCGTTTGATAGATTAGGAGCCCAGAACAAGTAAGCGGTAGGCTTATCAGCCACAACAACCTTCACGCCATTGTCAAACTGGTATACGCTCATGCCAGATACAGTCTGAATATTGGTCGTGATACCCTGGGCTTCGGCATAAAAGGTGGCGTTTGAACTTGCACCACTGTTAACAACTGAGCCCTTTGTAGTGCCCTTGACGTGGAACTCAACAGACTCGCCAACGCCAGTCGATAGCACTACGACTGGTTGGGAATCAATGAGAGCATATGTGAGGACTTCTGCAGTGGAGTAGGTAAGAATACTGTCGCCCATCGCGAAGTCGGTGACAATAATCTTAGACTGGTGGCCATTGAGAACGATAGAACCGCCATGTTGAGGGATGGTGAGGTTACCGGCCGACGTGCTGACGTGGAGTTTGAACGATTCTCTCGTTGCCGAGGAAGACGTAGCATGAATGGTAACGTAGAACGCGCCATTGGTAAGGGGGTTGCGGAGCTCGCTAGCCTCAACTGCCGAGTTCGTGCTGTACGAGGTAGAATTTCCCAGACGATCGGTGACTGTCAAGTCATCCGCAACACGAGTGAACAAGGCCAAATTCTTGGTCTCGTAAAACTTGGCGCCAATCTCACGGTTCTCGCTGATAGGGCTGCTGTAGTCGTAGGACGTAGCTGTGACTGGAGCTGCAAGGGCACCCCAGTTTGTTCCTCCAAACATCATGTAGAGGGAAATAGCTGTGACCCGCTGGGAGATCAGATTCCGATAGAATAGATTGGCAAAATCAGCGCCAATATCCCCGGGACAGCCGCCTTCCGGTCCACCCCAGGGGTTGTATGAGCCACCTTGGAACTCTGGGAAGAAGCTTGGCTGGGTTGGAGACACCTTTTTAAAATGATCATAGTAGTTGATGGTCTGGTATGCTACGTATCTAGAAAAAGGTGTCAGCAAGCAACATGAACATCTCAAATGTACAATACATACTTTCCGTTAGTACCCGTGCACTCGTCAAGGTTACAAGACCAGCAAGACGGGTAGCTGTCGAGACCAGCAACATCGACATTTCCGACAGCACCAGGTGCGTAGTCCTTGCTCCAGCTTCTGGTGTTCATATTGGGATCGTTGTGAATAAGAGGAACATCAATTCCGTGGACTCGTGACATGTCCTCCAGTGCTTGCATGTAGTTTGCAGCGCTTGGGTTTGGAATCTTCTTGTCTCTGTTTTGCCACTGCTCTCCATACTCGTTCTCAATCTGGTAAACCAGCGCATTTCCACCCTTGGTCACGAGATGCTCAGATGTGAGCTTGGAGAACTCGGAGAAGTATGGTTCTAATGCCTTGATATACCTTGGGTCATCGTTGCGTAGCTTTCCATAAGCACCTGTGGTGAGCCATAATGGAAAACCTCCGGCATTAGCCTCAGCATTGACATATGGACCAGGCCTGGTAATGACGTAGAGGCCAACGCGCTCCGCAATCTCAAAGAGTTTGGTGAAATCGTGCGCGCCGCTCTCGAAGTCCAAGGTCTGGTTATTTGCGCTATGGTAGGCCCAGTTGCCATAGAAGGCGAAAGCTGTGAAGCCTAAAAATCATCAGCTCCTACGACTCGAATGCGCCTTGTGGGAGTTGCGATACTTACCAGCTGCCTTGATCTTCTCCAGCAAATCTTCCCAAACCTCATAGACAGGGATACGCCAGTAGTGAATCTCTCCGGAGAAAACGAAAAGACGCTTTCCATTCACCTTGAAGGAATAGTGGTCCCATTGTACGACATCATTCAGGCCGTTGTCGTGAAGCGGCCATGTACTGGGCGTATTGTTCTGAGCAGCAACACCAGATCCATTTGGTATCGCCGCCAACGAATACAAAGCCGACAGCCATGAGAAGCCAACGAAAGTTTTCATGGCGTATAGGGACCGAAGACAATGAGGCCAATTAGCGCTGTGCCCATTATGTCGGGCATTTTGGAGATTTATGAGCACTAAGCAAATGCCATCACCCCGGTCACCACGGAATGGGAGCAAGACGCTAGCTATATTGTGACGGGAAACACGGTGAGATGTGGGGAAACAGAAGGCTTCCTAATGGTGGAATTTACATGTCCATGCTGGTAGAGACGAGCCACCGGGTGTGCCGAGGCGCGGGTAAACGTGTCGGTGGCAGCGAACGTATGTCGGGGCACGGAAGGCTTACTATTAGGCGTTAGTGCAATGGAGACATGGAATGATCTTCGTAAGTTCCAAGATGAGGAATAAGAGCATGGGAAATGGCGCGTTTTCTGCAAACATCATGACAGTTTGTAGGGTAAAAAAAGCTGGGGGTGGTTGGGGTAGCTGACGTATTACCGGCTAAAATGCACATGGCGGCTTGTGGGCTGTTTAAAAAACTAAACATTGCTTATAGAATGTTGTGACGATAAAAGAGATTTTTCAAGTTTTCGAAGAGTTAACTCATCATATTTACAATATCGTGCCTGCGAGAAGCCTGAAAATCCAAGAGGTGGAAATTGGATTCCACGGTTAGTAAGTACCTACGTATGTACGTATGTACGTACAGTACTAGCTCAAAAGTCTGTTCCCCCGAGCGCACGGGCCACGATCACCACTTTTTCCCATAACTTCAACCCCGTGCAGCTCCACCAAACCACGTCCAAAATTAATTTTGAAATAATCAAATTAAAGCTATTAATCTTAATATTTTGTTTGATAACCATGTGCAGTGCGCACGGCGTCGAGGCGTCGCGGCATACTCGAGATCAGTTTGGTAATCAAAGAATCAGGTATGGCAGACCAGGCCTCTCGCAACCCATTTTCAAACTGATCCCACTCCCTTTCTGTGTCGCCCATGTAGTCAAACTCGGGGTGCAGCTCATGGAGTTTCTTTTTGAGTGCCCACCAGAGGTGTTCGATGGGGTTGAGATCCGGAGAAAAGGGGGGCCAGTCAATAGTCTCAATGTTGTGATTCCTGAACCAAGTTTTGGAGACACGAGCAGTATGGATAGGTGCATTATCCCGCATAAATATCTCCCCGCGTCTCCAGTCAGGTATTAGCCCTTCCTCAAGTGCCTGCAAGTAGCTCCATGCAGTATATCCATGTCGTTGCCGTGTGTGATCTCGTTGCATGATCACCAGAGGACTCCTGCCTACAACACCATCTTGACCTATCCAAATTGCAGCCCACACCATACGAGCGGGCTGCCGGCCAGTGGGGACACCTTCTATCATCTCGTGAGACCATTTCTGCGCTGGT
Organism: Bipolaris sorokiniana ND90Pr; assembly: GCF_000338995.1. Lineage (NCBI taxonomy): Eukaryota > Fungi > Ascomycota > Dothideomycetes > Pleosporales > Pleosporaceae > Bipolaris > Bipolaris sorokiniana. Next base: position 823,222 of record NW_006911901.1, on the reverse strand, counting down.
AATCTCCATACCCAAGTGGTGTTGTGGCCAGAACCGCGGGCGATACTACACTCGTCTGAAAACTTCAAAATAGTATCACCACCCTAAGTGAAAAAACGCCACCTCCGCGCAAAAAATAAGCGTTTTTTGGCAATAATCCGGGTAATAAGTGGCCTGCGCTTCGCTCTAAACTTATGGTAATCCATTCGAGCAAGTGCTCGTCGAATTGTGGCGCGAGAGACGGTGGAGGTGCCGGAGTCAGAGTCCCATAGGTTGGCCTCGCGATACAGCGCGCGGTACTCGATCTTGGGATCTTTTTTTACGGCTCGAAGCAGCTGTCGGTGATCCCTACTAGTTAATTTGGGTGGGCGGCCCATCCGATCGTGCTTGGTGTAGGTTCCTTCGGTGTCCCATTGATGGATTATTTTGTTTACTGCGCGGCGCGTGCAGCTCAGACGCGTCGCGATTTCTGACGTGCTGCATCCACCCTCCGCTTGGGCCAAAATATATATCCTTTGGGCATCTGATAATTCACTACCTGGCATTCGATTACGCGAAATTTCTGCGCAAAAAGATCTCATTTAGATGGAGTTACATGGTGTTGAAGAAGAGACTAGTCTGAGGAAATTGGGATGGTGGGGTAGGCCCGTGCTCGGGGGAACAGACTTTTGAGACGTGACTGTAATAGTACGTAAAGCACGGGCCATGTTTGCCGGTGATGTCCTCGAGACATCTGTTTCCACCCTCTTATTTTCCAGATAAATTCGACTACATCGTTAAGCGATGATGCCAGCATCCCAGAGAAAATTTTGTCGAGTAGAATTGTAGTAGATTCGAGCAGTCTACTCGTTCTCCGTGACATCGATAACAGTCGACTTGAATTTCCTGGCAGGAACTCTGCGGTTGAACAGAATGTCGAGCTCGCGGTAAGAGCGGTTCTTGAACTCGGGAAGACCAAAGTAAGCTGAGATGAAGCAAACGCAAGCCGTGCCTCCCCAGACATATCCGCACTTGCCGGCCATGTTCCAACCAGTTGGATTAAGCATTCGCGAAGCCAGGTAGATCATGGGAATCTCGGCAACGTAGTATGCCGCACGACCGACACCAGTACTCAGGGCACGAAGGCGGACCGAGGAAGCCTCCGCAATGATGGAGTACGTGATGGGGCCCATGGCCAAAGCGTATACGAACGAGATGATGACACCGAGACAAGCCTGTGCGTAGTTTGTCGCACTGGTCTGGTGAAGTGACCCGAAGATGCCGAGAAGAAATAGCATGGCGACATTCGTAGCCGTGCCTACGAGATAGATTGTACGGCGACCAAAGTATGCGCTCAGAGGCCAAGCAAGCATATTAGCAACCAGCTGCAGGGACGAATTGATCATGTTGAGCTTGAAAGAAAAGTCGGTAGACATTCCAGCCTCTACACAGAGTCAGTCATCTATGTTCCATACTCGATGGGGAGGTACTTACGCTCAAAGAAGAATGTGGCTTGGTTGGCAATCAAGTTACCGGCGAAGTTTTGCGACGCATAGATCAAGCAGGTAATCAGCGTTCGGCGAAGATCAACTCCCTTGAAGAGATCGAGGAATTTGGCATTACCGCCCGCATGAGCTTCAATCTCGGCAGTACGTTCCATCATGGCCAGTGTATGCTCAGCGGCTGCTTGAGTGCCATTCCTACGGCCGAGGCGCTTGATGGATACAAGGGCTTCCTCCCTACGTCCTTTGCGCACTAGCCACCAAGGACTCTCGGGAGCGAAAAAGATGAGCACCATGAGAGGTAGCTAAATTTGTCAGTTTTTGACATTTCTGAGCGAAGAAAGGATGCTTACAGGAAACATCCATTGCAGGGCCAGAGGTGCTCGCCACGCCCACTCATCATTTCGTTTGTTGAACGAGTAAGTGACACCAGCGACAAGAAGCCCACCGATGGACCAAGAAAGCTGCAGAGTTGCTGTGCAGGCACCACGGAGGACAAGTGGTACAATCTCACTAGCATAAGCAGGCGAGTTTCCAATAAACATTCCCCATGGAACTCCTTCTAATGCTTGCCCGACGACAAGCAAGGAGAGCGAATCGGCCTGAATGAATACCATCAGTCAGAAGTTTCACCATACTGCTCGGAGGTATACCACTTACGAAGAAAGAGACAAAGATGGTAGCATTCATAAGGACGAGAGCCAGGAGATTCGTCCAGCGGTAACCAAGACGATCGGTAATTGGACCAACAATGAAAACACCAATAAAGGCACCGCATTGGCCAGCCTGGAAGAGCGAACTCTGCCATTTTGTAGGGATGGCCTTGGTAGCCTCTCCCGGAACCTCGACTCAGTATCGTTCCTTGAAAGCGGTAAGAGCCACAAAATTACCGTTCAAGAACATGTCGAAGGACTCCATGACCTGGTCCATGTTAGCTATCAGCCTGAATGCAAATTCCCTCCTGAATTCACAGCAATTCAGTACTACCGGTAAACCGGGACTTACAATCGTAAAACAAAAGACAAAAGCCCAAAAACAAGCCGCTGGATGATCCTTGACAGCCTCCCATAGCCCCATCTCATGTTCACGCATCTCAGCATTTTGTGCATCAGTCATGAGCTCCTTGTTCTCGAAGACCTCGGCATGGTGGCCGCCGATGCTCTTCTCCCGCATCGCTTCGTCCACCCCGGATTTCTCATCGTACTTGGAATCGGCGAGGCCCGACATCTTGCAGGTGCGTAGCGTGGTTACTACTACGTATTGCTTGCGACGCCACGAAAAGGCAAAGAGCGGATAAGCAACAAGGCAAGCCGGGAGCCAAGCAGACGAAGGCGGACACTTGGAGAGCTTATATATACGAGATAAGCATGCCTGTGGGTCTCGGCACAGCAGGTTCAGACGAGCACATGTTGGGCCCCATGGGGCTCCGCACAAGCCTTTGGAGGGGGTGCTTGTCGTGCTTGTCGTATACTTGTCGATACCGTTGGGGCCCTTGTTAGGTGGGTCACCCCGGGGTGCAACATTACTGGTTCCCAGTGGTGCTTTGCGGCCTGTCTAGCTCAAAGTCAAAATATTCTACGGCGTTCTATTGATGCAAAAATTGAACGCTCGGGCACTTGGAAAGACCCTTCTGTTCGAGTCGGTAGTATGACCTTGAACGCATCTTCGGAGCCACGCGCTCGTGGCGGAAGTACTCCTCGATGAAGCTTAGCGAAGCTCAATGACAGGTTGTGATGACTACCGGGCTCTATATACTGGCAAGATGCCCGTGATAATCGTAAACTAATCACGACGAGACAGTCTGGGCTACCTTCCATGTCGAAAACCCCAAAGGTAGTTTCTGGAGTCGGACTGTGAAGTCGTCAATGTATGCATTCGACAACCGAAAACCGGGCAACACCTTGAAGTAGACCTCGACACCTCCGCCCAGACGATCAGCGCCATGCAAGATTGGCTTATAGGAGAATTACCACTATCCAAGATTCATGCAGAATTATCCTCAAACTATTACTGCGATGGCGTCACTGGCCCATGGAGCCACCTGTCACCCGTCAACCGATCTTGTCAAAAACGCCGAATATTGCCTCGTACGACCTTTGCATACCTTTGCGCTGAACTCCATGATCGGAAACTGATCAGACGGGACTACCGCCATCTCGGCAAGCGTCGGCGGTTCGGAGAAAATAGCCCAGTACGGAAGTGTCCCAAAAACTAGTACTTACCAGCATTTAGAGCGTTTTGTTTTCGTCTAGAATCGAGACGGGTTCTGCAGGTATAAACTAGAGACAGCATTTGCTGATCCGGCAGGGTGTGGTGGGAAAGCCAATATGTTGAGGAATGCGGGATACAGTATGCTTGCTCAAGGTTCACAGAGTGAAATTCTATGGGCCTGGGTTTTGATGCTGCGTAAGGCTTACTACAAGTGGAAGTGGCAGACTCCACTTCACGGCACCTCTTCGGTCAGATTACACAGTGGTGCCATCCATCCGGCCCTTGTGGCATCGCAGGGTAACATTCTTTTGAGAGGAGGCATCCAGTGATAATGAGATTTGCGCTACATGGCCGGGCTATCAATGTGGCAATCGTTTCATTGTTTCTGGAGGCATGATTTGACAGTGTAAACTACTACTTCATTGATTGGTAGGGTGTCAAGAGCATGCTTGATCGTGAAACGTGAATGTGTCGTGTGACATCATACCTTGAAATGACTACGGTTATTTACCGATGCTTGTCCAAATAACAGACGGCGAGCTGATTCATGGGCACGAAACCGCGGCTAAAAGTAGCAAGATACCCGCAATGTTTCAATGATGGGAGGCCTTGCGAAGAGCCACATAGGCCAAATCGCATATGCACCATAGCTGTATGGTGGATTTGGAGAGCGGGTAAGCTAATTGCAACTCTGCATCGGATGACTGATCCAACTACTATCCGTTGCCGAACTGTTCCACTCACTTGACTGCTTAGCGAGACGGCATCTATTAATTGCAGAGTAAATGCACCTATCTGCTCTATGCATGCGCTTAATCCCCTAGTTTTCGAAACGCAGATTGAATCTCCGCAATATTGTAAACTGCACTCGTTTCCGCGAGGCCAGAGATCGATCGAGTAATACAAGAAACAACATAATTGAGTCAATGCTAAAGTCCCTGCCAGGAACGAGTATTCAATACATGATCTTCGAGATGATGTTGTAGCGAGTAGTACCATGGGACGCGTGCTTTCACCACATAGCATTTTGGTTTGTTGATGTAAGTGCAACGTTATTGCTAGAAGTGTGAGAAAATTAGTGCCAATTTCGCAAGAATGAGGGATATATCAAAGCTGAAGCCTCTTGAACTCGACAAGTGACTAGATTTGGGTGTCGCTGACTTTGTCGGGTCTCGTGACATGCACTGAGCGTGTATAGATAAGTTGACGTCTTAGGTGTGTGAACAAGCCCGAAAGTTAACTGATCAGAAGGTTGTGAGTAAGACTGTTGTTACATTAGCAGATCCATCAGAACAGCTCAAAGAAACTTACAGTCGCGTTATTTTCTTACATTCTCCTTTTATTTCCCACCTGTTCAGACATTTGTAACTCAGGTGTCGCATGTAGGAATTGCTTCTTTTTTCTTCTGAGTACCCAAATTGCCCCTCGCTTTACTGAATGACAAGCTCAGAGACGGGGTGAATCATAGTCGAAAGGTGAAGATCTAGAAAGATTCGAGCCTAAGGGCCTTTGTTCCCTGAGCCCCTGACCGGACCAGCTCCACGTTTAGGTCTGTAAACAATTCGGTAATCATTACAACACGAACGGATACTCAACATGTGTATGGTCGACGAACTACCATGACCACTAGTTCCGAGACCGCACATAATTTACCTTTATACGCTTGCCCCTCCCATGTTTATCCGCATTGTCATCTCTCAAATCCTCTTCTTACCGAAGAAAAATTGTATTGACCTCGCGACACGTTCAATGTCTCTGTCATATCTCTCAAGAAGCACGAAGAAAAACATCATCGTTTTTCTATCCCTCGCCATTCAAGCAGGCGCAAACTGCATACCCATCTACACATGCGGGGACCCCTCTGATCCCCATTGCCTACCCGACAAGGCCAACAAATGCAATTGGGTCTGGAATAAAGATAAGCTGAGGGATTCATGTCCGACGAAGCAAGGAATGTGTTTTGATGGCGAATGCGTTAGTTGACCTGAGGTGCTAGCCGCTCTTGTAAAATCTTCTAACAAGCTCTCTAGCATGGTATCAGGACAAATCTGGAGTCGGAGCAGTTTGCCACCTCTTGTTTTGTCATGTGCTGCCAGAGCGAATCGGATCTTGAGAATATGTAAGGGGGCAAAGAGCAAGTTCGTGATAATGGTTGAGGTTAGTGGTGAGCTGTTTGTAGATTGGAAATGTTAAGAATCTGTCACTGTTGATTTCATGAACGCTCAGTTTATGGGGAACAAACGGGGTGTATTATTGGAGTTGTACAGTCGCTTATCGTAGGGTGGAATACATGCAAGAGGGATTTCAATGGATCTGCATTGATACGCAATCCTGACCTCGAAGCAGTCGGGGCTTCGAAGGTGCTTAGCAGCGATATAAAAAGTTAATGACTGTAGTATGCAATATGTGGGCGCACAGCGCAGTCGCTGGGTACTTGTTATGTCTGGATAGATAGGTACTCACGCCCCCGTTTGCTGATGGTTAATGTTGGCTCATTAAATTAGGAGAGCGTCTTTTTATTGTTTATCTATCTCGAGCCAGACATCGAATCTGATGGCTATGGCGCACGTATCATACAGGGAACGATTGGCAGTTGCGATCAATGGTGTAAGAATCTTCCATAGCAGCAAAGGAAATTTTGGTGAATTGGAAAAATCTTAAGCAGCGTCATTCTTTGTGGAGTAATTGCAGGATTCTATGTAGCATTATGATTGATCATAAGCAAGCATACGACGAAGGAAGCCTGAGTGTAGACGCTCTCCTGATGAAGATGAAACGGTGGCCGGGTAATGTTGTCCTATCGTTGCCATGTCGTCTTTCTGGTGGAGGGGTGCATGTGCATGTGTATTTAGCCAGTGTGATTAGCAGACTCGCTTGTGGGAAGGAGAGCCAAGATACATGCCAACACATGCATGTCGAATCATGTACAGACACTAGTTGGTTCTGAAAGTGGCCTCGCTTTATCCGACGCCGCAAGCTGTCGCAGTTAAGCGTTTAGGAATTAGTAACCACCTACTAACCACTTTGCTGATGAGCCTATAGTCAACTTTGCACGCAGACGCAGGCATACGACGCCTCCTATTCTCCGGTGTAGTGCTTATGTGTGCTGGATATATTTCGGTGACTTGGCCGGAGCATGAGTTGGTGTAATGTGTATGGCGTATTACGGTGATTAGGACAAGAAATCTATCCGAGTACTGTGGACATGGTCATTGCTATATGGCCTCGTCACCAGTGTTTGCAGATTTTGCTCTAGAATGCTGGAAACCAACAAGGGACGGGTTACAAAGACTACTAGCAGGTAAACAGGGCGGGGCAGCGTGTTGTCAATGCGAAGCCGCGTAAGCGAAAGAATAATACGGAGGATAGGCATCGAGTCTGCCTCGTGTGGATGGCTGTAGATGGGGTTGCGCCAAGGGGGCTTGGACGGGGCGCCGGTGTTCCTGCTCGGCTATGCCATGGGCCGTGGTGAAACGCAGTGCGACTGTGGATTGCGTCGATGCATCACAGACAGAATTTCAGGAGGTGTGGGAGGCGAGTGTGCGTGTGAATAGAGGCTCTCAAGCGAATGCGACGAGGTTAGTAGGGATGCAAGGGGAGGCGATAGATATGCCCAACCAGAAGACAAGAACGATTAGGAGGAAGAGTTCGCCCCAGGCGGGCATGGATGCTATTCATAGCCGTGCGGTGGGGGCACGTGTTCGTCATTGGCAACAGGTTCCCAATGCAAGTGCAGGGGTGCGCCCGTACAGCCTCACCGAAGACGCGTATGAGACCCAAAGAGCCATAACCTCATCGACGCCGCCGCTGTCGAACCCTCACTGCTGGCTCCTCGCTCCCGCAACCTTGTGTTCAAACAACCAGTCATTGTCAGATCTTGCTGCAGCAGCGGCATGACGCCATGTTAGACGAGAATCTCCCCAGTATGTCGTCTCGCCAATCGCCATCTCATCTCATCCCCGCATCCTCTAACCCTGTCCAGCCTTCTTTCTCAAGTCCTCGACGGAAAAGATCAAACACCACGAATCCTTCTACTTCACCCAGAATGGCTCCGAGGCAGAGGCCCAGTATGCCCTCCGCCACGTCGACCCTGCCGCCCCTGATGCCAGAAACACCTATGCGATAGCCTTGTTTGACTCGCGTAACCCCGACATTCTCTACGGCGAGGTCTTCTCTAAGCCGGGATGGTCATATCCTACCCTCTCCCAGGAAGAGATTCGCAAAAATGGCGGAGTCCCACCCCCACCTATGCCCATCTTCCCTACCGAGTTTGCCATCCAGCTGTACAACCCCGATATGCGCGTTGTAGTTAGCCAATCGACAGCCAAATGGAGCAGTACTGTCAGCTGGGAGTTCAGCCTGCCCCAAGTTGCCTTCAGGACACCGAGTAACTCAGATCTCGACCGCACAATGAACGACCCTAGTGCCGATGTTAACACACCCAGGGTCAAATTTGCGTGGAGAAAAGAGGGTAGGCTGGGCAAGGATATGACATGCTACATGGTCGGAAAGTCAACAGACCCTACGGGCAAGAAGGCTAAGAAGAGTAAGGAAGGCGACATTGCCGTGGCCATGTTCTCCGGTCTGAAAGAGCTGACAGTCATGGAGCCAAACCTGTATCGCGTCGAGCTCGAAGATTACAAAGGCCTGGAAGTCACACTACTCCTTGGCGCAGCTGTTATACGCGACTTGTTCTTTAGTGATCTGAATGAACAGTTTCACATCAATCGCATTGGCGCCCGCAAGAACAGTGGAGGACTCCGAGCCAGGAAAGGCTCCTCTCCCCTAGAGGCGCCAAACGTCACCAGACCAGTCATGACACCAGAACCCCCGCCACCCCCAGCTTACACGCCTTCTTCATCGCAATGCCCACCTGAGAAGGCACCACTACCAGATACTGGAGGCTCACGCCCCGACCACCAACCCCCACCACCCTCATATACAAACAATGCTGCAAAGCGTGCCTCGCTTCCACCTCTTGTTACAGGTCAGAATGGTCCGAGCCAACGTCCCCAACTGCAGCGGCCCGCACAACCCCCGCAGCCTGCACAACCACAACAGCCACCACGACCCACACAGTCCTTGCGACCCACACAACAACGCCAGCCAGGTCCACGATTGGATCCGCGGTCACAGTGGGAAATCGAAGCAGAAACTGCTCGTCTGAGAGCCCAGGTAGAAGCTGAGGAGCGTGAGCAGAAACGAAAAGCTGAGGCGGACCGCAGAGCGCGTCGGAAACGGGAAGAGGAGCAAGAGCTCAAGACTCTGCAATTCCTCGAACAGGAACGAAAACAGAAAGAACGAGAAGAGAAGGAGCGACAGAGGAAGAAGGCAGAGGTCGACAAAGAGACGGAGCGCCTCAAGAAGCAGTTTGGGGACCAGTCAAACTTGTTTCGTCCATCTCCACAGACCCAACGACACTCGGCCCCATTTGCACCAAGCGCAATGCACCAACGTCCCGGTCAGGCAGCACCTCGACCAGTTCCTGGTCCAGTGCAGCCTCTGCGTGTGCAAGTACAACCGCCTCGTGTACAAGTGCATCCACCCAACCAGCAGCAGCCGGTGGCAAACCAAACAAGCTTCCTCAGCAATGGTCTACCCAAACCCATCGCCAAAGCTAAGAAGAGCTTCTGGGGTCTTAGGTCCCAGAGTGAGTCGAGCGCAGAGAAACTGAAGAAGAAGAAAAGCAGCATGTTTTGATTCAAAAGTGTTAGTTATGAGCAGTGTATAGGGCCTATTTTTGCCTCCGCTAGATGCATCAGTGTTGATGGCCTGTATGATGTATATACCCACCTTGGAGTTTTTCTTTGTTTGTTGGTCAGTTTTCCGTCGGAAAGGGCGCATGGGATATTCGGCGCACTCGATTTCGGGGTTTTTTTTAACTACGTATATGATTTGGCTGTTTGTCATGGACAATATAGTTTGATACCAGCAAATGTCCTCTACAAACTATCTCTAGACTAAGTTTCACACGACTACATAGCACGAACTGTAAGCAAAGTGATACCGTGAATGGATGGGAGGTCAGCTATGCAGAAGCGACGACGCTAGCACTAGGTACCCGTTCCTACCATACTTAGGTCTAGCGTACCCGGTTCCAGCTCCTCGGCTCAAAAGTATCAATCGACACTTCTATTGTCCAACACGTCCCCACTCAATCTCACGCGAATACTGAACACGAAATTTAAAATTGAACCCATCTACATGTTTTTCGCACCACCTTTCGCTGTCCTCCCCGCATGTCCTTTGCTCCGTCTGTGGCTTGTCTAGGCTAGGTTGTGCCAAGACTAAAACTTGCTCATTGAGCACATTATCCTGGGGTCTGTCTGCAGGGTCGCAGCTATAGCTCGCGCCACAGCATTCTCAGAGCCAGGACAAGTGGTTCGCTACACCGTAGTCTAGATTCCTGAATGTCAGTATCGACTGTAATTGGTTCAATCCACGCAGGTTTCTTGTTGCCCCACGGTGTGAGTGTGAAAGGTCGACTGGAAAGAAACACCGCGACTACTTGGCAGCGGGAAGATAGGAACAAGCTCCGCTAGTATTGCGGGAAGAATGGCAAATTGGGCTGAGGAAAGCGGGATTGGAGCTTCATGTATAAAGGCCATGGCAGCTGCACGTCAGCTTCGGTACGCCTGGTGGATACATCAACCTCTGCCTCTCTCGCTTTCCTCCCTCTTTCACTGCGCTCTCTACCTGGATCCCTTGTCTTAATAATACCTTACCCTGGTATATTCAACCAAGATGCTGTCAAAAACTATCTTTGTCGCCGCCGCAATGGTAGCTGGCGCCAATGCTCATTTCCGTCTCCTCGAGCCCTTCTGGAGAGGCAGCTCTTTCGCAGCGCCAGCAAGCCAGTGGATCTACCCATGTGCCAACGTCAATGAGACTACCGATATGTCAAACCGTATGTGTACTCTTTCTTGAGATACTGATGGATACCAACTCACCAAACATGCAGGCACTGTATGGCCCGTAACTGGCGGCTCTACTCTGATCAACGGTTCCCACGAACATGCCCTCACTGCAGTCAACCTCGCTCTCGGCACCAACGTCACAAACTTCAACATCTCGCTCGTCGAAATGTTCAACCAGACCGGTGCTGGTCTTTTCTGCCTAAAGGAAACTGGCCGTGCAAACCTCGAAGCTGGGTTCAAGGCTGCTGGCTACTCTGGCTTCGACGACGAGCGCATCAACGGACTCATGGGAACCATACAGGTCATTCAACTTGGTCACTCCGGAAGCGCACTGTACAACGTAAGTGTTCACATATGATTTGTTATAAACCAAGCCGGTAGGATCTGACGAATATGACAGTGCGCCGATATCATGTTCAACTCGACTGCCCAGCTCCTCTCCGACGACAAATGCCAGAACAGCACTGGTGTCTCTGGCGTCGCGATTGCAAACGTAGGATCCGCATCGGAGAGTGAGGGTGGCAATGGTACCTCCGGTCAGGCTCCTCAGCCGACGGGTGCTGCAGGTCATATAAGCCCCGCACTTGGCACGACAGTGTTTGCGGCGGTATTGGCTTGGGGACTCTTGTAGAAGTATGTCACTACATAATATTCAACCAGTGTTGGATAGGATTAATTTGAAATGATTTTGACGAATGATACTTGCTGGCGTTTTTGCTTGGCTAATTGATAAAGCTGCTTGACCACATACATACGAACCGATAGCAGTAGCTCGTTGAAGTATCGCCTAGGTTTCTATGAGTAGGTACGGTTTCGTATATTAATATGCCAGGGGTATACGCCTAGTTTCATTGTCTAAGAGGGCTCACGTGATGTTGTTGATAACCCAAACCTTGCTCAGCACTACCGCAGGGACATAAAACAACATCTTTACTCCTCTTTTGCACACTACAAAAAGCTAGTAAAATAAAAAATAAAAAAGCTAGGTAGTGTACTAGCACCATGAAAGAATGTTTTCGTGCGTAGTGCTAGGTATATAAGGGTGTAGGCACAGAGTTAGTACCTCGCAATTTTACATACAAATGATTGTTAGTGCTTACTCACTTTGAGAATAATATTGTCGAGTATTATTCGATATAAGAGTGTTGGAGATATACGCAGTTGATACTTCGCTGGATGTTACACTGTATCAAATTTATCAGTAAAAAAATGAAGGTAGTATTCAAGCATCGTGATGTTTCATCACCTGCATGTGGTCTTTCTTTATCCTCATCTTCCCAAGCCCTGCATGTCTTCTCAGACCGTTCTAAATTAGTGCCCAGAAGCAATGTACTCTTTTGGTTAGCAGAAATATACACAAGAGATGTGCTTGACTCAATCAAGATCTTTCAGCGTCACGTGTGGACATTCCATTGGCTGCTGTGGCTTTGATTGGATCGCTACAAACCCACGTCATGTACTTGTCCCACTCCAGCTGTCAACCTTGCTTCTTCAACCGTACAGCCACGCAGGAGCGGCTACATCGACTTCGGTGTCACCGAGTAATGACAAGTCACTAACTACGTGAGTTGGATCCTACAAGGCGTTTACCGCTCTTTCAATGATGCTTTTCTACAAGTCTACAATCTACCTTTGCATAGCCGAGTGCGTAGGATTCGGCGACGTCACAGCTGCACCTGCATCATCAGGAGATGTCAAAAAATTCGAAGTGTCATTCGTTGTCGGCTGGCCTGCCGAGAGGTCAGCTCTGCACGATGCACATGCAAGAACGTTACCAGGCGGACTAATATCAAACGGAGAGCGGTCACACTGATAGTACACCTACATGCGTCCCAATCAACCCCTGCTCTTGGCTTCGCTTCTAGAAAAGACGGCCGGCATTTGCAAAGAGTTTTCCAATATCCAACGGTGATTGGCTAAAAGGCTCCAAGAGACGGTGAGAACATATCCTTGCCGCACGGTTGCATGCAACCTGCATCATATCGCGTGTAGGGCTGATCTAGGGCTGACATGTGCTTGAAACTCTCGCCAGCGATCCTTCTGCTGCACGTCGGCTTCGTTGCCGTTTTGTTGCTCGCCGTTCTGTCGCTCGCCGAGTCGTACGGTGGAGCCGTTACCGCTACTTAGCCCAGCATGGGCCAGCTAAATATGACAGTATGACATGGGGTCTTCACTTATGCAGGTGCGGGAGGATCGAGAGCAAAATTGTCTCCGGCAGCATGGAAGGTGTGAGACATTGCCAAAGACTCGGAGTCGAAAGGATCACTGACCGATGCTGCCTTCATGGTTTAGAACGTCAGCGGCCAGCGAAACCGTCTGTCGGTTACTCGGTAGTACGGAATGTCAATCTGGGCAGGAATCATGGCGCTGGATACTCGGCAAGGAAATCTTGTACAAGTTCCTATTGGAGTAACATGCCGAAAACTAGACAATAGGAATACTGGCCCGACATAGCCTCAACGCCAGCCGATGTGCATTTACGTGCAGACAGCGCCGACGCCGTAGTGTCAGCATACAGACTGATGCACGCTCCCTAAGCTACAGGTCCCCTCAGTTGATGGGGTGACAGGATATGAGTCGGTCAGGCTTTCAGCGAGAGAGGGCCAAAGCGGCTAGTAGCGCTCCGCCCCAAAGGCCAGTCTAGCCGCGTGTACTGGCTGGACATGTTCACTCTCCCACAAACAACAGCCCTGCCCGTCATTGTGCATCACCGCATGGCCGTCGGATTCGTGGTCAGCTCGTGGGTACGGCTGAAAACGTTGGGCCAATGCAGTGTCCTCCGATCCCCGTCTCACCTGGCTCTCCGCCCTTTGCGACACGCGGGGACTATTGGTGCATGGATTCGGGAGCGCCGCATGCAGCTGATTCGCAGCGGCATGTAAACCAGTAGCACCCTTGTTTCTGCATGCCCCACTTGTTTTCTGACCAGCTCCTAGAATACCTCACTATGCATGGCAGCTTGTGATGCCTCATTTGGGGGCTGAAAGGTACATTATCACTCCAAAATGTTTATAAGCCACCACTCAGCCCCTAATGGACGACATACGCTCCAGCGGGTATAGCTAGTCCCTAAATACTCAGGTTGTGGTGCTAAATTGACAATGGCATCGAACGGCACGCACAACGACTTTGTCAACATTACTACATCACATTCACGCGCGCCCAGCATGGTTCAGGAGGCACCCGCACTCTTGCCGCGTCCGCGGCTACCAGTCAGAAAGCAAGCGCCACAAAAGAATATCGACGATTTCTGGCACAAATTTACCACCAAGCACCCTGGAAAGATCTTCACAATATTACCCGACAACTTGTACGCCAAACGAGCCGCCGCACATACACCAAGAGGATCTATTCCAGGAGTTAACGCACTCGCATCCTACGAAGAGGCCAAGGAGGCTTGCATCAGGAAGGTCGCAAAAATTGTCAAAGAATGCCGCAGACTGAATCAAAAGTACCGAGATCCACATTTCGATATCGAGGCAGACTTTAAACGGTCACAAGCCTTTCCTGACATACCAGCCGACTGCTTGACCGGATTGAACGAAGAAACGACCACTTTCTTTCCTCAGTCAGTGAAAAGAGTAGAGGTTTGTTTCTGGGCTGTCTGTGTAAAATTCATCGCTGATTGCAGTAGGACATCTTTGACAACCCACAATTCTTTATTGAGGGCGCAACAGCAAATGACGTGCGCCAGGGCAATGACGGCGACTGCTGGTTCATGTCAGCGTTGGCTACCATATCAAACAAGGAGGAATTGATTCAAAGAGTGTGCGTCGCTCGCGATGAAAAGGTTGGCGTGTATGGATTTGTCTTCCATCGAGGTAAATCACCAGCACAATCGGATGTCTGCGTATGAGCTAACGACACCCAGATGGCGAGTGGATTTCCGAAGTCATCGACGACAAGTTGTATCTCATCAAAGAAGATTTTGACGAAGCAAAGCTCGAGCGTCATCATTGGCTAGAGCTACAAAACCGCAAGAGTCCCGAGGAGGAGTACCGCACCGTTATGCAAAGTGGTTCCAGGGCTCTTTACTTTGCACAGTGCAGTGATCCTAACGAAACATGGCTTCCACTGCTTGAGAAAGCTTTTGCCAAAGCTCACGGAGACTACAGTGCCATAGATGGAGGGTTCGTAGGTGAGGGTATCGAAGACCTCACTGGAGGTGTGACTTCGGAGATATTCACCACTGATATCCTCGATAAAGACCAGTTCTGGCGAGAAGAGCTTATGAATGTCAACAAGACCTTCCTTTTTGGATGCGGCCAGATGGGCGGCATCTATGGCTCACGCAAAGGCATCCAAGAGAAGCACGCATACTCCGTCATGGAAGCTCGGGAAATAGACGGCCAGCGATTGTTGAAGCTGCGCAATCCCTGGGGCCGGACAGAATGGACTGGACCTTGGAGCGATGGGTCTGAAGAATGGACCCCCGAGTGGATGCAGAAACTAAACCACAAATTTGGTGATGACGGCGTCTTCTGGATCTCGTACAAGGACTTACTTCGCACCTACCAACACTTTGACCGTACACGGCTCTTTGGTCCAGAGTGGACGGTTTCGCAGCAATGGACCAGCGTGAACGTCCCTTGGAGCGTCGACTACCTGGACACCAAGTTCAAGATACATCTTGCCAAGGGCGGCCCGGTGGTGATTGTACTGAGTCAATTGGACGATCGCTACTACCAGGGTCTTGAGGGACAGTATGAGTTTCACCTGCAGTTCCGCCTCCACAAAGATGACGAAGAGGAATACATAGTCCGCAGCAACGGAACGTACTACATGAAGCGCTCAGTCTCGACAGAACTCGAGCTCGAAGCTGGCAACTACACCGTCTTGCTGAAGATCAAGGCCACAAGGATTCATGAGAATCCAACACCGGACGAGGTCATTAGAACGACCTGCACCAAGCGTCGTGAGAAACTTCTATCCATTGGACTGTCATATGATCTTGCTCATGCCAAAGGTCAGTTCAGAGAGCAGGAGAAGGAGAAGCTCGCGCGTGATAAAGAAGAGCGTGTTGAGCGCAAAAAAGCTGAGATGAAACGAACACACGAACGTCAGAAGAGAATGCGCAAGCGAGAGGCGCTCCGTGACCAGAAGAAGGCTGCCAAGCAGACACATCGAGCGAATCGTTCCGGCGACATACAAGAAGTTGAGAGGAAGCTGCGAGTTCTTCGCGGTCTCGGCATCAATGCCGAGGAAGAACCCAGAACATCTGGGGATGAGGACTCGAAGCCCATGCATCAAGTCGTCACCAGGCACCATCGTGCGTCTAGCACTGGCGCGATCCGTGAACGAGCCGATAGTACGAGCGGAAGCTTTAGCGGTCGAGGCGGCTACAACAAGGGTAGAGATGGATACAATGCCGCGCTACCCAGTGCGCTTCAAGGACGAGGCGGCTACAATTACAGCCCGCAAGCCTCGCCTGGTATCCATAATCAGGGCTTTCAAGGAAGAGGGGGATATAACCAGAACATGCCGGGCGAACTACAAGGAAGAGGGGGCTACAACCAAAACATGCCAGGCGAACTTCAAGGAAGAGGGGGCTACAACCAAAACATGCCGGGTGAGCTACAAGGCAGGGGCGGCTACAATGCAGAGCTTCCTGGTGCATATCAGGGCCGTGATGGCTACAATGGCCGCGATGGATACAACGAGGTGCAATTGACGGAATCGCCTTTACCTACACCCATGCCTACGCCATCAGCTACAATGATGGACGATTTCCATCCACAGCGAACACATAGCCCCCGACACTCTCCAGCTGCATCGCGTCGTGCAACACTTGCACCTATTCCTGGTGTGCGACCTGGTATCCAGGTCAGTCCCGGACTTAGCACAGGCGAGTTCTCTCATAGGGCTCAAGATGGATTTGGATATCCCAACGATACGTCTGACGACTCGTCTTGGGACTCTGAGATTGACGGCCCCTGCTCGCTCGACTCTAGTATTTTTGATGGTGAAGACGAGAACGAATTCTCTGAGCAGAGGCCACGGTACGTCTGGTACAATGGTATGCGCTATCCTTATATCGAAGAGGTGGATGAATTTGAGCGGGATCCATGGAACGCAGTCTGCGTTGTTGGTCTACGTGTCTTTAGCAAGGACAACACAGACGTCACTATTGAGGTGCATAATGGCGAGGGCGACCATGCGAAGAAGAGTGATGGCGACGATTCGAGCATCATTAGCATGGCCACTGTCCGACGGAAGGAGAAGGAGCTTGATGTCGACGACAGCGCGGCCGATGCTACCAGTCCGTTACGTAAGAAGAACACGGGACTAGACGATGAGCTGAAATCTCGTGCGATGGAACGGGAATTAGTCGATCAGGTCGGCCCTGCACCTGCGGGTTTGGAGCTGAATCGGCAGGGGACTTTGAGTTGAGCTGGCTATTGGAAATGATTGCGGAATGGCGTTATGCTTAAATTGATCACGGAGGAATTCTGTTTGTTATAGAGACTTTGCTTTTATGCGCAGGACGCGATTTTGTATGAACAGGGATTGGCGGGAAAAGGCGTTTATTCATGTTGGCAATATAAAATCAGTTTGTCCCAGAAGACATAAACCTTGCGTGGTTGCTTAGCAGTGATTCCATGTCTTGACCATGTGGAGCTAAAAAAGGCTGTTGCCAGCAAGCTACAACCCCTCTTCCCGCCCCACCCCACCACTGACCCTGCATTTCGCTCTACGTCAATGATCAGCCCAACATGCGCGCCCAGTAATCCAGTTTTACCCTTGTGACATTTACTCCCAGCTCTACTGTCACCTTCTTCTTCTGCTTCTTCTCCCCAGTTCCCTCGTCATTTTCCATTCATGAAGTAGTTACCACGCGGCTGTTGGACACAGTCATCTCGTCCCTTTAGCATCGCATGCGTCATCGGTGTTGTGACCTTGTTGCGACTCTGCGCTGAGACTGAGAAGCATCTGCGCCTTGTCGCCGTCCTCGTTCTACAACATGGAGAGTAATCTTTCTGCCGCCCGGGCATCCCGTCGTTTCCTCGATGAGCGCATTCGCAACGACTGGGATTACCCGGATCCGGCGGTTGAGTGGTCAGCCTCTGACGAGCAAGTACGCGATGCCGTCGATTTCCGCGAACGATACTATGGCGAGTCCGAGTCTGGGGACTCAGACAACGAGGATCAAGATGGCACGCCATACAAGTTTGATAGTCCGGAGAGCATCGGTGACGCGGTTGCGCATACCCGCGAGGCGCGCAAGAGACGGCGCAGGGAGCGTATGGAGCGTGAGATGAAGGAAAACGAAGGCTTGCGTATCTGGGTAGAGCGAAGGGACGTATGGACAGGCGCAGCAAGCGTCAAGAAATACGGCACAAGTCGGCAGCGCCAAAAAAATCGACCGTCATCTGCAGCAGGCTATTCGTCTGAAGAACATGCCACCACTCCAACAGGCTCCGAATCGCAGTCCGCCACCAGCGCAGTACCAGAAACGTATGACCTCGTGCCTGTTGCACCCCGCCTCCTCGACCAGAACCCTATCCGCGCCTCCATCACCCCACAAGCATATTCCGACATTTACCAGAAAATCGTCGTCTCATCACGCACCCCTTCTGTCCCCATCAATCTCGCAGATATGACAAAGGCGTTAGTCCAGGGCTGGAAAGACGCAGATGAATGGCCTCCGCGCGTTGCAGCAGCAGACCCGCTTGCGGGCAAGAAACGCGTCATTACTGGTCCTCCGTCAAACGGAAATCATGGAGGCTTTATTGCTAGACACCCGCATCTAGAAAAGGGTGTTGATGGCATGAAGCGGATTTTACATCTTAATGTACAACACAATCATGAAAACGACTATGCGCAAGGGAAAGAGGGGTGAGATTTTAGGTTGCTTGATGGGTATGGGGTTGATGTGAAGAACCTCTCTTTTTTCTCCCTTTCGCACTCAGGACGAAGCATAAATATGGATTTCTTTTAAACCTGAGCTTATGTTTTCTACAAATAAGTGCAGCGGAGGTATTTCGCGTAAGTGTAACTCAGAGCATAGTGCAGGAGCGTGTATGTAGTAGCAGGCCCACCATTTTCCTTTTCTGTTTTCTTAAATAAGCAGGAGATGCAGGATCACCGGTATACCCCCATGAAATTTCATTTCCATAGCCTGTTTTTTTTTAAATTCTTTACTGCAATTCGGAAACGGGGGTTGGCAGAGTAAACAGGAAAACACGAATGTATGTATGACAATCTTTCCCAAAGGCCAATACAAACATAGTACTACCCGCTTTTTTTTCCCAACTACTAAGTCTCCATCTCAAGCATGTGCCACAAAGCACAATATAGCACCACACACTTCCGCATAATCCATGTTCCATTCCCACATCATCCCACCGCGGGCATCCATCGGCCCATCGGCCGCTGCTCCGACACCCACCCTCCACTCTCCTCTTTCTCCCCCCAATGGACCACTACGTGCAGCTTGACCAGAGACGGATCACAAACAACCCCCGGTACCGCCATTTAAGCGGGAGGTGAACCCCTCCAACCACATATCCCTGGGCCTACTAGCCTAGTGCCCGGCCCCATTTTTCGCTCCATCTATGATCTCGTACGAGGGGGGCATCCGGAGTCTTCGGGTTCCGAGGGCATGTCCGAATGCACCAGAGGGGGTGATGCATATGATGATGCGGTCACGAAGGTACAGCTAGGTAGGTGCGATGGGTTGTTTTGTGCGATGGGGAGGTATGACGATTGCGAGCGTCGAGAAAGGGTAGATAGAGTAGGGGGCAAGGGAGGGGCAGTATAAATATCGCAAGCCTCAGTCTTTTTTTTGTTGCAAGCTCATTGTGCAATTCGCCCAAATTGTTCTTCTTCTTCTTCTTCTTTGATATTAAAGGAGTTCTGAAGAGCAAGTATGCCCGGTGCTATATCCAACGATGCTGCCACGCCCGCGCCTGCGGAGAGGGTTTGTGGGATCTATCATATTACGCATCCGCGCTCAGCGTCGAATCTCTTCCAGAATATGATGGGTCGGCAGCCGGGGTTCCAGTACTCAAGCTACAAGTTGTTTGGAGCGGGATTTGGGGCGTTGACGCAGTTGCAGAGGGGGCCGCTGGGGGAGTGGCCGAAGGAGGATCGCGAAAGGTTGTTTGGGTTGTTTGAGGCGGGGTTTGAGGGGATGCAGGAGGAGGTTGAGGGGGCGGTGAGGAGTGTAAGTTTTAACTTTCCTGTTTCTTTGCTCTTAATATTTTTGGGGGGAGATAGGAGGAAGAGGAAAAGGAAAGAGAGGGAGAGTGTGTTGGGGTGGAGTCCTCGGGCCATATGTATGGTCGGGGTATTTACAAGCGATTCGGTGTATAACGGTGGCTCTTGCGAATCTCAGCCTCGAGATTGCGTGCTCCCTCTTGGCTCGCATGATAAAGCATCCGATCTTCTTATCGAATTGATACCAACTGACATTGAAATTGTATAGGGCAAAAAGCTGTTTATGAAAGAACATGCAGTCTTTCTCTCCGCCGCCGATAAACTCCTAGGCCGCATCTACAACAATGACAATGTTGCCCCCTTAGTCGTGCACGAGCGCGGTGTCGCACCCAACAAGTCGTCTCATACGAATCCGACTTCGCTGCCCGACAGTTTTCTGTTGAAGTTCCAGCCGATTTTCCAAATCAGACATCCAGTCCTCATGTTCCCCTCGCTTGTCCGCGCGCAAATGGACGTCAAGGTAGCGGGTCGACCCTGCGACTCCATCTGTCAAGTCATGCTTCAGCTGCGCGATTCACGCACTTTATACGACTGGTACGCTGCAAAAACTGCAAACACAGGAATCATCCCTCGTGTCATTGACGCCGACGATGTCATGAACGATGCAGCTTCCATGCGCAAACTCTGTCTAGAAACAGGTCTCAATCCCGATGCCATTGTGTATGAGTGGGAGGAGCGCGTGGTCGAGGACCCGATGCAAGCGAGGTTTTTGTCTACGCTGGCGAAGAGCAAGGGGATTTTGAAGGGTTTGGATGCTAAAGGGAAGAGTGTAGAGGGGGAGATGGAGAAGTGGGCTAAGGAGTTTGGGAGGGAGGACGCGGAGGAGTTGGCGAGGTTGGTGGAGAGGGCTATGGGGGATTATGAATATTTGTATGGTAAGAGGACGGTTGCGGAGGAGACGGAATAGGTGTGTATATGAGAGTTTAGTAGGAGCGCTAGAAGGAGGACTATAAGATAAAATGGTGATGGAGTGAAAGTGTAAAATTACTAAATGTAGTTTTGAATCATATCATAGTGAAAGCGACGAAATTTTCAGATAGGCGTTTAGAAATCAAAAACACATGAAACAAGCCTAAGTTTCTTTCCCTTGGGTATATCAAAGTGCTGCCGTTGCGGTCGAATTTGATCTTCTCCATCAGTAGCAGAGACCTTGTTTTTCGCAAATAGTTCTACTGCAAACTGCGATTTTGAAAATCAAGCATTCATCAGGTAACTAGTACCCTAGCATGCATCGTGACTTTAGTGATTCAGGATTGATTCACGGATGATGAAGTCCCAGCGGTTTCGTAAAATTCACAGGTCAGCCCAGGTAACAAGCAGTGCTAGGAAGGATATAGAGATAACTGTAGAAAAAAAAGGCAAGTGATATGCCTCACGTAGTATTACTTCGGGTGTTCTCGGCACAATTCCAACATCTAAAATGTACAAGACAAGATACGGATACTTGATGAGCCGGATGGCACCACTTGAGCTCACTTGCAGTTCTCGTAATAACATCAGAAGCCTGTAGAATGGTGTGCGATGCGTGAAAAATATCGTATTCGAGTCTAGGGCTCAATCCAGTCATGACAATGACATCTTACAAGGCACTCTCTGCAGCCCCACATTCCGATCGTTGCATAATATACGTGCGGGGCTTTCGTACGCACCCAAACCCCCTTGTTCGTGAGATCATACAATGCCAGAACGGGTAGTAACCGTGCCTAGTGTGACTTTGAAAAAGGGTTTAGCTTACGCGGATTTCTTTATTATGTGTGAGCTACGAATTTGTTCGACCGCCCTTCATCGCACTTGAATCGTAAGAGTGCTCGTAGCGCTCATCTCGGATCCTTCTTCTACCATGACAAACTCTGAAATAGATCATATAACGATGGTATATTGAAATCGTTCTATCGAAGCTAACAAACTTTGCAAATCGGTTACTGACAGCAGTGGCTTTCTATAGGATCATGTCATGAATTGCGCGAAAATAGTACGCACGACACCCAAACTCCTGAACGGCCTGCTTGCTCTTGAGAAGAATCTGATCTCTAAAAAGCACTACAGATGACAACAGTCGAGAAACGCCTGGGCTTAAAGTTTCAATAACGCACCTTTGCAGCGTTCGTGCAGCTGCAGTCTCCACAGCTTGTATTCGTTCAGTAAGAAGACTTGACCGTCTTTACCGAAACAAAAGTTGGCAACACCACCATCGACAAGAATCTTTGCCAGCAAAACGCCACCAGGAGACCAGATGTTCAGTCCATCGCCACATCCACTGTAGACATTGCCATCTAAATCGCACTTGATGCCATCAGGAACGCCAGTATCGGCCATGGCAAATAGCCGTCGGTTGGTCAAAAACGGTTGGCCAGAGTAAGTCTGCACATCAAAGGCATATCTACGTGCAACTTGTCAGAAAACGTCATCATAACCCCCAGACACCGGTAAACACGACTAACACGACTACTTCACTTGGCATCTTTTGAACGAAAGGGAAAGAAAAAAAGCACTTACATATGCGACACCCTCGTATCATCCGTCGACCCATCCCCATGAATCCAATCCGTATCCGTCACATACACAATCCTCTCATCAGGACTAAAACAAATGCCATTCGGCCTACTAAACCCATCCGCCACCGCGCGGATACCCCCCGTAGCAGGATCAAACCGATACACCTGATTCGGCAGCCTAGGTGCCGGCCGAATCTTCTGCTCCCACCCGTAATTTGGGTCAGTGAACCAGATGGAGCCGTCAGAGTGCACGACGACGTCGTTGGGGGAGTTGAAGGGGCGACCGTGGAAGGAGCTAACTAGCATCTTGGCTTCGTAAGTAGTAGTAGATGAGAAACCGGGTTTGCAGCACATGTATGCTATGCCACCAGGCGTATCGAGAGTGCCCTGCGAACAGAATAGAATGCCATCTTTGTAGTTTACGCCGCCATTGGCCATGTGTACGTTTTTGACGCTGACTTCGGCGTACTTTGCGTCGGTGCTGGCTGCGTCCGCGGGTAACTGGATGCGCGAGACGTGAATGTGGGTTGTTCCTGTGGCAGGGTGCTGGTACTGGTTGCTTGTTACGAAGAGGCAGTTTTCCTCGGGGATGAAGACGCCTGCTTCGTGGGCAAATGGGCACTTGTCATCTTCGAACAGCACTTCGAGTTTTGGACCCTGCCCGAAGAGGTCTTTGGCTGCCTCGTCGTAGATCCGCAACCACGAGGGACTGGGACTCATTGCTACGGGTGTGTCGGTTTTTTTGGGGGGGGAGGAAATAAGCTAGAACGGATCTGGGTGAATTAGTTTGGAATAAGGTTTCGGTCGTGCGTGCGGTTTGAGGCTTACCCCGGACAGTCAGCTTCGAAGAGGGCACTTGTTATAACACGCGAGCGGGCATGTTGGCGAGCGTTGAGTCGGCGTTTGAATGAGGAGGACACGATCACGCGACGGCGAACTGGCGCGGTTTTTGATGAGTCAATCGCCGAAAGGCTTGTTTGAGAGCTTGGTTTGCCGGCCGGCGCGGCGTTTGAATCAGGTTTTACGGTTTTGAAGGGTTCGTGATGCACTGGACCCAGAGCAACGCCGGAGGTTCGGTCCTGCGTCGGCCAGATTATAGAGGCAGGTTAAGCAGTCCACAAGCATTGGTTGGCTGAAAAACAGCTTACCCTAGGGCCGAATCATACGTGCAATACTCTTTTGAAACTAAGGTGGTTGGGTGACATGGCGGGCAGCCTCCATCTAAACTTTCCTACGCCTAGCATGTGCGTGTGGATAGCATGATCTAGTATACAAGACCCTGACAGGCCTCGCCCACCGAACTAGCCCAGTTACTAGCGACTGACTCGATCACCGCCTCGAGTCAACACTTGCCGTATGTAGCATCTCGAGGGCGTTAGACAAGCGGGCTAGACCCCAGCATTACCCCAGAGGCCACCAAAACCCGCGGGATATGCATGACTTTGCCGTACCCATGGGGAAGGGCCCCGCAAACTCACGATCGCGACCCATGCTTTTCAGAAGGACCGTTTCAAGGTCCATGTATATATATGAGATGAGAAGACTCCTTGCATGCACTTTGTGAAGATTCTTTTCGCATATTCCCCACTCAGCGGTGGATGTGAACTCGCACATCGAACAAACCGCTGTTGAGAAACCTCTTCCATCATGCCTGAACTAAAGGGCCGAGCGCTTTTGCTCACCGTTAATCTTCTCACCTCCCTCGGGTTCATGTTGATTGGTTATGACAATGGACTCATGGGCGGTCTGGTCGGTGCGCCGGCGTTCAAGAAGACATTTGATAATCCATCATCAAATATGATTGGAACCATTGTTGCCATTTTCGAAAGTAAGTAACTACGAATACTGTAGACCAGGATAAATAGTAACGCGTGACTACAGTTGGTTGTTTCGTTGGAGCCATGGCCACAGCCTTCTTCGGAGAGAACCTTGGTCGCCGCAAGAGCATCGCCATCGGAGCCGTAATCAGCATGGTCGGCGCCCTTCTACAAGCCACCGCATTTGGCCGAGCCCATCTCATCGTCGGCCGTATCGTCTCTGGAGTCGGACTCGGTATAATAAACTCAACGGTACCCGTCATGCAAGCCGAGTTCAGTCCGAAAACCAGCCGCGGTATCTACGTCTGCGCACAGCTTTCGACTTTGAACTTTGGTATTTTCCTCGTGTACTGGATCGATTACGGCTTTGTAAACCACACCTCGAGCTATGCTTGGAGGATTCCCACCATCCTCCAATGCATTATTCTCTTCAGCATCCTCTTCCTTACAACAGTCGTCCCCGAGACACCTCGATGGCTGGCGTCGCATGATCGCTCAGAAGAGTGTCTGGCGGTATTGGCACGCATCCA
Organism: Bipolaris sorokiniana ND90Pr; assembly: GCF_000338995.1. Lineage (NCBI taxonomy): Eukaryota > Fungi > Ascomycota > Dothideomycetes > Pleosporales > Pleosporaceae > Bipolaris > Bipolaris sorokiniana. The sequence goes on along the minus strand of NW_006911901.1, from coordinate 798,573 downwards.
AGGTACCAGCGAAAACGACGCTGTAGTCCAGAGACTCCACCAAACCATTACCGAAACCGTTGCCTACGAGGCGTCGCGACAAGCTGGATGGAAGGATATCTTCAGGAGCGACCCTATCAAGTCGAGGAGGCGTTTCTTGATTGCCTGTGGCATTCAGATGTTCCAGCAACTCGGTGGTATCAATGCAATCATCTGTAAGTTCTGTTAGTAGCAAACTCGCCATACTCTACTAACCAATCTCAGACTACTCTGGCACTCTCTTCGAGAAGAGCATCGGATTCGACACCCACATGTCCGCCCTCATGAGTGGTTTTCTGCAAACCTGGTTCTTCGTCGCATCTTTCATTCCCTGGTTCCTGATTGACAGGATCGGCAGACGCCCGCTTCTGCTATCCATGATCAGCGTCATGGCTGCCGTCATGGCCGTGCAGGCTGCTCTTATCTACCAGGTGCAATTCAAGACTGCTTCAGCTCACGGCGCGGGTATTGCGGCAGCTGCCATGTTGTTTATCTTTCAGGGCGCATTTACCATTGGTTTCCAAGCCACCGTTTGGGTGTACCCGTAAGTTTCCCAGTTGGATATCCAAGCCGGCAAGAAACTGACTTGAAGCAGATCTGAAATCCTTCCTCTCCGCCTGCGTCAGCGTGGTTCAGCTATTTCGACAGCAGCGAACTGGATTTGTAACTACGTGAGTTTGAGCATATTCTGAACGATGAAACAGATACACTAACACATGGCTAGATCATTGTGCAAGTCACACCTCATGCTATCAGCAACATCGGATGGCGCACATACATCATCTTCGCCGTCCTCAACGCTTTCTGGGTACCCATCATCTACCTGTTTTTCCCTGAGACCAAGGGCTTGGAGCTTGAAGATGTCGACCGTCTTTTTTCTCACGGGGAGAGCCACTCCGAGTTGCTGGAGAAGAGCAACGATACGGAGCGAGTGGAGAAGATATCGGAAGTGAAGGAGGTGGAGCTATGAGCTATGACCAGGACTCGGTGTAATAATTATGGAAGTTATGATGTACATTTTGAATATCAACTCCTGTGGCTTTGATGCTACACGATTGTGATATGCCCCTGGAATTCTTTCTTAGTACAGTGAAATGTTTGCATTCCCTGGCGTTAACTAATGATCATGTGATACCACATCATTTATTAACAGCTGTGCGATCAAGAAACAAGACGAGAATCTTATCTCCGCATCTTACTAGCTGATTTTCTTGTGGGGTGCGGGGAGCGAAGCTATGTAGGGTTCGAGTTATGGCTAGGGTCAAGGGCATGGTTAGGGTCAGAGTTAGGGTTAGGGTTAAGGTCAACCTTTGGGTTAGGATTAGGATCAGAAATCCCACATATTATCGCGAGTATTTAGAAACATGCGAATCGGAGATATCAGAGCAACATCTCCACAAGAGTAGTACGACGCACGCCAAGAACAATAGTCCAACTTTCAGTCGTCTTGGCAAAACAACTGACACTATGCTTAATAAGTGGAGAAAAAACGGTACATGACTAGCTCCAGATATTGATTCTAAACCCAAATATAGTATGCCGTGTACCTATGATATCACGTGAGACGGCCTTGGAGATAATCAGACCAACCTACCTTTCCAACCATACCCTCCCCCTAGTCAACCAAAGAAGGTAGGACAGCGAACCTTCTCATCACAAACCACTCCTATCCCCCCCTCCAAACCTACTCACCACTACCAGCTTAGTCATCCCAAACGGGGTTTTTTTTCATCCCCGCCCCGCAGAAAAGCCAATAATAATAAAAAAGCCAAACTTCACATCTTCCTCACCATCCACACCTGCGCCAAATACGCATACCGCGTCAACGCCCGGACATTAAACCCATACTCCGCCTCCTTACTCCGTACTTCCCTCCCCTCAAACGTCAAATCCCCGCATTCGGGCCCGATATCTTCGAATGCGAAGCCCATCGCCTCTACCACTTCTATAATCTCTTCTAGACTGAGCTGGACAAAAGGGCCGGTGCCATATAGCAAGGGACCAAAATTGATCCATCGGCCACCAGGCTTCAGAAGTCGGTGTATGGTGTCGAAATACGCCATGAGGTTCCGCGCTGTGTCGATGAAGAAATGGGTGACGATGATGTCGAAGTGACCTTCTTTGTCGTTGAGGACGGTGTTGAAGTCGCCTTCAACGAGGAGGACGTCCGGATGGGGTACCGTGTTTGGTGCGGAGATAGGGTGGAGCATGTCTTCTTTTGTGGCGTGGTGGGACATTGCGTCTACAAAGGGGTGGAAGGTCAATGTGTGGGTGCTGGTTTGCGCGTCCATGTATCGGTAGCCGACGTTCATGAACATGGACCATTCGTTGATTGTTACTTCGAATCCTGTGGGGAGTTTAGCAGGAAGTATGGTGTTTGGAAGGGGAGATACGGACCCCCTAGATTGGCTACGTCGTGGCCGAGGCGACCCAATCCAGAGCCAGGTAGCAAGACACTGAGTTTGGTATCCTCCGCATATTCTGACTTGATGGTTTTTAGCGTGCTCAAAATGCACGGGAAGGCCTCATTCCTCTCCTTCAGCCCCTCATCTGCCCAATCTCGCACATAGTGTTTTAGTGTTTGCGACGTAGCAAACTTATCTGCTTGACGTCCGTCCTTCTCTGCCAGCGCCATGTGATCATCGAGCTCTTTCTGCTCAATGCCATAAAACTGCATGGCATTCTGAGCCATGTCCTTGCAAATGGCTGCGTTTACAAGAATCAATCCTTCAATCTCATCTAGCTTCTTCTTGTACCCAATAGTGTTTTCTAGTGTCTACAAGGTGGTTAGTCAAATTTCAGGTCTATGTCGGTCTGAATGGCGTGCCTTCATCTGCTTCTTGCTCACGCTCTTGTACAAGGTTCGCCATCGATCAAGCTCGGCCATGTGTCGCTCACGGTATCGGGTGTATGCCCAAAGTGCTTCGAGCAGTCTATATCGTGGATGGTTCGTTGTCCATTTCCCGCTCTTTCGATCCATCCGCTTCATCAGATGAGCTTTCTCATGTCTGTGACGGGCTGTCCTTGGCACATGACCTGATGGCATCGCGCCCATCATCAACGGGTTCTGTACTGCCTGTGCATTTGCAATGGTTGCCGTGACCTCGTCCATCTCCAGTGCCGGTACATTTTCGGGCTGTTGGGCTGTGCTAGCTTGGCTTGTACCATCGGCAGCTCCAAGCGAAGCCGATGCTACCCCAACTAGAATTAGCAGCAAGGACGATCGCATACTTTAATGAACCAGAGAAAACGTATGCATCCAGTGGAGGCCAGATGTGTTAATTGGGAAATCAATTTTTGCGTGCGTGAGGGAGTACCTTGCTGTCTGCCAAGCAGCCGTCTCTGCTAGGCTTTACAATGTTGCACTTGGCGGCCGTGTTGTCGAGTGTTCAAGATAGTGAAATTGCGCATCAGTAATATCGGAGTAAATGTGATGTTATTGCGAATAAAAATAGATGAGAGACTGTAGTATAGTTGGAAAGACAAGCCATACGGGTATGTAAAGCATACGGTGGATCGAGACCCGCATGCATAAGCGAAGTTTGGCTAGCGTCAGGGCATGACTACACTAATATGTAAAACTGCGATGAAGATACTTTTTAAGTAGCGTACTATACTCGATGCTCAGGTACAATCCATGGTTAGTGTCAACTCACTTCCAAACAGGCAATCTGTATCCATCGAGACTGGAAGGAAACATGTCGACAAAATATTAAGTCGTTCTGTTCGCTGCATTGATACAGAGAACGCATGTTATAATTTGTCAATATTGCGTGGAAAAGATTCATGCGCCAAAACAACCTATACTACAAAAAGCCGAACTTTTACGCCTAATTGAAAGTACGAAACCATACCACACCACACCACTTAGTATCCAACCCCAACCTCGCCTGGAAAACTGGCCCAGAATTCTTGGGTAGCATTCATCATCATTGCCTCGAGCTCCTCGTTTGTCAAGTCAAAGGAATCAAGATTAAAAGTCTCATCTGCTTCAAGCGGTGGAACTGCTGGTGGTGTGTTCCAGGACACGTTGGGAGTGTAACTGCTGGGCGTGGCGGCCGTGGTAGGCATTGGGCTGCTCTGCGAGGGGTTTGTAAGGTTTGCGATTATGGGTTTGCGCTGGCGATGGGGTCAGCAGGGTTGGTAAAATGATTTAGGGGAGCTCACATGAATCTGACGATCCGTGGGCGAGTGGACGGAAGGTGCCAAAGGAGACTCATGGACTCTAGAAGACTCATTTGGCTTCTGTACTGGCGATGGCTGCAGCGCGCCGTAATCAATCATTGCGTGTCGGAGCGCTTGGCGTTCTTCCGGAGACGCTGGGCCATCCTGGCCCAACACGGAGCGGTAGTAGGCTTGCATGCGCCTGATAGTGTCAAACTTGAGATTTTGTTAGCATGCATTCAATTGCCATTATAGCATGTACTTGCCCATGTTTCAGCCATTGGCCATTGTGTCTTCATCTCCTTGAGGAAGTTGCAGCCCTGGATGACGCTCTTTCGAGCCTTTTCCTGCCAGCGAGGGTCGTCGTCACCACTGGGGAAGTTGAAAGAGTACAGCATGGCGCCGACGGCAGTGTAAATGGTGAAGCCGACCCAAGGGACTAGTCCACGGAGGAAATAGACACCGAACGTGCGCATCTCCTCGAGCATGTCGAGGACCATGACGGCATCCTTGAACAGCTCTCTCCGGGAAGATCTCTCCCACTTCTTCCACATGTCGCGATGTTCATCGTATGCGTTGTGCTTCTCCTCGGCACCGGTGCCATTCTGGTGGGGGCCGAGAACGGGCAGATAGGCGCGATGCAAGAACATGTAGCTCATAAAGTGGATGCAGTGCATGTAACAGTAGGCCTGGCCTTGCTCAACAGCATTGTGGCTGTGAATGGTAAAGAGGTCGTACTGGAGGCGCTGGGGCAGGGACGACTTCCAGCCCTCGAGTTCGTAGATGAGCTGTTGGAACTGCGACGACGAGGACCAGGGTAGCTCCGTCTTGAGGTCCTCATTGCAGGCCCAGCGGGCGACCTTGCCCCAGATGTTTGCGGCGCGCATGCTATAGCCAATAATGCCGATTTCGCCAACGGGGAGGGCGACGGGGGGCATGCGCTTCGTGTCATCGAGCTGGGGGGTGCACTTGGGCTCGCCAAAGATAAAGTCCTCGCGCTCGCAGGGCAGCTGGATGGACATGTCTGCGGCAGTCAATGACCTCTTACGGCCCTTGCCGCCGCTCAGCAGCGAGTCCATGAGAAAGCAAGTCCAGGCGGTGCGGCGGCGGACCTCAGCCTCGATGAATTCCTCGCGGGTAGGGACGCGGTTGCGGGGGATGCCCGTCTCGCGGGTCAGGTCCATGACTTCGACGAGGCGGATGGCCATGCCAAGGTAGATCCAGGCGCGCCTGCCATTGCCGGCGCCCCAGTCGTGGCCTGTGAGCATGAGTAGGGCCTGGACGCGGCTGATGGAGGGCGTCTCGAGGTCCTGCTGCAGGATCTGGCGGGCATGGGCGGCGTAGGCATTGCTGGCCTCAGTCTGGGTGCTGAAGGGCGGGGGAGGGTCTTTGACGAAGCTACAAGGGGAGGGAAGGGAGAGTCAGCGGCGTGTTCGTGGTGGTGGTGGTGTTGGGTGAGGCAGGCAGGGCGGACATACCGGATGGCGAGCGCCAGCATCGCCCAGGCCATCCATGGCTCGAGGGTGCGGTCGCGGATGCGCAGCAGCAGCGTGGGGGTATGGTGGAAGCTCCACTTGTAGGAGCAGCGCAGATAGCTGTTCTTGACCTCGTCGGTCAGCAAGTCGAAGGGATCAAGGCCGTCGAGCAGGGCAGCAGCAGATGCCGCCGTCGGCGAGGCCTGTGTAGCGGCAGTGATGCCGACCGGCACGGGTACGTCATTGCGGCGGCTCTGCTGGGGCGCGGCGAAGGAGGTGGAGTGGTGTGCATTTGCATGTGCGAGCGAGGGCGGCGTGTCGCCTGCATCTTCAGAGTGCCGTGGTCGTTTGGGCTTGCGGTGGATGGCACTCGTTCCGGGCGCTGCTCTCACCGTCAGTCAGAATCAGAGTCAGAATACACATACGGCCCAGCAGCCTCGCCACGGCCACGGCCACGACCACGACCACGACCATAACAACCCACACCTACCTGGGAACTCGCACGCGTCGGCCCGACCGCTCTGCTTGCATCTGTCGCACGGCGGCCGGTCCTCGTGGATGCACTTCTGCTTGGCCGACCGGCAGGACACGCAGGCTACGGGATTGCGCATGTTGGCGATGCTGAGGGCATGGCTCAGCAAACGAGGACGACGAACGGCACCTCGACTGCCCACTGCCTGAGAGCCACGGACTCTGAGGCCTTATCCCGGCCGCCCGCTCTGCCTGCCCTGCCCCCTTTCCAACCAGCCCTCCTCTCCTCTTCTGCCCTCTGCCCTCTGCCCTCTGCCCTCTCCCCCATCCTCTCTTCGCGCCTTCAGCATCGCCATCGTCATCATTATCATCATCATCTTTTCTTCTTCTTCTTTTTTCCCTCTTTTTATTTCATTCCATTTCCTTCATCGCCTCGCTTCACCAACCCCTGGCCATCGACACTCACATGTTTCCTCACCCCTCTGCGCCGGCGTCCGGGCCCATGCTCTAGGCAAGGAGCGGCGCTGTGTGCTGTGTTGGGGTTGATTGCGGGGTTTCCCTTACCCCAAATGCTTGGGTTCTCTCTTTGTCGTCGCAGTCTTGGGATAGCGCACAAGGCCGGCGCACCCAATGTTTCCCCCGAACCCTCATTGGCGAGCCACCTCCACACTCACATTTGCCTTTCTTCACGCCTGCATTGTGTATCCCACGTCTTGCATTGCGTGAACAATATCTTGTTTGCCTTGCAGCCCTTGTTCGCTGTCATCTGTCACACGCTGCTCTTTAATTGCTGACCTGCACTGTGTCACAACACGGACCCACTCGCTAAGCCAGTCGCTCTTTCCCCAAAACCATGTCTTACCCTCACTCTCCACAAGCTCACTACATCCCTATCCTTTTGTGCCTCCTAATACCATCTCAGAGTACCAAAAAACCAGTCTCTTCAATATATGAATCAAAATGACCGACGAAGCTCCTCCCACCCCTGACAGTGACGCCAGCACCGACACATATCAGACACATGCACCTCTTAAGATACCTATCAAGAGGAAGCTGCAAGACTCTCTCTATGACTCCGTCTCCGTATGCTCTTCCCCCAAAAGCACCAGCCAGCTTACACTTCACTAACCAGAATTTCACAAAGACTGACCCCCATTCCTCACCAGCTCCCTCAAAGAGGAGACGCCACGACAAGGACGAGTATAACCCCAAGGTAACGGATACACTCTTCACCCCCCATCATCCTATTAACGCTCACTAGTATATGGCTCGCATGTGTTTTGGAGCACACATATTGCGCCAGCAAGAAGCTGGCATCACTGACTATACCTCGCATGCCCAACAAGACTATCAGCAAGATCTTACCTGCATGTTCGCCTATGCACAGTCCAAGGGGTATTTCAGGAAAGGTACGGCAGCCCGCCACTTGATCCCTCGTCTTGCAAATATCACTCCCCGATCTAGACATGACAAGATCGCACTAGTCGATGAGTTTGTCCAGCACTACGAATCGGTCCAATGTGACCTACTTTTCATCAAGGATATCATCACTGTTAATCCCCAGGTCGATCTCGATGTCGTCACTACTATACGTGATTGTCTCTCTGCTCTTCACTTGTCTTTGGCCAAAGGTGTCAAATGGCGCACCATCATGCCATACACGCCACTGCCCAAAGCCTGTCTTCCAATGTTGCGGGATTTCATCGCGAACCCCAAGCACTTCCGCTTTTTTGGTGATCTCACGCATACCGTTGTGGATCTCGAGACCTGGCTTAATCCCCCACCCCCTTGCATAGAGTTTTTGGCCCGTCTGAAGGTGTCAGTCATGGATACATCACAGCAAGAGAACGAGAAGACCACTGGGAATCCTCCACCAAGCCCACCGCCTCAGGATGATGCCGGTACAGAACCACTGGCAAAACTCATAGAACAAGGCATGGAGCAGGTAGGTTTAGTGACAGAAAGGGTAAGTCTGGTGACAGAGAAGGTAGATCTGTTGGCAAACAAGGTAGGTCTTTTGGAAGAGCAGCTCCAACAAGCTGAGATAGCACGTACGCGGATCACCCAAAACATCAGTGTGCTAGAGGTAACCTCTGCAGAACAAAAGGCAGAAAATACGTTGAAAGAGGAGAGATGGGTCGCGGCAGCATCCCAGATTCGAAAAGAACATTGCGAGCACATCGCCCGGCAAAACAGCGAAATCGAGCGAATAAAAATCGGTGTTGACGGTGAGCGTACAAGGTGCGTCAACGTCATGGCAAACACCAGCCAGATGTTGGCGGAAGCAAACGAACGGATTAATATATTAGCGAGTTTACCTAGTAGCCTCCCTACATCCCAACCTTGGAACTCCCCAGTGGACTTGGATCAGAGTTCTGATATGATGGACATTGACCAGAAAACCATCTCTAGTTCAAATGGTTTTTCAGCCCCAAATCTAATCGACCCTGGGAACAGTAACCCACTTGCCAGCTATCTGGCCCAAGACACAACTGCACACCAGCATGTAAATCCGTACGGACCCTTTAAAGAGGCTTGTCGTGACTTCAAACTGGGAACATGTAGACGTGGCAAGAAATGCCGGCTTCCCCATAGACCTTGCCGTCACTGGTTGATTGGCAATTGCAAGTATCGGGAGAAGTGCAATAGAAGTCACGACCCCTTCTTCCTTGGGCAACCTGATGCTCAAACCCAATCCTCCCAACATTCTGATGTAGACCTAATGAGTCTTGATGACTACCCCCATCAAGATCCGTATCCAATGACTGGACAGGGTCCATTTGGAAGCATCCAGCCGTCGACACTGAGTGAACATGCGCCTCCATTAGTACCAAGTGGGCCAAATGTGCGGTTCGCCCCCAGCACGATGAACTCCGGTAAAAAAGTTGCACCCGTACCTCATTTCCTTGATCCCAATTCGCATAAAGGTGGTCCTCATTTCAGTCAGCTAAGCGTCCCGTCAGGGTTCAGCCGAGGACCCTATCAGTCGGTCCAACTAAAAAAGCAGGCCTGTCAAGATCACTTGCATGGTAAGTGCAATGAAGGTCGAAATTGCAAGTATGCGCACAAACCGTGCCCGTTCTTCGTCAGAGGCAGTTGTAGGTTCACAGATGAAACATGTAATAACAGCCATGACCCGCTCTACTTCACCCAAGCCAATTCTAGCAACACCTCACAGGGGCTTCCACCTCAATACACGAATCAGCCTGTATCACACATGAATCTCGAAGAACAATTGCAAGGAATCATCCAAGCCGCTAGCAAAACAAAGAACCCGAGGGCAGTTCCCACATCGAGTAAGATTTGTAGGTGGCAAAGTAGTCCCTTTGGCTGCACAAATGCTCGTTGCAAGTACGAGCATAACCCACCAAAGCTGACCTTGGAACAAGGATAGAGTTTTCATTCTTTCTACATTTCCTCAGCTTCATCTCTCAACCTTTCACCCCCGCATTCACGGCTTGAAGCTCTATGACCTGTGCCATTTCCATTTCTATTCAGTGTTTACTCGATTGCATGTATGCTATAGATTGTAAAATCGCAGGCTAGAATCTTTGTTTATAGATCACTTGCTTTTAATTTGTCGAATACCATTTGAAGCATATTACAAAACTCGTTTCAGTGGCCCCTCATCATTTGCACAATGTCTCTACACGCTCTCATCACTCGGTCTCAGCCATTTTCCCACAATGACCCAACAAAGCCGCACTTCCACTCCAACCCACGAACAAAGACCAGCCTCGTCTTACAAGATCTCTATATCTACCCTTCTTTATCTCAACCCCAACATCTCTCCAAAACACAAAAAAAAACCCTCACAACAACCCAAACTCCCCGCTCAAATCTCCACAACAATCCACCCACAATGGCCACAACAACACGGCAAACCCTCCACTCCATCCGCCAAAACTGGTCCATTCCCCCTACAGACCTGCACCTCATCCCGCCCTCCTTCCTCGCCGGCCTCCCGCCATCCCACCTCTCGCCCACCCTGCTTGCCGCCATCCACCGCCTCTCCACCCTAACCCTCGGCCAGCGCGACCGCGCGTACAACCTACTGAATACGTATTTCCAAGCGAGGATGAGGGAGAGGGGCAGTGCTGCTGGCCAGCACGACGGCGGGGTGCTGGAAGTAGGGGATGTGGAGAAGGCGTGTGGGAGTGCGAAGAAGATGAGCTGTGTTGGTGTTATGGTTGAGCAACAGGGTAGAATTGACTCTGTGTACACATTGGACTGTGTGGGAAATGGGGGGCAGGGGGAGAGTGTACGGGATTCGATTGAGGAAAGTAGAGAAGCGCAGGCGCAGGCGCAGGCGCAGGGGTCTTTGATGCAGAAACGACGGGTGGAGCTGGCTCCGATTGTTACGGCGCAGAGTTGTGCGCCGGTGATGACGGTGGCTGGGGGGGAGGGGGAGATGGCGGTGCTGAGTAGCTTTACGCCGTTGTTTAGAAGGTTGCAGAATGAGTTTGCGGGTGCGGGTGCGGGTGCGGATGCGGGGGGGTGTCTTGATGGGTGGGAGAGAGGGGATGGACAGCAGCAGGGGTTTGAAGGGTCGGAGGGAGAGACGAATGTGAGTGCGGCACAACGTGCTATGCACGAGTTTAATGCCAGGAGGTTGGAGATGCAGGGGAAGAAGAGGGAGTATGAAGATGCGGTTTGGAGGTTTGAGGAGGCGAGGTGGAGGGTAGAGAGTATGAGGGAGGGGGGGAGCAGAGGGGATGAAATGAAAGTGAGAATGATATCCAATAGATGAGGGGGATGAGAAGATGAGTCTGAATTAAGGAGAGTTGGAAGTGTGTATGTGCTACATTTATCAGGAACATGTTACATAGGACTTTTAATCAGGAGATTGGCCTGCCATTCTCTTCTGAGGAATAACGTTCTGATACGCTAGATCCTAAAACGGAAATAAAGATTTCACGTAATAATTCGGAGATGGTGGAGATATATCGGCTGCAGACTATCTTCTGGTTCTCGCCCGAAAGAAAAGAGGTCAATTCATTGAGGATAAGAATGTAAGGCCCCCCCCTGTGTCACGCAAATCCCCCCGTGCCGCAAAGAATCTGCGATTTTAGTATCTTCAAACTCACGCTATCGCTAGTATTGCACCGCGATAATGAGACACTAATTCTCAAATTATTCTCTACATACTCACAAGGCCGGTTGAAATATTACAGCGTGTTTGGTCCTGTCGTCGCGCATTCCGTACTAGCAAGTCTAGGGTTGATTGGCTTCACACCCCTGTCATAGCACGATATATGCAATATTTCTACATATCAGTAGAATTAAACGAAAAACCCGTTACAGAAGAAGATATCTCTACACTCATTTAATATATCGTCTTTGAAGAAGTTGCATTCCGGATTTATCCGAGTTCTCACCGTGATCCTGTTCCATTAGCTTGTAACTTTAGTGTGCTTACGTGGATAGTATATCAGTTCATACTAGGTCGGATCGGGCCAAAGTGTGGCGTTCAGTTCTCGAGGCTTCCGTCTAATCATGTGCTGGCCTATTTCTGGCATCAGAGCGAGTTCCTTTGTCTTCCGGGCGGCGCGGTAGAGAGAGTGGTGTCGGTGTCTGTCGTGATGGCCTCAGTGGCAGTACTCACAACATCACGATCGTAGACATGGCCCAATCAAGGTATATGTTGACACAAGCCATCCCGTTTGATGCACCAACAGCTTGGACTTCCCCATTGCAAGATGATGCTATTCCGTATCATACCCGGTACTATCGTAGGCGTAGACGGCCCTCTATGCAGGAGAAGGCCCAAGGCCAGCAATATCTCACCCCAGATGAAGAGAAAGCTCTTGTTGCGTATCTTTTGCTAATGTCTGAACTTGGACAGCCCGTCCGAATCAAGTATATACCCTTGTTAGCCTTTAGTCTCGCACGCCGGCGGACGACGACGACGACCGGCAAACCCATCAAGCCCCCGGGAAAGAACTGGGCTCGGTTCTTTGAGAAACGCAACCCTAGACTAAAAGGGAGGAAGGTGAAAGCAATAGACTGGAAACGGCATGAACAGAATATCTACACTAAGGTTACACACTGGTTCGAGGTAATTAGAGGAGTTCTACAGGATCCGAGAGTACGGCCTGAGAATGTAACAGGTCGCAGTAGCGTGCTCAGATGTTTGCATGCCGCACAACACACTGGCTAACGTCCATCCAACCGTAACGGAACAACCGCCGTAGCGAAAAAAAAGAGTACTTCGTTTCGAATGGTTGATTTCATCAGCGCGCCTCGTTCACTTCATAAGTTCGTTATTGTATAGCTAAATTTGGGCATTCTTTTGTTCTTACCTGCCTTCCTATCTAAAATCTACGTAATGCTAATGCTTTCCCCCCAAAGTTACGACTATTCGTCTGCGAAGCCCAAACAAGTGCGACTCTCCACAGAGCCACCATGAGGCGTATACTCATAAGAAAAGTCATCGAGCGCTTGCGCGTGCATCTGAGATCCGGGCAATATCGCAAACAAGTAATATTTAGCCGCATGGCTGCGAGTGTTAATTGTTTTGTGCGGGACCGGATCCCTGTCGATACTTCAAGAGAGCAGCGTTCAATCAAAATGATCCGTTTTCTTTACCGCAATGGCCATACACGCCCGTTCGATACACGGTGATTTTAATGAGGTAATAGTCAGCTGCGCAAGCTAACTTGAGGCTGGTGCAGCACAACTCTGCCAGTCCACGTCGACGCTGCAGCGTTCAGCCGCAGCCGCCTTCTCAGCCTCGCAGCACCAAGATGAACGGCAACATCTCCCACCCCTACGTAGCGACCTCGCCGCTTTGCGAGCCTCGCGAGCTTCTGTCAAACCCTCTACAGAACCACGTCCGCCGCGGGCATAACAGCGCCCCGCACTATGGACGGCCTTTCGGGAGCGGCAAGCGTGATAGCTGTCATCGATATATCTACTAAAGTTGCGTCTCTATGCTACCAGTATTCGGTCGAGGTCAAGCACGCGAAAGGCGATATCGAACGCCTGCGTAGTAAGGTCAACGACACCAAGACTGTACTTGAGAAGCTTCAACAGCTCGAGCAGAACAGCCCGCAGCTCTCTACTACACGCAAAATGGTGGACTCACTAAAACAATGCCATAAACAATTACAAGGGCTCAAGGACCAACTCGAGCCTGGCCGAAGTCGTAAAGCAATGCAACGGTTTGGCATCCGAGCCCTGAAATGGCCTTTCACAAGCAAGGAGGTGGAAAAGACGGTGCAGAATATTGAGAGCTATCAGGCCACTTTTAGTCTTGCGCTTCAGACAGATCAGACGTAAGTAACTTATGTATAAGGAGATTGGCATAAGCTAACGAATGATAAACAGAACGCTTGTTCTTCGCATTGACCGGAAGACCGATAGGCTCTTGTTACCTATCGCCGAAGGCGCTTCCTACGACGCGCACGCCGAAGAGCACAACGCACGATGCCTGCCGAACACCCGTACCGAGCTACTAAAGACCATTAGCACATGGGCAAATAACAAGGATAGTAAAACCATATTCTGGCTGTGTGGCATGGCTGGCACAGGAAAGTCAACGATTGCGCGCACCGCCGCCCAATCGTTTGCTCAAACCAGTCAGCTAGGAGCGAGCTTCTTCTTCAAGAAGGGCGAGGGCGAGCGCGGTAACGCCTCCCGGTTTTTCACCACCATCGCTACTGACCTAGTTGCCCGTGCATTAGGCATGCTCCCTAGTATCAGGAAAGCACTCGACGAAGACCCGGCTCTGTCACAGAGGGCATTAAAAGATCAATTTGAAAAACTCATACTCCATCCACTTTCGGGGCGGCAGCCAACACACCCAACTATCCCTGCCTGGATAATCGTCGTCGACGCGTTAGACGAATGCGAGAGGGAAGAAGACGTACGCGCCATACTCCAGCTTCTTACTCGCGCCAAGGACATGCAGCCGGTATCGTTGCGAGTCTTGGTAACGAGCCGGCCAGAGCTCCACATTCGTCTTGGCTTCAAGAAGATGTCGAACGGAACGTACCAAGATCTCGTCCTTCATGAGGTTGCAAGAAACACTATCGAACACGACATCCGCCTTTTCTATGAGCATGAGCTTAGTGTGATACGCCGAGCGCGCATGCTGTCTCCCGACTGGCCGACAGCAGACCAGATCCGAGCACTAGTCGAGCTAGCCGTGCCGCTATTCATCTTTGCTGCCACCGTGTGCCGATACATCGGCACGAAAGGAGGCCACCCCGAAGGATATCTAAGCAAGGTGCTAGCATACCAAAAGTCCACCTTTTCACAACTTGATCGGACATACCTCCCTATTCTGGAGCAGCTGCTTGTCGAACAGGAGGAAGACGAGAGGGAAGGGTGGCTCCAGGCGTTTCGGAAACTCGTAGGCAGCATTGTTGTTCTAGAGAGCCCGCTCTCTATTGCCTCGCTCACACGCCTCCTGCAAGTCCCGCAGAAAGAGATAGAGTGTCGGCTAGACGCTTTGCACTCTGTACTCAGTGTTCCTGACAGCCCAGGCATCCCCGTCAGACTACTTCACCTGTCTTTCCGCGACTTCCTTATTGATCGCCAGAGACAGGAAAAGAGCCAGTTCTGGATAGACGCAAGAGATACCCACAAGAGTCTCGTGTCTTTCTGTCTTGAGCTTATGTCTGGGCCAGATGGCCTACACCAGAACATATGCAACTTAGCAGCACCTGGAACTGTGAGGAGTGAGATTGATGAAGACACAATCGCCAGCTATTTGTCACCAGAGCTACAGTATGCGTGTCGTTACTGGGTCAGTCATATTGAGCAAAGTCAGCAAAAGATAGCTAATGGAGATGCGACACACCTTTTTCTCCAGAAGCATTTTCTACATTGGTTCGAAGCTTTGAGCCTTATAAGAGAGTCAAACAGATGCGTCCAGTTTCTTACCAGCCTCCAGGCCTTAGTAATTGTAAGATTTCTATTAGTTAAGGGATTCAATCCTTATGCTGACGTCTAATGTAGCCATCAGCAAACACTGTTTCTAATTTCCTATCAGACGCCGAGCGATTCGCGCTACGGTTTCAACCTATAGCAGCAGATGCTCCATTGCAGCTTTATTCCTCTGCACTTACTTTCGCGCCAGAAAAGAGTTTAATACGCCAAGCTTTCGAGAAGCAAGGCTCTAATGATATCAAGATATTGTCAAAGAGGGAAATAGATTGGGATGCGTGTCGCAGTACGCTCGAGGGCCACTCTTCTTGTGTCAGCGCGGTGGCCTTCTCGCCAGACGGGAAGCTGGTCGCGTCCGCCTCGAGGGACGAGATGGTGCGGCTCTGGGACGCGGAGACGGGAGCGCACCGCAGCACGCTCGAGGGCCACTCTTCAGAGGTCAGCGCGGTGGCCTTCTCGCCAGACGGGAAGCTGGTCGCGTCCGCCTCGAGGGACAAGACGGTGCGGCTCTGGGACGCGGAGACGGGAGCGCACCGCAGCACGCTCGAGGGCCACTCTTCAGAGGTCAGCGCGGTGGCCTTCTCGCCAGACGGGAAGCATATTCAAACAGATAGAGGTGACATTGCTCTACCATCTTCTACGATGCCATCGCCCTCAGTCCCGTTACCGCAGCCGTCTTACATCTTCGTAGAGGACCAGTGGATCTCTATAGGTCAGCAGCGGTGGCTCTGGCTTCCTCCTGAGTTTCGGCCAACTTGCTCTGGAGTCAACGGACAGATGGTCTGTTTAGGCCATTCTTCAGGTCGTATGTCTCTCTTCAACCTTTCTATACCGTGAGCTCTTCATTGTCCTTTTCTCTTCTTTACTTTTTATTATCTTTATTTTATAGATAGGGCCGGGGAGAAGAAAGTGTTTACATGTCTCGAGTGTAGCTCTAGAAATTTCTAGATCGTACTTGCTTTGCTATTAGTAGTGCAACTGGAGATGACCATATTAGCACGTGAATGCCAAGATACACAATATAGTATAGCGCATCACCGATACCACGTGATCTTCAACGTGCAGACAGGATTACAGAGTTTACACAGCCACAGGGCTTCGAAGCTACAAGCTTGGCGCGGAGAAAACTACGCCATAGACGGCCCTATACTAACTATATGCGGAAGCTGCTCGCTGGAGAAGTACCGACAGGGGTGTTGATCACGCGTGAATATGAGCGCCACACCGCTCCAAGGGCTGGGATTGGCTCCCCAGCATAGCTGAAGGTTTCCTCAGTGTATACAACTCCATTCGTTAGTATAGGGGCTGTAATAGAGCTTGATAGAGGCTATCTATAGCGGTGTCACTGCTTTTCTCTAGAGAAGGTGTCTTTTGCGCATCAGCGCGGATTTAGCAACAATGGCGTATTTTTTGTAAGGAGAGGTGTCTACACCTATAGAAGAAGGTAAAAAATATGACATATCTATGAAGAGAGCATAAAAACAACGCGTGAATAGACATATCATATCCCAAGGATAAAGTACTCATCTTTTCTTGCGGCACGGGGTGATTTGCGTGACGCAGGGAGGGACGTTAGTTATTCTTTTATTCTATATATCACACAATGGGTGAGATGTCTAGGTACCGAAGAAGATAACTTGTGGCTTTGTTAGTAAGCACCGAAGTCCTTTTCACTAGGACCAGTCTCCATCATCTTCAATCTCCTTGCCTTGTTCTTGAGCTTCAAGGAACTCCGTCACAGTCCACTGTTTGAAAGTATGCCTTGGTACGAAATTTGAATTCTTGAATTCAGTACTGTGGAGCAGATGGTCTGCGCAAGCTTGGAAGTTGTCGTAAGCGTACTGCACGGGGTCGTGACGCAAAAGCCACTGCCCAGTGAAGTTCCCAATCCTATCTGGGTTCTTCTCAACCCTGGTCGAATCGGAATTATGAAATTTCTGGCGATTCTTGAAGCCCATTTTTTGAGCGCATGCAACACGCTCAAATCTATTATGTTTAGTACCTGGTAAAACCCCCTAAAGTAGAAACAACGAGTTGAATGCTTACCTTAACTTGTTATGAACTCGAGTGGCAAGAGGTATGCCATGCTTCCCGCCTATCTGCAGACAAGTTGCGAGCGAGAAACCATCCTCCATAGCCATACTAGCACCGCTTGCAGAGTTAGGTAAGAACGTGTGTGCAGAATCCCCAATTTAGACTACACGGCCCTTTGGTGAAGTCCATTTTGGTTGTGGGTTGCGCCACATCAACTGCTAGTCAATGCACGAATTATCTGGCGTAAATTTTATCATCTCTTTCACGAACGGTGACCATGTCTCCACGAATGGTAGTGCATCGCCTGCTGAGGTAGTCCACCACCAATCTTCCTTTGCATTTCCAGTGTCCTATAAATGTGTTGGCATTAGAAAAAGAAGTCATAAGCTAGTTCTAGGGGACGACGTTACTTTGTGAGTCAATGCTCAGGAAATACGATCCTGCATTTTTGTTATAACGCCGTGGGCATTTGGTCCAAAATATAGCTCCATCCTAGTTTTCGCCCCATTGTAGTGCTCTACAATGATGGGGTTTTTCATAGCATCGCCAGTAGGAAAGTCTGCCCTGTAAATCGCATACCCTGAGCTGACAGGCTTCTCAAACTTGTCGAGAATCAACTTCCAGGACCCCGAACCAACACCGTCGGCTGCGACAACCATGTCTGTAGTCAATTTGCGACCGTCTGAGAGAATGACGATCCCGGCATCATCGGTCTCCGTATACTCAGTAGCGTGAGTTGAGTACTGAGTTTTAATCCCTAAATCTTCTGCATATTGCACAAACTCGAGGTGCATACCAAGTCGATTAACGGCTAGAGAGGCAAGCTCTGGAGTTCCAAGTGGGAAGTTCCCCAGACTCTCTCCGTTGTGCTGGAACACATGGATTTCAGAGGGTGTAACTGTGTGTTTATGCACCTTATCTAAAAAGCCTGGCCATGCCTGGAAGTCCTTGTAAATTGGCGCCTGAAGTATCATGGCCTCACTTGTTGTGCCAATCCAGTTAGACTTGTTTACAAACAACTACTAGGAGCTTACCAAAGTCTTCAATTTTGGGTCGCTTCTCCATAATCTGGACATCATGGCCTTGTCGATATGCTTCAATTGCAAATGTTAGGCCTCCTAATCCAGAGCCTACTACCAGCACGGATATTCCTGTGGGAAGTTTATGCTGCATATTGGATGCTGCTGTTTTAGGCTCAAAGATTGCCAGTGAAATGTATTGATAGTGCGCGTTGTGTGAGTGTGCGACAATGTATCAGGAAACAATACTCAATTCTGGTGTCACAGCGAGGTTTATATGGAAATATCAGATCTAATGTATGAATAATTTCGCATCTCCGAATATGATCCGAGTATCAGTGCATGATCATGGAACTGGTGAAATTCATCGTTAGGTGTCTCCACTACTATTAAGCGGAGTCGAAAACAGGAAGATCTGCATGGCCAAAGATACCAGGAATACTTGATTCACTACTAAGGAATCCCTCTTGTTACTTGTGACAACTCCCTATCTGGCCATTTTCCCCTGAATACCATGATTACGTTTGGTATAGCGTGTAAACTCGAACAGAATAATAACAACTATACGTGGTAAACATAAATGATGTGAACTGAGAGACTGGTTGATAGGTAAACGCTCTGATCTATCCTCGGCATTATTCGGGACTGGACCATCCCCTTGGGTCTTACGACGGCCGTTGATCGTCCAGAGAGAGGGCGAAAAGTAATAAAAACATACAACGGTGTGTCTTGTTTGGGAAAGCAAGACGTAGCAAGTGTCACATCAGCTGCCGACAATATCCGACATGTTTAGTTGGGACGGCGTACTTGTCCACAGCCGTTGGCTGATACCAGCTCACCGCTCCTAAGTCTGTATAATCGGATCCGAGACTTGGCTTAGTTTGAACATTTTGTCATGAGCCTGCTCCAACAACAACTAGATCCACCTCAGTGAAACTTTAATCATCGCTCATTTGAGATTTTTCCGAAGTATTTACAAGAGATTCACATAACAACTACAATATCCACACTCTATACGAGCGAATCGGCCATCCATTGTCAATCTCTTCAGCCTACTCCGAAGCTTTACCTGTTCCCCCTATCGTCCGCGCACACAAACACTTATCTCAAAAATGCGGCTCTTGCAAATCAAAAACAATGGGAGCCTCGTACTAAAGCAATTCGATACACGTCATGAGATCCCTCCATATGCGATCCTTCCACACACGTGGGGAAGAAGAGAGGCACTTTACGATGATCTTGGAAAATCCAAAGTCGCACAGGATATCAATAGAAAATTCGGAGCAACCTGGCAAAAAGTCCAATCTTGCGTAGAACAAGCCAAAAGTGATGGTCTGGACTACTTTTGGCTGGATACTTGCTGCATCGATAGGTCAAATGACCTGGAGGTAGAAGAGCAAGTGGTTCACTCGAAGCTAGACGGTTCCAGAGCTTCTAGCTCCCGCCTCTATGAAATTCTTTTCTCGATCTGGAACGTAATTAGGAGACAAGGGGTCGCTTAAAAACATCATACACGAAGTTATACGAATGCCTGTCAAGGCCTTGTCAAAAAACGACATGTCGGACTTTGGCGTTATTGAATGTCTCTCTTGGGCAGAAGACCGTCACACAACACGCGAGGAAGATAGTGCATACTGTTTACTCGGCTTGTTCAGCTGTTCCATGCCAATAATTTATGGTGAAGGGAGAAAGAGGGCATGGGAACGACTCAAGTGGGTGATACAAGAACAAAGGTCTGACAACATTTGCCGCTGGCTTTCGCCGTCCGATCCTTCTACAAACTATCAAAAAGCACGCAGGCGGCAAGTGCCTGGAACCGGAGTTTGGTTAATAGAGAGCCCGGAGTTCAAGCAATGAAAGTCAAGTGTAGCTTCGTCGCAATTGTGGCTGTGTGAATCACAAATATGAGAGAGAACCAATGTGAGCTCTACTGTCATCGAGCATCTGCAGCAGCACTGCTATGCCGACATAGACATGGCAACGATATACTTCTACTTCGATTCCAATGAAAAACATAAACGGAGGCTAGAGCACATGCTCCGTTCGTTGCTCTACCAGCTTCTGCGATATTCGGCTGCAATACCGAAGGGCTTTGAGGCTTTGTTTTTATCACACCAAAAAGGGGAACAACAACCGTCGATACATGCGCTTATGGAAACGACAAGAAAGGCTGTGCGGGATTTTACCCAAATCTACATTGTTCTCGATGCTCTCGATGAGTGCACAAACCGTCCAGAACTGGTATTGGACTTTGTTCAAGCAGTAGCTGGGTGGCGGGCTGATAACCTACATCTAATTATGACAACGAACCAGGAATATGGTATATGAACGCTGATCTCAGGAAAAAGATGGAGTATACATGAGCTCTTGGGGATGAAGGGATGTGAGTTCACTTAAATAACCCATCCAATGCCAAGCTATCTCTAACATCCGCATAGACCTCTATTGAAGAAGTTAGCCTTTGACATACCAGTATTTTATGGCGAACGAAATACGCTGCTGTCGTTAGGCACTAGTGGCTCACAATTCCTGTATGATATGTACCGCTACACTCTTTCCTCTATAGGCAAAGAAGATTCGAAACTCATAATACCAATATTTCAGTGGTTGACATTTTCGGAGCGACCGCTGTCCGTCGAGGAAATAGCTGGAGCTGTCGCGATTGATCAAGCATCCAACACCAAGATACAACTAGAAGATATATTAAGGGTGTTAGTAGCTTACCCAAATCTGTTCACGATCACATCAGGGAAGGCGAAGGGAGCTGAAAACCCATTTCAAGAGACTGTCTTTCTATCACATGATGAACTCTGGCAGTATCTTGTTTCTGAAATACACTAGCCCCAACTGGAAGCTCAATATCACATGCAAGGACAGCAATGTCACTACATACTCGCAAAAGGCTGTTTGAAGTATCTGATACAATTCCAACAGCCACTTTCAGAAGATGCCCTTAAGTCATCTGCTCTCACAAGATATGCAACGGAGTTCTGGAGCAGCCATCTTCGAAAGGCACAAAACGTCGGAAACGAAGTGAATCAGCTAGCGGTGATGATCTTATCAAGGAAAAACCCTATATACCTCAACTAGATCCGCCTCTATAATCCCGACCATCCCCATAGAAAGCCAGACTTTGGACGAGACGCAGAGAGTGTGGCGGTACCCCTTTACTACGCAGCTTTGTTAGGTTTGGTTCAAGTCACAAAACTACTTCTCAATAAACGATGTGAAGTCAACGCTCTTAGTGGATACTATGGCAGTCCACTACACGCAGCTGCAGCTAAGGGTTGTTCGGAGATAGTCAGGTTGCTGCTTAACGCGGGCGCTGATTGCAACGCTCTCAGTGGAAACCATGGCACTCCGATACAGGCAGCTGTAGCTGGAGGTCATCTGAAGGTGTTCAAGATGCTTCTTGACGCAGGCGCCGATCACAACGCTCGAGGTGAATACCATCACAATGCATTACAGGCGGTCATAGAAACGGAGAACGATCATATTGCAACCTGTTTTTGAAACTTTACTAGCAACACTAGTAGACTTCGAATCGAACCGAGTGATTCTGGCTATGCCTCCCAAAGGCAATTGGATAGTTTGCGTTCTTAGTCGGTACCTGATCTGGAATCTCAGAAGGCCTTGCATCCCAAGGACAACCCGGTCATCCAAATGCCAAACGCATTCACCGAAATTCCAAATCCTTTCTCCGAAGGAATACCAAACTCTTTCACCAGAGAAATAAACATAGACGATATCCGATTCATAGACTCCGATATTAGAAGCATAAGGCCGAAAATCCCAACAGACAAATCCCAAACAGAGCCCTTTGCTGACAAGTATCCTGCATCTTTGTTCGTACAAAGAGGGGAACTACATTCATTACACGAGACAGCACTCCAGAACATTGAAAGAAGAAGGTTTACAGAAAACTATGGAAGGATTCTTAAGTCATACTATCGCCGGCTCCTACATGAAGCATTCAACGAAACTGAAAAAGGGGTCACCAAAGTTCTTCGATCGGGGAGAAATAGGGAGAACATAGCTGAGGGGATTGCAGATCACTTGAGGTTCGAGGAGAAAGAGATAGTCCCTTTCAGTCATCTTCATACGCAACCAATCGGAGAACGGCTCTTTGATAACTGGTTGAAAAGAATGCAGGATCTGGATTACGAAAAACTATCTGAGGCCCGTGAAGAGCCTTTTGTTGATGATTACCAACCCCAGAACGGTGATAGCGACAACGAGATCTATTCAGACTCTGAACCTGATGCTAGTGATGATTTTTCCAACATTCACCGAGCCGAAAGATTTCTGCATCAAGGATCAGCATTTCGCAATCTCGTGCTAGGTATCAGGCTGTTAATACTGCCGCATCGTCTACGCCAGATAATTGAGACTACGCCTAAGAATTCAGTAGCACTAATCTCATACAACGACATTGGTTGGATCAACAACATAAAATCTCGTCTGGAAACATACACTGGGTATGTTTGGGATTGGTGGCCATTGGCACCGCGAATTCCTAACTTGGCTATCGGGGAGCAACATCTTCAGTGGGAGGTACGTCTTCCAGATTTTACTAGAAATATTGCACGCTAATTTGATTGCGGCAGCTCGGTAGGAGGAGGCTATATGTGAGAGTAACTCAGGAGCATGCAGATGCTATAAGTGAGATTCTGAAGATAGCAGACAACCATCCACCGAAGTGTCATTGCTGTGTGACAAAACTACCAAGGGCACCCCGCGTGACGTTAGGAAGCATTTTCAGACCGGTATTGGACTTGTTAGAAAACAACAAGCAAAGAAGCGCCGTATCCGGAAGCTCCTCTTCAAGGGCAGCTATGGCTTACACGCCAACATTCAACAATACATCAGGAGCCTCATCTTCCAACGTATTGTCTAACGCAGGATTATCAAGCGCATCTGGTGTATCGATGAATAAAAACGGTAATGCTGGATCCAACACTACGCAGACACAAAGATGTGGTCCAATGGCCCCCTCCCTAACGACACAGCCAGCCCCTACACAAATCATCTTTGGAGTTCAGGGCCTACGAAAATCCCTTGAAATCGAACAAATCGAAATTTGCAGCCAGATGAATGATCAACTCTTCTTCCCAGAACTTAAAAAGCGCTACCAAGAAACATTGTCTAATGGCTTCAAGATGGTTTTCGCCCTTTCAATTTCACTACTGCGATTTCGTAAGAGTAAGGCACCCTCTTCTTACTACCTTCTTGCCCTCCGAAATACTACGGGACTAATTTTTTTTTTCCAACGAAGTTCCGAAAAATCAGCGTCAATCGAGTCTTCTTCTCGTGCGAAGGGCTACCAGAAGATGTAGTGTTTGCTAACGAGTACGAATACGATCCAAAACCTCCATTGGGAAAGATACCGCTGATAGAACCTGACGTGTTTGCCGCGTGTCTGCAGTCTTGTGACGACGGCTGCAAATGGTCAGTCCTTGGACCATGGCTACACGACTGCTTTCAGCTGCAGCCCGACAAGGAAAGAATAACT
Organism: Bipolaris sorokiniana ND90Pr; assembly: GCF_000338995.1. NCBI lineage: Eukaryota > Fungi > Ascomycota > Dothideomycetes > Pleosporales > Pleosporaceae > Bipolaris > Bipolaris sorokiniana. The sequence goes on along the minus strand of NW_006911901.1, from coordinate 774,988 downwards.
TGTATACCGAAAAAAGCGGAAAGAATTTGCTGTGAAATCGAAGCACGATGCGGAGAATCTTGTGTGGGGTATTCAGCCCGGGTACGCCGTGTCTCTTGTCATGATTTCCATTTACACTCTCGTTCCATTGTTATCGGCTTTCGGCTTCTGGATATATTGGTTGGCACGCCATCCGGGGGACTGGCAGAATGCTTCGGTTCCAATGGTGACTGCAGTGACGCTTGAGACGCTTCTTTTGTCACTGCTGGTGCTCAGTTCGAGGTCGCATTTGCGCGATGAACGGCGTTGATACACTACGGCAAATTCACACTAACTACCTGCAAAAGTTAACAAGTATTCAACTTGAGTTTTTAACAAAAAAATGAAGAGAATTATTGAATTGTGGGCGTGAGACATCATGTAAGAGAACGAAAAGAACACATCAAATACACACATGAGATAGAAAGCAGGCCAAGAGTGGAAAATGTTGGAAACACAAAAACTTATAGTTATGCAGCCTGCCTATATTCTTATCAAATCATCAATCATCAGATCCTCAATTGTACAAGCCCCAGTTCTAGACTTGCATCTCCTTCCCTAATTACAATTGAACTCTTGTCAATCACACTGCCAGACACGTAACATGAAATTCACATTACCGCACAAATATCTTCACGTAAAACCCACCCAGCAAGCGCACACACGAGAGTAAACATAGATGTTACTATATTATTGATTCATGATACATATCTCGAGTTTTCTCTATTTTTACATATTTTTCCTCATCTTCATGACAAGTCTAGTTCTTGGGCTTGTAGTCGGAAGGGTTGATCATGAGCTCTGGTCGGACATACTTGTCAAAGTCGGCTTCACTAATGACCTCGAGCTTGAGGGCGGCCTCCTTGAGGGTGAGGCCGTTCTTGTGGGCGTACTTGGCAGTCTTGCTGGCGGCGTCGTAGCCGATGACGGGGTTGAGGCAGGTAACCAGCATCAGACTGGATTTGAGTTAGCATAAACGGTGGATGAAGAAGAAAATATGGCGATGGTACTTACCTCTCGTTCATGATGGAGCTGATGCGCTGCTCATCAGCCTCAAGACCAGCAACAAGGTTCTTCTCGAAACTCCTCATGCCGTCGGCGAGGAGGCGCGAGCTGTGCAGCAGGTTGCGGATCATGACGGGCTTGAAGACGTTGAGCTCGAAGTTACCCTGGGATCCGGCAAAGGTGGTGGCAACCTGGTTACCAAAGACCTGGGCGCAAACCATGGTTAGGGACTCGCACTGTGTAGGGTTGACCTTTCCGGGCATGATGGAGGACCCGGGCTCGTTCTCGGGCAGCTTGAGCTCACCCAGACCGCAACGAGGACCTGAGCCGAGGAAACGGATGTCCTGGGCGATCTTGAAAAGTGAAGTGGCCAGGGTGTTTAGCTGGCCGTGGGCCTCGACAATGGCATCGTGGGCAGCGAGAGCCTCGAACTTGTTGGGTGCAGTGACAAAGTCCTTGCCAGTCATCTTGCTGACCTCTGCGGCAATATCCTCGGCGAATCCCTTGAATGTGTTGATACCGGTGCCAACAGCAGTTCCTCCCTGGGCGAGCATCTTGAGGCGGGGTAGAGAGGACTTTATGCGCTCAATACCAAAGTCGAGCTGTTGTACGTAGCCAGAGAACTCCTGACCCAGAGTCAGAGGGGTGGCATCTTGCAAATGTGTCCTTCCAATCTTGATGAGGGTTTCCCACTGGTCGGATTTCTTCTTGAGTGCGTCTCGCAGGCTGGTGAGGGCGGGAAGGAGCGACTCCTCGAAGTCGAGAACAGCGGCAATGTGCATAACGGTGGGGAAGGTGTCATTGGATGAAGCAGACATGTTGACGTGATCGTTGGGGTGGACAGGCTTCTTGGTGCCCATTGTGCCGCCGAGGATCTCAATGGCGCGGTTGGAGATGACTTCGTTGGCGTTCATGTTGGACTGGGTGCCCGAGCCGGTCTGCCAGACAACGAGGGGGAAGTGGTCGATGAGCTTGAGCGAGGCCACCTCTTCGGCTGCCTGCTGGATGGCCTTTCCAAGCTTGGGATCTGTGGTAGGGTTAGCAGTGCACTGCAGGCTCGGGCTCGTTCAACGGGACGTACCCAGCCCAAACTTCATGTTGACCGTGGCGGCAGCGCCCTTGAGGATACCAAAAGCCCGCACAATGGGCGGAGGCATGCGGTCCTGGGGCTGGTTGATGCGGAAGTTCTCGAGGGAGCGCTCCGTCTGGGCGCCCCAGTACTTGTCTGCGGGCACCTGGATCTCGCCAAAGGCATCGCTCTCTGTTCGGGTGTTGGCCATGACGGCAGTGGTGGCACTGAATTGGCGGCGCTGGAAGGCAGTCTGATGCTTGGAGAGCGAGGCTCTGGTGGTAGAGAGCGGCCGTGTAATGCGGGCACAGCGGAAGGAGGGGTTGCTGACCTTCGCATGTGCCAGTGATTGCAGGGCGCCGGCCTCGGCAGCGCGAAGCTTGGTCGCGCTTCGGAACATGGTCGCAGCTGGTGGTGGTGGGGGATAGGGGGGCCAATTGGTGGGGGAGGATGGATATGGATGCTGTGGAGGTGCGCAATGGACACTGGAGGCCAGCCAGAAGACGACGGAGAGACAATTGCTCGAGACAAAAATACAGGCCAGCGCTCGAAGCTCTGGCCTCCGCCGCCACGGATGGGGACGTGGGACTCGCCTCCGATCTGTCCCGCGGTCGGACGAGTCACGTGACGCACCACCTGCCAAGATGCAGGCGGAAATGTGCGATGGTGAGGGCGGCACGGCGAGACGGCGAGACGAGATGGTGCAAGGATTTTTGATACCTCGACCGCGACCGCGACCGCGACCGCTGCAGAGCCCTCTCCCCGTCGCTTCTCTTGCCTTTCCAGTTCCATTTCTTGGGCCCTAAACTCGGCGCCAACATTCTCACTATCGTCATTAGCCCGAGCCCGCCGCGCGCATGCAACTCGACATCTTGGACTCGTCTTCCCGCTCAGCCACCAATTCCACTCGTTGTCTCTGTCGCCGTCGCCAAAATGCACAGGCAAAGACAGCCGGCCTGGCCAGCCGCCGCTGCTCGAGGTAACGATTCGCGCCCGCTGCCGGCTGCAGTGCCATAACACGACAACTTAGCTGCCCACATGCCCTCTGCTTGCTTGCTGCTTGCTTCCTTCGGCCACCCTAGTGGAAAGTCTGCATAGTCACCGATCAAACTTCGGCATGATCGGGCACACCCTGTTGGGTGAAACCCTTCGCGCCCATGGTCCTTTTTCCGCTGAACCTCCGTACGCTGTGCCGTGCTGGGTTCTGCTCCAATGTTTTGGCGGGCTCATTGGTGGGCAATAGCCATCCATGCTGCCCTCCTCTCCGCAGCATGTTAGAGCCGCATAGGCAAACACGCACGAGTACAACAAGCAACTAGGTCGCACCGTGACGCCCCGGCTGCCTGAGCCCTGCGCCCTGCGCCTTCCGGCCTCCGACGACTGGTCATGATTAGATTAATGCAGGCGAGTCAAGTCGAGGGCACCTGATCCGTCTCCACCGTTGTTGCAATCCATGCTGGCTGCTCGCTATTGAGCGTGCCAACGTGACAGCGAGCTAATGACCCCTCACCTTCATTCACAGCCTGGTTTCCACCTTGGGCAAACGATCCTGCCCGACTCTGTCGCTCCTCTAGCTATTGCCCTCTCGCACCCTTCCACTCAGTCCTCGAGCCTGCTTCACCTTTGCCCCCCATTCACTTTCGTGCACCATCGGTACCATCCCAGGCCGCACGCACTTGCTAAGCCGCAGATAAGGCTTCCATGACGCTGTTCGACCCTTCTGCCCTATACTCTTCTACGCAACGACTACCAGAACCGGGAGCGAGGAACCATTTCCACCTCTTCTACACCTGTTCCAACATCTTCTTTAACCATCCCGACATTTGCCCTCCTCACTTGGCAAACTCCCCGCTCTCCACCCGCTGACACCGCTTCAGCTTCAACTTTTACCCAAGGACAACCCCCCCCCCCTCTAACCTCCAAATAAAGCTCGTATGGCTGAACCTGACTACGGTGCCGCTTCCTGGGCTCATGTGACGACTGGTTCCGGGCATCAGGGTGCAGAGTTGGCTGCCCCACTTCTCTCTGCACATGCCCCATTTCAACAACAACTCCCGCCTCTGTACGGAGGCGCATATCTGCCCATGAGCGACCATCAAACACCCCAAAATAGCAATGTACCAGATGGACCAGCCAGCAATCCGCTCCATGACCGCTCTCCGTATCCATCTGCTGGAGTCCGCTACCCATATTACCAGCCGCACATGTTCCCGTATCAATTCACGGGTCATCCACGACCGCCACCTTCTTTCTGGAACGGAGTTGACCATGTGCATCCCGATCAGTTGTTTTCTAACCCTAGTAACACGATGCAAGGCCATTTACCTAGTCAAAGGATAGGAATACCACATCAAAATAACCCATTAGCACCGGCTGGGAACGCAGGAATTCCGCCATTTATTCGACGCCGCAATGAGCACAGGATGGCAGTCGAGGCAATCTCACGGAATTCCCATGCGGGGGGCATGCGAACCCCTCACCAAGGTCATCGGGATTCAGCACATCCGGAAGTGCGGCTGCAGAGCACTAGATCACAGCCCCACGAACACCGTCAGCCGAACGATCCAATATCTCATGGATCAGGGCACCGCCCGTGGGCATCGCCTGGAGGCCATGGTCGCCGTTCAGACCGTAGTATCTCTCCACGAACATCAAATCGCCGGAGTTTTGAGAGGTATTCGGTTGACCTCTCACCTTCGAGCACGTCATCTGACGCAGAAGAGGCGGCTGCCAGAGCGCCACCCCCGAATCGCTTGAGAACCCGAACAAGAGACGTGCGTCCACGATTCACGGGCTATCGCCCACATATTGATCCCAACATTGCCACCCCAAGACAGATCCAGGAACTCAAAGACGGTCTTCCGCGGCGTCTGCCAAGCGAGCTTCCCGACGATGCATCCAAGTGTTGTGACATTTGCCAAAAAGACTATTCGGCCTCGCATGTTTTGCCTACAGAAGAGGAGGAAATTGCAGTAGTCTTGTCCTGTGGACACACATTCGGAGAATTCTGCATTTTTCAATGGGTGAGTCTTGACGGGTGTAAAAGTGACAATGGTTGCTGAGTCCAAACTAGCTTGATACGTGTAAAACCCACAAAAACAAAGTAACTTGCCCAATGTGTCGGAAGCAGCTGATCGAGGCACCACGATATCTCCAAAACATTATGCATGCCTTTCCTCGCAATGGGCAAGCATTTGTTGACCTCTTGGCTCGCGAGCAATTTCTTGCTAACGGAATACCACGTGAGTTCCACGATTTGTAAAAGGATGCTGGGCAGACACAACGTGTGGAGTTGGACGACAACACGGGAAGGGTCATGTGGTGTGATAGCATTAACTAGCATATGTTGTTTCCATGTTATCGCGTTGCCAGGGCGGATAGAAGTGTGGAACTATGATATCATTCTTTGGCGTGGATTGCCTGTTTGGGGCCCCATGTACGGCGTTTCTGCGGGCGGGGTATGGTGTTTTTCCGGGCAGGTCGACTTACTGCAAGGTTTGAATTCTGGATATGCGAGGCAGGCATGGTTCTTGAAGGGATCTGTACATAATATATGACGAGAAATCAAGACGGCGACAGCACATTTGATATACTACTAAAAATGGCAATCTTGACCCATGACGGCGATCGGAGAAGGGGGTTCCACATGCCAGGGAGCCTGGATTTCATCGTTGCCCGGAGCAGACTTAGCCCAAAACACGCACCCCACCATCAACACGAAGCTGAGCGCCAACCGCCTGCATTTGTTTTGTCGCAAGCTCTGCAAGGTACCGACGCCTGGTGTATACATACATATACATAGGCGATTGTTTGCGCATACACTGCAGATTCAACGCTGGCCTGCTCCTTCTTCTTGTCCGTCGTTGCGACGACAGCCCCCACCTGCGCAACTGCAACCATCCCCTTCTCCGTCGCTATCGGGTACTAGACGAGCATGCAAGCCAACGACAACATCAACAACAGAGACGGAGACGGTTTTCAGTTACCTGCCCCTCCGCCGCTACTTCACACCCGTGGCAAGAGTATGGACCGTCCAGGCACGCCGGCCGAGGCCTTCATCAGCCCGCAGCAGACGCCTCAGGGCAGCCCCAGTAAACACCACCAGCCGCCCGGCGCATTTGATCTGCCCCATGTCTTCGAGAATGCCATGAGGCTACTACCCACCATTGGCTCTCCCAGAGCGAAGCCGACATCGCCGACATCGCCCAACAAGTTGAAATTGGGCAGCGGCGGCGAGGATGGAGATTATGCGGGGCCAGACTCGACTACTGTCGCATCGGGCTCTCCAACGCGCAGGTCAAACCAAGAGAACGCACCCCCCGGTGGACGCTCTGCTATACAAAAAGACAACGGTCACATTACACATGCAGCACAGTCGCGGCAGGAACCCTACCGGACGCGCGAGGCAGAGCAGTCAACGCGGTACTTGAACGGCCCACAGCGCCTCTCTGCCGAAGATCTGGAGAAGGCGAGGAAGCCAGCAGTAAAGCGTCTCGCAAACGTCACTCAACTATGTAGGCCTGCCGTCCTCTCGGATAGCAACAGCACTAACCAGCCGTGAAGACTTCCTCGACTACTATTACGACCTCCTCACCTACGTACATACCCGCCAAAACCGTCTCTCCCAGTTCAAAGCGCAGAATCCTCCTCCACCTGAGACGCCCGAAGAAGAGTACAACAATGCTCTTACACAGTATCTCGGTCGTGAACGTGCCAACCTCCGCAAGCGACGCACTAGATTGAGGCAGGGCGACTTCCAGATTCTCACCCAAGTTGGCCAAGGTGGTTATGGACAGGTGTACTTGGCTCAGAAAAAGGACACCCGTGAAGTTTGTGCCCTCAAAGTCATGAGCAAGAAGCTGCTGTTTAAGCTGGACGAGGTCCGTCATGTCCTGACGGAGCGCGACATTTTGACCACTGCTAAGAGCGAGTGGTTGGTGCGATTGCTCTATGCGTTCCAGGACGACAAGAGCATCTATCTTGCCATGGTGAGTGATATTGCTGAAGAAGTATGATCATGAGCTAATGTTAGCAAAGGAATATGTTCCTGGAGGCGATTTTCGTACCCTGCTTAACAATACGGGCGTTCTGCACAACCGACATGCGCGCTTCTACATTGCTGAGATGTTCACATGTATCGACTCGCTGCACCAATTGGGTTACATTCACCGAGACCTGAAGCCTGAGAACTTTTTGATTGACAGTACCGGACACGTCAAACTGACCGACTTTGGTCTTGCTGCAGGTATTCTTGCCCCCTCCAAAATTGAATCGATGCGTATCAAGTTGGAGTCTGTGAGCGATGTTGTCTCGCCATTTGGCCGGCCTATAGAAGAGCGTTCTGCAGCGCAAAGGAGAGACAATTATCGCTCGCTTCGCGAGAGAGATGTCAATTACGCAAAGAGCATTGTAGGCAGTCCCGACTACATGGCGCCTGAAGTACTCAAGGGTGAGGAGTATGATTTCACTGTTGACTACTGGAGCCTGGGGTGCATGCTCTTTGAAGCATTGGCCGGATACCCGCCTTTTGCTGGCGCTACAGTTGATGAGACGTGGCAGAACTTGAAACAGTGGAAGAAGGTATTGCGAAAGCCCGTGTACGAAGACCCCTCATACTTCCTGTCCAAGCGCACTTGGGACCTCATCGTGCGTCTCGTAGCATCCAAGTCGTCTCGATTCCGCAACATATCCGAGATCCACGCGCACCAGTACTTTGCTGAGGTAGACTGGACAAAGTTGAGAGAACAAAAGGCACCGTTTGTACCAGAGTTGGACAGCGAGACCGACGCCGGATACTTTGACGACTTTGGCAATGAAGCCGACATGGCCAAGTACAAGGAGGTGCACGAGAAGCAGGCTGCTTTGGAAGCAATGCAAGACCGCAACGTGCAAATGGGCAAGGGTCTCTTCGTCGGATGTGAGTATTGCCACAAACATGGGCTATGTCGTCTCGCTAACATGACTATAGTTACCTTCCGCCACAAGAAGCAAGCCGAAGAAAACGGCAAGCCATCAACCCCCCGGAAACCACTTCCTATGGTTGACGAGAATTTTGATACCATTTTCTAGAGGCATTGTCCTCGTTTACCACGCCGTGGCACTGGTTGCGACGGCGCTTTTGTGCGTTTAGTGAGGTATGGGTATTTTTTGAAGCACCTGACACTTGTCAATCTGGGACAAGCAACGAGGTGAATGCATATAAGGAAGGCTTTCATGACTTGGCCATGACAGCATGGAATAGTTTAGATTCGGCGTTTATTGTGAGCCATGGGTATTTATCTTGGCAGGCAATCGTGCGGTATGCATTCGGGGAATCGTGTATTAATAGTCAATAAATGCACGAGTACTGTGACTGTTTGTACTGTTTGTATTGTTTGTATTCGGATTGCTACGCTGCTTGTTTGCACAGCTGTTACTCGACGAACACGCTCTCACGTGATAGCGTCTCGCGGTTCAACGCATGGACGCGAGATGTTACGCTAACCGGCAATTCCCGTTCATCCATCATTCCCCTCCTCTAGAGGCAGTGCACTGGACAACCAACCCCCACCAACACGCATACGCCACGACGATGCCCGGTCTAGTCCGAAGAAGGCGGAAACGTCCATCGCTGGCCGTCAGCGAGCAAGTCGACGAGCAGTCTGACGAAGGCTCTTCTACGTCGAGCAGCAAACGCGCCCGCCATGACCGGGACGCGTCCGACAGTCCTTCCCCAAGCACGTACACGCAAAACAACGATGCAGACGGAACGAGCGCATACGTTCAAGATGACTTCCAGCCAGGCTCTCTAGTCAGGGTAAAGCTGAAGAACTTTGTCACATACACAGCTGCCGAATTTCATCTGGGCCCTAGTTTGAATATGGTTATTGGTCCAAACGGGACAGGAAAGAGTACGCTTGTGTGCGCTATATGCCTGGGTCTTGGATGGGGTAGCGAACATCTGGGAAGAGCCAAAGACTTGGGTGCTTTCGTCAAACATGGTGCTAGCGAAGCCATTGTCGAAATCGAGCTTGCAACAGGCCCAGGCAATGGTTCGAATCGCATTATCCAACGTACCATTCGCAAAGAAGACAACAAGTCTGTTTTTTTTCTCGATGGCAAGCGCGTTTCCCAAGTCGCTGTAACAACCATGGCCAAACAATTCTCCATACAAATTGATAACCTTTGTCAATTCTTGCCTCAAGACCGTGTCGTCGAGTTTGCCAAAATGACCGATGTCGACCGCCTACGAGAGACTCAGCGTGCAGCGGCGCCCCCGCACATGGTTGAGTGGCATGACGAACTCAAGGCCCTGCGTATTGAAGAACGAAATGTCCAGAAAAAGGAAACCAACGAGCGCAATCATTTGGAAAAGTTGGAAAAACAGCAAAATGCAACCAGAGAAGATGTCGACCGATTTCATCAACGTGAGGGCTTGTTGCGCAAATCAAAATGTCTGAAGAAGGTCAGGCCCATGATTGAGATCAAGCTGCTCAAAAACGACATATTGAAAATGAAGGAAGAACGGAGGCTAGCCATGTTAGAGCTGGATCAGATCAAGGAAGACATGGAACCAGCGCGTATAGCCTTGTCAGAAGTGGAAACATATCGTAATCAGATTGAGCAAGTTGTGAAGCTCCGCAAGAACCGTGTCGACTTGATTAAGACACAAGCCGACAAGCTCGTGAAAGATATCGATACAGAAAAGGCCAAGGCCAGCGACTCCACAGAGTTGATCAAGGTCGAGCTGAGAGCCAAAAAATCGCGTGAGCAGGATATCGTCCGCATTACGGCTGATATCAACAGGCTAGAACAGAAACAACAGAGTACGGCTGTGCAATACGATGCTGCGTCTTTTGAGAGTCGCAAGGCAGAAGTTCGAGGTCAAATTTCAACCATCAGCAACAGCGTAACGGATAAGCAAAATTCGATGTCGGGTCTACGGGAACGCGCGCGTGCAATTGCAGACGAGAACGCAAGGCTGAACACACAGCGAGAGCAGTTAAACACACAAAGCGGCAAACAGGCAAGCCTTCTACAGAGACTCTCTCCCGACACTGCGAAAGCTTGGAAATGGATTCAGGAAAACAAGCACACTCTGAATTTCAAGGGTGAAGTCATTGGTCCGCCAATCCTGGAATGCTCCATTCCAGATACCAGATATGCTCAAGCTCTAGAAGGCCAGCTGAGGAAAGGCGACGTCATTGCAATCACTTGTACTCATAGCGATGACCAGCAGTTACTGTCGAATCTCCTCATTAGAAAGGTAACCAATGGGGGCCAAGGACTGCACGACGTCCATCTTCGGACGTCCCCCAAGCCCCTCGATTCATACAAACCACCCGCCATGAAAGAGGACTTGGAAAATTTTGGCTTTCAAGGCTACATGCTCGACTTCATTCAAGGACCCGCCGCTGTTTTGGCCATGCTTTGCGACAACAACCGCCTGCATCAGATAGCTTATTCCCCGGCCCCAATATCAGATGAGCAGCACGCTGCTGTATCAAACAGCCCTATCCGCACCTGGGTCAGTGGTACGGAGACCTTTCGCATTGTCACGCGTAGAGAGTACAACGCTTCCTCAACATCCGTCACGAAACTTAGGCCTGCCCAATGGTTTACGGACCAACCAACTAACACAGAAGAGGTTCGGGCTATTGAATCAAGAATAACAGAACTGGTGCAAGAGAAAGAAGAGATCCAGGAAAATTACGCCATTGTGACGAACGAAATGAAGAACCTCAAACAACAACTCGAGGAGCTCAAGGAGGCGAGGGTATTGACTATTCTACAGTGTATCAATGTGCATCTCTGACATTGCACTAGGAAGCGATACAAACAGAGCAAGACGCTACGAAAAAGGCTCTAGCCGAGTGGCGGGCTATCCCTGATAAGATCGGTAGGTTTGCCTTTGTAAATCAATAGGGTCGTCTGCTGATGCACCATAGCCTCCAAACAGGCCCAATTAGACGACCACAAGCAGCAAAATGCAGAAACGAATGAGCGCATCCGTGAAATCAAAGCACAAGCTCGTGAGATATCATTACGCGTAGCGGCACTCGCTCTAGACTATGCTGTACGTAGTAACTATCTTGCTTATCATACTTTACTGACGGTCATGCAGAAAGCTGTGACGCATATGCGCACATTTCATGAATCGCTCATTGAAGCCGAAATACGGTTCATAGAAGCCAAGTCAGAACTCAATGCACTGAGAAATGAAAACAGTGCAATAATCCAAAGGCAGCAGACGAAAGAAACCGAGGTCCAAGAACTTGGCAATCGTATCAGACATCTTCGCGACGAGTACACAAAGAAGACAGCAGCTACTCAACAAGACATTGAAACTTTGACCGAAGAGGAGAAGCAGATTGTTTTGGAGTATCGCGAGCTCCCCTCATTTGACGATCTCGAGCAGGAAGTTCAAGCCGTTGCCGCACGGCTGGAGATGATGGCTGAAGGCAATCCTGGTGCCATCAGAGCTTACGAGAAGCGCGAAGAGGACATGAACAGAACGCGAGAGAAGCTAGAGCAGTATACAGTTAGCCTCGGTGAGATCAGGGAAAAGATTACAGAGATTCGCGAACAATGGGAGCCACAGCTTGATGTCCTCATCAGCAAGATAAGTAATGCCTTTGCATACAACTTCCAGCAGATTGGGTGTGCTGGCGAAGTCGCTGTGTTCAAGGATGAGGAGGACTTTGATAACTGGTCTGTTCAGATCTCAGTCCGCTTCCGGTATGCCTCAGCCATTTCATCTACATGCACATATCGCTAACACATGCCAACAGTGAAAACGAGCCCCTCAGTGTTCTCAATTCTCACCGCCAATCCGGTGGCGAGCGCGCCGTCTCGACCATTTTCTACCTTATGGCTCTCCAGGATCTCGCCCAATCGCCTTTCCGCGTTGTCGACGAGATCAATCAAGGTATGGATCCACGCAATGAACGAATGGTGCATGAGCGCATGGTAGACATTGCCTGCCAAGAGCGTACAAGCCAATATTTCCTTATCACCCCAAAGCTCTTGAATGGCCTCAAATTCCATCCCAAGATGAAGGTTCATGTCATCAATTCTGGAGAACATATTCCTGACTCGAAGACTGTCAAAGGGGGTTGGGATCTGAATGATATGGCCAAAATTGCGCTGAGGATAAGGAAGGGTATTACGGTTACTTGATTGGGGATGTTTGCTGGTGTGAGCACTAAGCAGATCGGCTTCGCTTCGTTTTTCCATCTCTTTCCGCGTTTGCTTCCATCAAGGCTAAGATATATCACATCACGTCAATGCTCTCAATGCGGCGCAGTCCTAGCCATGAACCTGCCACAGCTCAGACTTCCAAGGAACACGCCTCCGAGCACCGACATGAAGTATCCCACATTCATTGTCATGACAGCTATCATGCTGAGTAATGTGTTAATATGCGGATCTTGCGATAACATTGGTGTCGCGAAGAAAGAGAGAACGGAGAAGCAAGAGGAAATACTTACAGCAGATACGACACCCCAGCAAGGACCACATCGAGGCTCGCAATCCAAACCGCCTCATCGGCTCTCCAGCGTCTCTTTTCCAGTCTTGCTTTATCTTCAATCTCTGGCTGTCCCTTGGCTTGCGCTAGTACCGCGAATAAGTTGAAACGGACAGCAACCAAGGCGCGGAACAGAGCTACAAGTGCAATAAGGAATATACACGTTCCTGCGTATTGGCCCGGGGTGGTGGGGGTCCAGGATGCGGAGAAGAGGGACGTGCTGGTTGAAGTGAAGAAGGTCATGGACATGGTGGACATGTGCATTCCCGGCATCCCTGACATTGTGGCGTTGGAGTCAGTGGACATTGTTGGCGTTGACATGTGCATGTTGGTGGCTGTTCGTATGGTTCTTCTGCAGACTTTTCGAACTTTTGATTGAGATGCTCGAGATGGTGGTGTGTAGGTAAATCAACAGATGAAGCAAACAATATATTACTACCTGAACAAGCTTTTGCTCGCCAGATACCCTTGTTCCGGTGGTATATGCCAGATAATCGTCGTTTGAAGAATCACTAAAAAATATACACAGTTAAACAAAACTCACCATCGTCGGGACACTCAAGCCCACTGATATACCCGCACCATCTTGCCAAAGTGGACAAGCACGAAAACAACCCTTCTTTTAGTTCCATGCATCCCGGCTCCAAAGATCCCTCTCGGTATTCCCGCCTGCACACACGCCACCCCACCCATCCAACGCGGAACCCGAACGCCGCTGAGAAAACTTGCTCAATCGTGCTCGTAAGTACGCTAAGCACCCCGCCCTCATTGGGCCATCACCAAAAGATAATCTACACATCCTGGTTACAGAATGCAGAACTAAGCATACGCAAGCAACTGCTTTAAGCTTTGATAAGCTTATTTGCCGTGGCCACGACTCTCTGGCTGCATGAAGGTAGTATGGCGGTGGAGGGGATGGGGGAGTATGGGGCAGGGCAGGAGGTTAGGTAGACTCCACCCGACACATATGACTGAAGTCTTGAACTTCCTTTTTAATTCCTTGTCAGCCTTGAGGTTTACGTATCTATTCATTCCCCTAAGGGTTTTTCCGATTCGATATACGTTTCTGTATTTGAGGGAAGAAGAAGACGACGACGACGACGACGACGACGAGACGATGAGCGAAGCATGGATCTCAATCTCCCCCGGTATCTCAGGCATGCGCATGTTCGAGTGTGGGGGTAAGACTGTGGAGGAGTGTGCGTGGTATAAACATCGGTGGCATTTTTGGTATGTAGCGGACTATGTGTTTGCGCTGCCGACTGTTGCGTTTTTCATGAGTGGGATTGGGGTTTTCGTTGTTGCGCACGTTGTTTCTGGTTTGTTTTTACGGCAGAGGAAGGCAGGGCCGGGTGTGTTGGTGAAGAAGGTGTTGGCGGGATCGAGGTATTTGGCGTATCGGGGGTTCCATGTTAGGCGGTTCAAGTGGAATTCTGCGCCGGTTGGGGTGTTGTTGCTTGGTGCGGCTGGTGTGGTGTTCTTTTTTTGTAAGAAGTTCTTCTTCTTCTTTTGAAATATGGGACTTGAGTGGAGCGTACTGACTGTTGGCAATAGGTATGGATCTGATACCGCAGCCGTATTATTGGGCTAGTAAGAAATTTGGTAATTTACCGCCATTGGCTACGCGGTCTGGATGGCTAGCATTGGGATGCATGCCGTTTCTCTTGTACGGTTGGTTACTTTCATGATAGGGCGAATGCTGTTTACTGACTATCCTCAGTGCCACGGCGAGCAAAACGAATTGGATCACACTGGTCACAGGAGTGTCGTACGAACGGCTCCAAGTATTTCATCGGTGGATTGCGTACGCGTTCTTCATTCTTGCTTTGATGCACACGTTTCCCTTTATCATATACCACATCCATTGGCACGATATGGAGCACCATTTCTCGAGTAGTCTGCTATTCTACTGGACGGGGATAGTAGCGCTTGTATTCCAAGCGTGGTTGACGTTCATGTCGCATAGTGTGCTTCGGTAAGTAGTTTTCCTATGAGCTCGAGTTTCATACATAACTAATGCACCACTCAGAAACCGTGGATACGAATTCTTCAAAGCAACACACTTCTTTGCTGCCGTCGTCTTCATGATAACCTTCTTCTGGCATTGTGATCAAACGCTAACAAGTTGGGACTATTTCGTTGCCACGGCTGCCATATACGTCCCTTGCTACATATACCCATGGCTTCGCACGGTGTTCGAATACAAATTGACTCAGCGAGCACGGGTTGCAGTTGAGGATAACGGACTCATACGCGTTACCATTCCGGCGACATTCCACTGGACTCCGGGCCAGCATTGCTTCTTACGCTTTACAAGTTTTGGCTTCCTATCCACCCTGACTGCTCATCCATTTACCATTTGTTCTTCCCCTGCCAAGATATTGGCAGAATCTAATGAACTGGTGTTCTATATTCGTCGTCAGGGTGGGTTCACAGGTAAACTATATCAACATGCGTTCATCAAGCCCGACGGCGACATCCCGGTTCTTGTGGACGGACCTTACGGCGGTGCTAGTTGGCTCAGACTGCGTAATGCAGATCGTCTTCTAGTTATCGCGGGTGGATCTGGTGCCGGCTGGACCTTGCCATTCATTGAGCATTTTCTCGGATCAGTTGCAAACTCCATCGACGAAGCAGTGCCTCGTACCTCCTATTCGGCCCCGACATCACTACGCGTTGTACTTGCGACCCGCGATACTAAAAGCCGTTTGTGGTTCGAGCAAACTCTGCAAACTATACTTGCGCCATACCCAACTGCGATCTTGTCATCCGTCCAAATCGAGGTCCACCTCACTGGTGAAGCCGCAAATCAAGCTAAAATCTTGCCAAAAACAGTACAGCCATCAACTCACTCAGTCCCATCTGAAGCGTCGAACGATATCGTAGTTGGTACCGAGAAAGAAGGCGAAACACTTGTATCAGGCAAAGAACACACGGACCGACCCCAACTACCGCTCATTGTGCAGGAAGAAGCAGAGAAAGCAGCGGATGCAGACGAGACGCTGAATGTGTATATCTGCGGGCCGAAGACAATGCAGAACGATGTGCGAAATGCCGTTGCAGCCGAGAATCTGAAGATAATCACTGGTGCGAGGAGCGGGGGCGTGTATTTACATATTGAGCACTTTTCATGGGCATAGATCCGACGTCCGTATATACTGTCTTCTTATTCCGATTCACCTCGCAGATTAAAGATTTATTACATCCCCTTTCACCACATCCACAGCACCTTCCACCTGGCCTTCCCCACCCTACTCTTACCCCTCCCTCCTCGACAAACTCATCCCACTCCTCGCATTCCTCCCACCACCCCATTCATCCCCATCACTATCATCCTCCTCTTCCGCTTCCTCCTGCTGCCTCTCCCTCGCCTCCCCTGCCTCTCCTTCAACAACAATTTCCACTCGACTTTCCAACACCGTAGAGGTGCCGGACGGGCCAACGCCGCGGACGGGCCAACGCCGGATTTCTCCCCAACAGTACTATCACAAACTTGAAGCTGTAGAGCTCTACATAAAAGCTATTATCGCGAGAAACTCTAGTATAGTAATCTCGTAGTATTGTTTATTTGATCTATCTACTGATATTTGATTGGCAGCTTGATGGGGCGGCCTGAACGCGAGCGTGGTGATGGTGGTGCAGCTGATCGATTAGCTCGCTGCGCACCACCACTACTACTGCCAACGATAATATTCTTTGATGCTAGCTCAGTAGAGCGCTTGAAGGTAGGCTTCTTTCCCCTTTGTGAGATTTTGATAGCTTTCTGAAGTCGTTTGTGGGCGGCTTGGCGGGCTATCCGGTGGGCAGCTGCTTCAGCTTTCTGCCTCTCACGATCTAGTTTGCCTGTGCCCGCGCCCGCCGTCGCGCATCTAGTTCTTG